>NC_064914.1:3591507-3932007 GCF_929443795.1 Astur gentilis
CTCATGGCTCTCGTCCTCGGCAGGGCCTGTTTCCAGAAAGGCACACATCCGGCTCCTTGTCCCACACGGAAGGTGGCAGCCCTGAAAGCTGTTGCTTGTGTTCACCGTCCCCCTGCAGCCTATTCACAGGCACAACAGGATTCAGGACCGGGGCTTGCCCAGAGGAAGAACATCTCATGGCTCTCGTCCTCGGCAGGGCCTGTTTCCAGAAAGGCACACATCCGGCTCCTTGTCCCACACGGAAGGTGGCAGCCCTGAAAGCTGTTGCTTGTGTTCACCGTCCCCCTGCAGTCTATTCACAGGCACAACAGGATTTGGACCCGGGCTTGCCCAGAGGAGGAACATCTCATGGCTCTCGTCCTCGGCAGAGCCTGATTCCGAAAAGGCACACGTCCGGCTCCTTATCCCACACGGAAGGTGGCAGCCCTGAAAGCTGTTGCTGGTCTTCACCGTCCCCCTGCAGCCTATTCACAGGCACAACAGGATCTGGGACCCGGGCTTGGCCAGAGGAGGAACATCTCATGGCTCTCGTCCTCAGCACGGCCTGTTTTCAGAAAGGCACACGTCCGGCTCCTTGTCCCACAGTGAAGGTGGCAGCCCTGAAAGCTGTTGCTGGTGTTCACCGTCCCCCTGCAGCCTTTTCACAGGCACAACAGGATCTGGGACCCGGGCTTGCCCAGAGGAGGAACATCTCATGGCTCTCGTCCTCGGCAGAGCTTGTTTCCGAAAAGGCACACGTCCGGCTCCTTGTCCCACACGGAAGGTGGCAGCCCTGGAAGCTGTTGCTGGTCTTCACCGTCCCCCTGCAGCCTATTCACAGGCACAACAGGATCTGGGACCCGGGCTTCCCCAGAGGAGGAACATCTCATGGCTCTCGTCCTCGGCAGAGCCTGATTCCGAAAAGGCACACGTCCGGCTCCTTATCCCACACGGAAGGTGGCAGCCCTGAAAGCTGTTGCTGGTCTTCACCGTCCCCCTGCAGCCTATTCACAGGCACAACAGGATCTGGGACCCGGGCTTGGCCAGAGGAGGAACATCTCATGGCTCTCGTCCTCGGCAGAGCCTAATTCCGATAAGGCACAAGACCGGCTCATTGTCCCACACGGAAGGTGGCAGCCCTGGAAGCTGTTGCTGGTCTTCACCGTCCCCCTGCAGCCTATTCACAGGCACAACAGGATCTGGGACCCGGGCTTGCCCAGAGGAGGAACATCTCATGGCTCTCGTCCTCGGCACGGCCTGTTTCCAGAAAGGCACACATCCGGCTCATAGTCCCACACGGAAGGTGGCAGCCCTGAAAGCTGTTGCTGGTCTTCACCGTCCCCCTGCAGCCTATTCACAGGCACAACAGGATCTGGGACCCGGGCTTGGCCAGAGGAGGAACATCTCATGGCTCTCGTCCTCAGCACGGCCTGTTTCCAGAAAGGCACACGTCCGGCTCCTTGTCCCACAGTGAAGGTGGCAGCCCTGAAAGATGTTGCTGGTCTTCACCGTCCCCCTGCAGCCTATTCACAGGCACAACAGGATCTGGGACCCGGGCTTGCCCAGAGGAGGAACATCTCATGGCTCTCGTCCTCGGCAGAGCTTGTTTCCGAAAAGGCACACGTCCGGCTCCTTGTCCCACACGGAAGGTGGCAGCCCTGGAAGTTGTTGCTGGTCTTCACCGTCCCCCTGCAGCCTATTCACAGGCACAACAGGATCTGGGACCCGGGCTTGCCCAGAGGAGGAACATCTCATGGCTCTCGTCCTCGGCAGAGCGTGATTCCGAAAAGGCACACGTCCGGCTCCTTATCCCACACGGAAGGTGGCAGCCCTGAAAGCTGTTGCTGGTCTTCACCGTCCCCCTGCAGCCTATTCACAGGCACAACAGGATCTGGGACCCGGGCTTGGCCAGAGGAGGAACATCTCATGGCTCTCGTCCTCGGCACAGCCTGTTTCAAGAAAGGCACACATCCGGCTCCTTGTCCCACAGTGAAGGTGGCAGCCCTGAAAGCTGTTGCTGGTCTTCACCGTCCCCCTGCAGCCTATTCACAGGCACAACAGGATCTGGGACCCGGGCTTGCCCAGAGGAGGAACATCTCATGGCTCTCGTCCTCGGCAGAGCCTGATTCCGAAAAGGCACAAGACCGGCTCATTGTCCCACACGGAAGGTGGCAGCCCTGAAAGCTGTTGCTGGTCTTCACCGTCCCCCTGCAGCCTATTCACAGGCACAACAGGATTTGGACGCGGGCTTGCCCAGAGGAGGAACATCTCATGGCTCTCGTCCTCGGCAGAGCCTGATTCCAAAAAGGCACACGTCCGGCTCCTTATCCCACACGGAAGGTGGCAGCCCTGAAAGCTGTTGCTGGTCTTCACCGTCCCCCTGCAGCCTATTCACAGGCACAACAGGATTCAGGACCGGGGCTTGCCCAGAGGAGGAACATCTCATGGCTCTCGTCCTCGGCAGGGCCTGTTTCCAGAAAGGCACACATCCGGCTCCTTGTCCCACACGGAAGGTGGCAGCCCTGAAAGCTGTTGCTTGTGTTCACCGTCCCCCTGCAGTCTATTCACAGGCACAACAGTATTTGGACCCGGGCTTGCCCAGAGGAGGAACATCTCATGGCTCTCGTCCTCGGCAGAGCCTGATTCCGAAAAGGCACACGTCCGGCTCCTTATCCCACACGGAAGGTGGCAGCCCTGAAAGCTGTTGCTGGTCTTCACCGTCCCCCTGCAGCCTATTCACAGGCACAACAGGATCTGGGACCCGGGCTTGGCCAGAGGAGGAACATCTCATGGCTCTCGTCCTCAGCACGGCCTGTTTTCAGAAAGGCACACGTCCGGCTCCTTGTCCCACAGTGAAGGTGGCAGCCCTGAAAGCTGTTGCTGGTGTTCACCGTCCCCCTGCAGCCTTTTCACAGGCACAACAGGATCTGGGACCCGGGCTTGCCCAGAGGAGGAACATCTCATGGCTCTCGTCCTCGGCAGAGCTTGTTTCCGAAAAGGCACACGTCCGGCTCCTTGTCCCACACGGAAGGTGGCAGCCCTGGAAGCTGTTGCTGGTCTTCACCGTCCCCCTGCAGCCTATTCACAGGCACAACAGGATCTGGGACCCGGGCTTCCCCAGAGGAGGAACATCTCATGGCTCTCGTCCTCGGCAGAGCCTGATTCCGAAAAGGCACACGTCCGGCTCCTTATCCCACACGGAAGGTGGCAGCCCTGAAAGCTGTTGCTGGTCTTCACCGTCCCCCTGCAGCCTATTCACAGGCACAACAGGATCTGGGACCCGGGCTTGGCCAGAGGAGGAACATCTCATGGCTCTCGTCCTCGGCAGAGCCTAATTCCGATAAGGCACAAGACCGGCTCATTGTCCCACACGGAAGGTGGCAGCCCTGGAAGCTGTTGCTGGTCTTCACCGTCCCCCTGCAGCCTATTCACAGGCACAACAGGATCTGGGACCCGGGCTTGCCCAGAGGAGGAACATCTCATGGCTCTCGTCCTCGGCACGGCCTGTTTCCAGAAAGGCACACATCCGGATCATTGTCCCACACGGAAGGTGGCAGCCCTGAAAGCTGTTGCTGGTCTTCACCGTCCCCCTGCAGCCTATTCACAGGCACAACAGGATCTGGGACCCGGGCTTGGCCAGAGGAGGAACATCTCATGGCTCTCGTCCTCAGCACGGCCTGTTTCCAGAAAGGCACACGTCCGGCTCCTTGTCCCACAGTGAAGGTGGCAGCCCTGAAAGATGTTGCTGGTCTTCACCGTCCCCCTGCAGCCTATTCACAGGCACAACAGGATCTGGGACCCGGGCTTGCCCAGAGGAGGAACATCTCATGGCTCTCGTCCTCGGCAGAGCTTGTTTCCGAAAAGGCACACGTCCGGCTCCTTGTCCCACACGGAAGGTGGCAGCCCTGGAAGTTGTTGCTGGTCTTCACCGTCCCCCTGCAGCCTATTCACAGGCACAACAGGATCTGGGATCCGGGCTTGCCCAGAGGAGGAACATCTCATGGCTCTCGTCCTCGGCAGAGCGTGATTCCGAAAAGGCACACGTCCGGCTCCTTATCCCACACGGAAGGTGGCAGCCCTGAAAGCTGTTGCTGGTCTTCACCGTCCCCCTGCAGCCTATTCACAGGCACAACAGGATCTGGGACCCGGGCTTGGCCAGAGGAGGAACATCTCATGGCTCTCGTCCTCGGCACAGCCTGTTTCAAGAAAGGCACACATCCGGCTCCTTGTCCCACAGTGAAGGTGGCAGCCCTGAAAGCTGTTGCTGGTGTTCACCGTCCCCCTGCAGCCTATTCACAGGCACAACAGGATCTGGGACCCGGGCTTGCCCAGAGGAGGAACATCTCATGGCTCTCGTTCTCGGCAGAGCCTGATTCCGAAAAGGCACACGTCCGGCTCCTTATCCCACACGGAAGGTGGCAGCCCTGAAAGCTGTTGCTGGTCTTCACCGTCCCCCTGCAGCCTATTCACAGGCACAACAGGATTTGGACCCGGGCTTGCCCAGAGGAGGAACATCTCATGGCTCTCGTCCTCGGCAGAGCCTGATTCCGAAAAGGCACACGTCCGGCTCCTTATCCCACACGGATGGTGGCAGCCCTGAAAGCTGTTGCTGGTCTTCACCGTCCCCCTGCAGCCTATTCACAGGCACAACAGGATCTGGGACCCGGGCTTGCCCAGAGGAGGAACATCTCATGGCTCTCGTCCTCGGCAGAGCGTGATTCCGAAAAGGCACACGTCCGGCTCCTTGTCCCACACGGAAGGTGGCAGCCCTGGAAGCTGTTGCTGGTCTTCACCGTCCCCCTGCAGCCTATTCACAGGCACAACAGGATCTGGGACCCGGGCTTGCCCAGAGGAGGAACATCTCATGGCTCTCGTCCTCGGCAGAGCCTGATTCCGAAAAGGCACACGTCCGGCTCCTTATCCCACACGGAAGGTGGCAGCCCTGAAAGCTGTTGCTGGTCTTCACCGTCCCCCTGCAGCCTATTCACAGGCACAACAGGATCTGGGACCCGGGCTTGCCCAGAGGAGGAACATCTCATGGCTCTCGTCCTCGGCACAGCCTCTTTCAAGAAAGGCACACGTCCGGCTCCTTGTCCCACAGTGAAGGTGGCAGCCCTGAAAGCTGTTGCTGGTCTTCACCGTCCCCCTGCAGCCTATTCACAGGCACAACAGGATCTGGGACCCGAGCTTGCCCAGAGGAGGAACATCTCATGGCTCTCGTCCTCGGCAGAGCCTGATTCCGAAAAGGCACAAGACCGGCTCATTGTCCCACACGGAAGGTGGCAGCCGTGAAAGCTGTTGCTGGTGTTCACCGTCCCCCTGCAGCCTATTCACAGGCACAACAGGATCTGGGACCCGGGCTTGGCCAGAGGAGGAACATCTCATGGCTCTCATCCTCAGCACGGCCTGTTTCCAGAAAGGCACACGTCCGGCTCCTTGTCCCACAGTGAACGTGGCAGCCGTGAAAGCTGTTTTGGTGTTCACCGTCCCCCTGCAGCCTATTCACAGGCACAACAGGATCTGGGACCCGGCCTTGCCCAGAGGAGGAACATCTCATGGCTCTCGTCCTCGGCAGAGCTTGTTTCCGAAAAGGCACACGTCCGGCTCCTTGTCCCACACGGAAGGTGGCAGCCCTGAAAGCTCTTGCTGGTCTTCACCGTCCCCCTGCAGCCTATTCACAGGCACAACAGGATCTGGGACCCGGGCTTGCCCAGAGGAGGAACATCTCATGGCTCTCGTCCTCGGCAGAGCCTGATTCCGAAAAGGCAAACGTCCGGCTCCTTATCCCACACGGAAGGTGGCAGCCCTGAAAGCTGTTGCTGGTCTTCACCGTCCCCCTGCAGCCTATACACAGGCACAACAGGATCTGTGACCCGGGCTTGGCCAGAGGAGGAACATCTCATGGCTCTCGTCCTCGGCACGGCCTGTTTCCAGAAAGGCACACGTCCGGCTCCTTGTCCCACAGTGAAGGTGGCAGCAGTGAAAGCTGTTGCTGGTGTTCACCGTCCCCCTGCAGCCTATTCACAGGCACAACAGGATCTGGGACCCGGGCTTGCCCAGAGGAGGAACATCTCATGGCTCTCGTCCTCGGCACAGCCTGTTTCCAGAAAGGCACACGTCCGGCTCCTTGTCCCACAGTGAAGGTGGCAGCCGTGAAAGCTGTTGCTGGTGTTCACCGTCCCCCTGCAGCCTATTCACAGGCACAACAGGATCTGGGACCCGGGCTTGGCCAGAGGAGGAACATCTCATGGCTCTCGTCCTCGGCAGGGCCTGTTTCCAGAAAGGCACACATCCGGCTCCTTGTCCCACACGGAAGGTGGCAGCCCTGAAAGCTGTTGCTGGTCTTCACCGTCCCCCTGCAGCCTATTCACAGGCACAACAGGATTTGGACCCGGGCTTGCCCAGAGGAGGAACATCTCATGGCTCTCGTCCTCGGCATGGCCTGATTCCGAAAAGTCACACGTCCGGCTCATTGTCCCACACGGAAGGTGGCAGCCCTGAAAGCTGTTGCTGGTCTTCACCGTCCCCCTGCAGCCTATTCACAGGCACAACAGGATCTGGGACTCGGGCTTGCCCAGAGGAGGAACATCTCATGGCTCTCTTCCTCGGCAGAGCTTGTTTCCGAAAAGGCACACGTCCGGCTCTTTGTCCCACACGGAAGGTGGCAGCCCTGGAAGCTGTTGCTGGTCTTCACCGTCCCCCTGCAGCCTATTCACAGGCACAACAGGATCTGGGACCCGGGCTTGCCCAGAGGAGGAACATCTCATGGCTCTCGTCCTCGGCAGAGCCTGATTCCAAAAAGGCACACGTCCGGCTCCTTATCCCACACGGAAGGTGGCAGCCCTGAAAGCTGTTGCTGGTCTTCACCGTCCCCCTGCAGCCTATTCACAGGCACAACAGGATCTGGGACCCGGGCTTGGCCAGAGGAGGAACATCTCATGGCTCTCGTCCTCGGCACAGCCTGTTTCAAGAAAGGCACACGTCCGGCTCCTTGTCCCACAGTGAAGGTGGCAGCCCTGAAAGCTGTTGCTGGTCTTCACCGTCCCCCTGCAGCCTATTCACAGGCACAACAGGATCTGGGACCCGGCCTTGCCCAGAGGAGGAACATCTCATGGCTCTCGTCCTCGGCAGAGCCTAATTCCGATAAGGCACAAGACCGGCTCATTGTCCCACACGGAAGGTGGCAGCCCTGAAAGCTGTTGCTGGTCTTCACCGTCCCCCTGCAGCCTATTCACAGGCACAACAGGATCTGGGACCCGGGCTTGGCCAGAGGAGGAACATCTCATGGCTCTCGTCCTCAGCACGGCCTGTTTCCAGAAAGGCACACGTCCGGCTCCTTGTCCCACAGTGAAGGTGGCAGCCGTGAAAGCTGTTGCTGGTGTTCACCGTCCCCCTGCAGCCTATTCACAGGCACAACAGGATCTGGGACCCGGGCTTGGCCAGAGAAGGAACATCTCATGGCTCTCGTCCTCGGCAGAGCTTGTTTCCGAAAAGGCACACGTCCGGCTCCTTATCCCACACGGAAGGTGGCAGCCCTGAAAGCTGTTGCTGGTCTTCACCGTCCCCCTGCAGCCTATTCACAGGCACAACAGGATCTGGGACCCGGGCTTGGCCAGAGGAGGAACATCTCATGGCTCTCGTCCTCGGCAGGGCCTGTTTCCAGAAAGGCACACATCCGGCTCCTTGTCCCACACGGAAGGTGGCAGCCCTGAAAGCTGTTGCTGGTCTTCACCGTCCCCCTGCAGCCTATTCACAGGCACAACAGGATTTGGACCCGGGCTTGCCCAGAGGAGGAACATCTCATGGCTCTCGTCCTCGGCATGGCCTGATTCCGAAAAGGCACACGTCCGGCTCCTTGTCCCACACGGAAGGTGGCAGCCCTGAAAGCTGTTGCTGGTCTTCACCGTCCCCCTGCAGCCTATTCACAGGCACAACAGGATCTGGGACCCGGGCTTGCCCAGAGGAGGAACATCTCATGGCTCTCGTCCTCGGCACAGCCTGTTTCAAGAAAGGCACACGTCCGGCTCCTTGTCCCACAGTGAAGGTGGCAGCCCTGAAAGCTGTTGCTGGTCTTCACCGTCCCCCTGCAGCCTATTCACAGGCACAACAGGATCTGGGACCCGGGCTTGCCCAGAGGAGGAACATCTCATGGCTCTTGTCCTCGGCAGAGCCTAATTCCGATAAGGCACAAGACCGGCTCATTGTCCCACACGGAAGGTGGCAGCCCTGGAAGCTGTTGCTGGTCTTCACCGTCCCCCTGCAGCCTATTCACAGGCACAACAGGATCTGGGACCCGGGCTTGCCCAGAGGAGGAACATCTCATGGCTCTCGTCCTCGGCACGGCCTGTTTCCAGAAAGGCACACGTCCGGCTCCTTGTCCCACAGTGAAGGTGGCAGCCCTGAAAGCTGTTGCTGGTCTTCACCGTCCCCCTGCAGCCTATTCACAGGCACAACAGGATCTGGGACCCGGGCTTGGCCAGAGGAGGAACATCTCATGGCTCTCGTCCTCAGCACGGCCTGTTTCCAGAAAGGCACACGTCCGGCTCCTTGTCCCACAGTGAAGGTGGCAGCCCTGAAAGATGTTGCTGGTCTTCACCGTCCCCCTGCAGCCTATTCACAGGCACAACAGGATCTGGGACCCGGGCTTGCCCAGAGGAGGAACATCTCATGGCTCTCGTCCTCGGCAGAGCTTGTTTCCGAAAAGGCACACGTCCGGCTCCTTGTCCCACACGGAAGGTGGCAGCCCTGGAAGCTGTTGCTGGTCTTCACCGTCCCCCTGCAGCCTATTCACAGGCACAACAGGATCTGGGACCCGGGCTTGCCCAGAGGAGGAACATCTCATGGCTCTCGTCCTCGGCAGAGCCTGATTCCGAAAAGGCACACGTCCGGCTCCTTATCCCACACGGAAGGTGGCAGCCCTGAAAGCTGTTGCTGGTCTTCACCGTCCCCCTGCAGCCTATTCACAGGCACAACAGGATCTGGGACCCGGGCTTGGCCAGAGGAGGAACATCTCATGGCTCTCGTCCTCGGCACAGGCTGTTTCAAGAAAGGCACACATCCGGCTCCTTGTCCCACAGTGAAGGTGGCAGCCCTGAAAGCTGTTGCTGGTGTTCACCGTCCCCCTGCAGCCTATTCACAGGCACAACAGGATCTGGGACCCGGGCTTGCCCAGAGGAGGAACATCTCATGGCTCTCGTCCTCGGCAGAGCCTGATTCCGAAAAGGCACAAGACCGGCTCATTGTCCACACAGAAGGTGGCAGCCCTGAAAGCTGTTGCTGGTCTTCACCGTCCCCCTGCAGCCTATTCACAGGCACAACAGGATCTGGGACCCGGGCTTGCCCAGAGGAGGAACATCTCATGGCTCTCGTCCTCGGCAGAGCCTGATTCCGAAAAGGCACACGTCCGGCTCCTTATCCCACACGGAAGGTGGCAGCCCTGAAAGCTGTTGCTGGTCTTCACCGTCCCCCTGCAGCCTATTCACAGGCACAACAGGATTCAGGACCGGGGCTTGCCCAGAGGAGGAACATCTCATGGCTCTCGTCCTCGGCAGGGCCTGTTTCCAGAAAGGCACACATCCGGCTCCTTGTCCCACACGGAAGGTGGCAGCCCTGAAAGCTGTTGCTGGTGTTCACCGTCCCCCTGCAGTCTATTCACAGGCACAACAGGATTTGGACCCGGGCTTGCCCAGAGGAGGAACATCTCATGGCTCTCGTCCTCGGCAGAGCCTGATTCCGAAAAGGCACACGTCCGGCTCCTTATCCCACACGGAAGGTGGCAGCCCTGAAAGCTGTTGCTGGTCTTCACCGTCCCCCTGCAGCCTATTCACAGGCACAACAGGATCTGGGACCCGGGCTTGGCCAGAGGAGGAACATCTCATGGCTCTCGTCCTCAGCACGGCCTGTTTTCAGAAAGGCACACGTCCGGCTCCTTGTCCCACAGTGAAGGTGGCAGCCCTGAAAGCTGTTGCTGGTGTTCACCATCCCCCTGCAGCCTTTTCACAGGCACAACAGGATCTGGGACCCGGGCTTGCCCAGAGGAGGAACATCTCATGGCTCTCGTCCTCGGCAGAGCTTGTTTCCGAAAAGGCACACGTCCGGCTCCTTGTCCCACACGGAAGGTGGCAGCCCTGGAAGCTGTTGCTGGTCTTCACCGTCCCCCTGCAGCCTATTCACAGGCACAACAGGATCTGGGACCCGGGCTTGCCCAGAGGAGGAACATCTCATGGCTCTCGTCCTCAGCACGGCCTGTTTCCAGAAAGGCACACGTCCGGCTCCTTGTCCCACAGTGAAGGTGGCAGCCGTGAAAGCTGTTGCTGGTGTTCACCGTCCCCCTGCAGCCTATTCACAGGCACAACAGGATCTGGGACCCGGGCTTGCCCAGAGGAGGAACATCTCATGGCTCTCGTCCTCGGCAGAGCTTGTTTCCGAAAAGGCACACGTCCGGCTCCTTGTCCCACACGGAAGGTGGCAGCCCTGGAAGCTGTTGCTGGTCTTCACCGTCCCCCTGCAGCCTATTCACAGGCACAACAGGATCTGGGACCCGGGCTTGCCCAGAGGAGGAACATCTCATGGCTCTCGTCCTCGGCAGAGCCTGATTCCGAAAAGGCACACGTCCGGCTCCTTATCCCACACGGAAGGTGGTAGCCCTGAAAGCTGTTGCTGGTCTTCACCGTCCCCCTGCAGCCTATTCACAGGCACAACAGGATCTGGGACCCGGGCTTGCCCAGAGGAGGAACATCTCATGGCTCTCGTCCTCGGCACAGCCTGTTTTAAGAAAGGCACACGTCCGGCTCCTTGTCCCACAGTGAAGGTGGCAGCCCTGAAAGCTGTTGCTGGTCTTCACCGTCCCCCTGCAGCCTATTCACAGGCACAACAGGATCTGGGACCCGGGCTTGCCCAGAGGAGGAACATCTCATGGCTCTCGTCCTCGGCAGAGCCTGATTCCGAAAAGGCACAAGACCGGCTCATTGTCCCACACGGAATGTGGCAGCCCTGAAAGCTGTTGCTGGTGTTCACCGTCCCCCTGCAGCCTATTCACAGGCACAACAGGATCTGGGACCCGAGCTTGCCCAGAGGAGGAACATCTCATGGCTCTCGTCCTCGGCAGAGCCTGATTCCGAAAAGGCACAAGACCGGCTCATTGTCCCACACGGAAGGTGGCAGCCGTGAAAGCTGTTGCTGGTGTTCACCGTCCCCCTGCAGCCTATTCACAGGCACAACAGGATCTGGGACCCGGGCTTGCCCAGAGGAGGAACATCTCATGGCTCTCGTCCTCGGCACGGCCTGTTTCCAGAAAGGCACACGTCCGGCTCCTTGTCCCACACGGATGGTGGCAGCCCTGAAAGCTGTTGCTGGTCTTCACCGTCCCCCTGCAGCCTATTCACAGGCACAACAGGATCTGGGACCCGGGCTTGCCCAGAGGAGGAACATCTCATGGCTCTCGTCCTCAGCACGGCCTGTTTCCAGAAAGGCACACGTCCGGCTCCTTGTCCCACAGTGAAGGTGGCAGCCGTGAAAGCTGTTGCTGGTGTTCACTGTCCCCCTGCAGCCTATTCACAGGCACAACAGGATCTGGGACCCGGGCTTGCCCAGAGGAGGAACATCTCATGGCTCTCGTCCTCGGCAGAGCTTGTTTCCGAAAAGGCACACGTCCGGCTCCTTGTCCCACACGGAAGGTGGCAGCCCTGGAAGCTGTTGCTGGTCTTCACCGTCCCCCTGCAGCCTATTCACAGGCACAACAGGATCTGGGACCCGGGCTTGCCCAGAGGAGGAACATCTCATGGCTCTCGTCCTCGGCAGAGCCTGATTCCGAAAAGGCACACGTCCGGCTCCTTATCCCACACGGAAGGTGGCAGCCCTGAAAGCTGTTGCTGGTCTTCACCGTCCCCCTGCAGCCTATTCACAGGCACAACAGGATCTGGGACCCGGGCTTGCCCAGAGGAGGAACATCTCATGGCTCTCGTCCTCGGCACAGCCTGTTTCAAGAAAGGCACACGTCCGGCTCCTTGTCCCACAGTGAAGGTGGCAGCCCTGAAAGCTGTTGCTGGTCTTCACAGTCCCCCTGCAGCCTATTCACAGGCACAACAGGATCTGGGACCCGAGCTTGCCCAGAGGAGGAACATCTCATGGCTCTCGTCCTCGGCAGAGCCTGATTCCGAAAAGGCACAAGACCGGCTCCTTGTCCCACACGGAAGGTGGCAGCCGTGAAAGCTGTTGCTGGTGTTCACCGTCCCCCTGCAGCCTATTCACAGGCACAACAGGATCTGGGACCCGGGCTTGGCCAGAGGAGGAACATCTCATGGCTCTCGTCCTCAGCACGGCCTGTTTCCAGAAAGGCACACGTCCGGCTCCTTGTCCCACAGTGAAGGTGGCAGCCGTGAAAGCTGTTTTGGTGTTCACCGTCCCCCTGCAGCCTATTCACAGGCACAACAGGATCTGGGACCCGGCCTTGCCCAGAGGAGGAACATCTCATGGCTCTCGTCCTCGGCAGAGCTTGTTTCCGAAAAGGCACACGTCCGGCTCCTTGTCCCACACGGAAGGTGGCAGCCCTGAAAGCTCTTGCTGGTCTTCACCGTCCCCCTGCAGCCTATTCACAGGCACAACAGGATCTGGGACCCGGGCTTGCCCAGAGGAGGAACATCTCATGGCTCTCGTCCTCGGCAGAGCCTGATTCCGAAAAGGCAAACGTCCGGCTCCTTATCCCACACGGAAGGTGGCAGCCCTGAAAGCTGTTGCTGGTCTTCACCGTCCCCCTGCAGCCTATACACAGGCACAACAGGATCTGGGACCCGGGCTTGGCCAGAGGAGGAACATCTCATGGCTCTCGTCCTCGGCACGGCCTGTTTCCAGAAAGGCACACGTCCGGCTCCTTGTCCCACAGTGAAGGTGGCAGCAGTGAAAGCTGTTGCTGGTGTTCACCGTCCCCCTGCAGCCTATTCACAGGCACAACAGGATCTGGGACCCGGGCTTGCCCAGAGGAGGAACATCTCATGGCTCTCGTCCTCGGCACAGCCTGTTTCCAGAAAGGCACACGTCCGGCTCCTTGTCCCACAGTGAAGGTGGCAGCCGTGAAAGCTGTTGCTGGTGTTCACCGTCCCCCTGCAGCCTATTCACAGGCACAACAGGATCTGGGACCCGGGCTTGGCCAGAGGAGGAACATCTCATGGCTCTCGTCCTCGGCAGAGCCTGATTCCGAAAAGGCACACGTCCGGCTCCTTATCCCACACGGAAGGTGGCAGCCCTGAAAGCTGTTGCTGGTCTTCACCGTCCCCCTGCAGCCTATTCACAGGCACAACAGGATCTGGGACCCGGGCTTGGCCAGAGGAGGAACATCTCATGGCTCTCGTCCTCAGCACGGCCTGTTTCCAGAAAGGCACACATCCGGCTCCTTGTCCCACACGGAAGGTGGCAGCCCTGAAAGCTGTTGCTGGTCTTCACCGTCCCCCTGCAGCCTATTCACAGGCACAACAGGATTTGGACCCGGGCTTGCCCAGAGGAGGAACATCTCATGGCTCTCGTCCTCAGCATGGCCTGATTCCGAAAAGGCACACGTCCGGCTCATTGTCCCACACGGAAGGTGGCAGCCCTGAAAGCTGTTGCTGGTCTTCACCGTCCCCCTGCAGCCTATTCACAGGCACAACAGGATCTGGGACTCGGGCTTGCCCAGAGGAGGAACATCTCATGGCTCTCTTCCTCGGCAGAGCCTGATTCCGAAAAGGCACACGTCCGGCTCCTTATCCCACACGGAAGGTGGCAGCCCTGAAAGCTGTTGCTGGTGTTCACCGTCCCCCTGCAGCCTATTCACAGGCACAACAGGATCTGGGACCCGGGCTTGGCCAGAGGAGGAACATCTCATGGCTCTCGTCCTCAGCACGGCCTGTTTCCAGAAAGGCACACGTCCGGCTCCTTGTCCCACAGTGAAGGTGGCAGCCGTGAAAGCTGTTGCTGGTGTTCACCGTCCCCCTGCAGCCTATTCACAGGCACAACAGGATCTGGGACCCGGGCTTGCCCAGAGGAGGAACATCTCATGGCTCTCGTCCTCGGCAGAGCTTGTTTCCGAAAAGGCACACGTCCGGCTCTTTGTCCCACACGGAAGGTGGCAGCCCTGGAAGCTGTTGCTGGTCTTCACCGTCCCCCTGCAGCCTATTCACAGGCACAACAGGATCTGGGACCCGGGCTTGCCCAGAGGAGGAACATCTCATGGCTCTCGTCCTCGGCAGAGCCTGATTCCGAAAAGGCACACGTCCGGCTCCTTATCCCACACGGAAGGTGGCAGCCCTGAAAGCTGTTGCTGGTCTTCACCGTCCCCCTGCAGCCTATTCACAGGCACAACAGGATCTGGGACCCGGGCTTGGCCAGAGGAGGAACATCTCATGGCTCTCGTCCTCGGCACAGCCTGTTTCAAGAAAGGCACACGTCCGGCTCCTTGTCCCACAGTGAAGGTGGCAGCCCTGAAAGCTGTTGCTGGTCTTCACCGTCCCCCTGCAGCCTATTCACAGGCACAACAGGATCTGGGACCCGGCCTTGCCCAGAGGAGGAACATCTCATGGCTCTCGTCCTCGGCAGAGCCTAATTCCGATAAGGCACAAGACCGGCTCATTGTCCCACACGGAAGGTGGCAGCCCTGAAAGCTGTTGCTGGTCTTCACCGTCCCCCTGCAGCCTATTCACAGGCACAACAGGATCTGGGACCCGGGCTTGCCCAGAGGAGGAACATCTCATGGCTCTCGTCCTCGGCACGGCCTGTTTCCAGAAAGGCACACGTCCGGCTCCTTGTCCCACAGTGAAGGTGGCAGCCCTGAAAGCTGTTGCTGGTCTTCACCGTCCCCCTGCAGCCTATTCACAGGCACAACAGGATCTGGGACCCGGGCTTGCCCAGAGGAGGAACATCTCATGGCTCTCGTCCTCAGCACGGCCTGTTTCCAGAAAGGCACACGTCCGGCTCCTTGTCCCACAGTGAAGGTGGCAGCCCTGAAAGATGTTGCTGGTCTTCACCGTCCCCCTGCAGCCTATTCACAGGCACAACAGGATCTGGGACCCGGGCTTGCCCAGAGGAGGAACATCTCATGGCTCTCGTCCTCGGCAGAGCTTGTTTCCGAAAAGGCACACGTCCGGCTCCTTGTCCCACACGGAAGGTGGCAGCCCTGGAAGCTGTTGCTGGTCTTCACCGTCCCCCTGCAGCCTATTCACAGGCACAACAGGATCTGGGACCCGGGCTTGCCCAGAGGAGGAACATCTCATGGCTCTCGTCCTCGGCAGAGCCTGATTCCGAAAAGGCACACGTCCGGCTCCTTATCCCACACGGAAGGTGGCAGCCCTGAAAGCTGTTGCTGGTCTTCACCGTCCCCCTGCAGCCTATTCACAGGCACAACAGGATCTGGGACCCGGGCTTGCCCAGAGGAGGAACATCTCATGGCTCTCGTCCTCGGCAGAGCCTGATTCCGAAAAGGCACAAGACCGGCTCATTGTCCCACACGGAAGGTGGCAGCCCTGAAAGCTGTTGCTGGTCTTCACCGTCCCCCTGCAGCCTATTCACAGGCACAACAGGATTTGGACGCGGGCTTGCCCAGAGGAGGAACATCTCATGGCTCTCGTCCTCGGCAGAGCCTGATTCCGAAAAGGCACACGTCCGGCTCCTTATCCCACACGGAAGGTGGCAGCCCTGAAAGCTGTTGCTGGTCTTCACCGTCCCCCTGCAGCCTATTCACAGGCACAACAGGATTCAGGACCGGGGCTTGCCCAGAGGAGGAACATCTCATGGCTCTCGTCCTCGGCAGGGCCTGTTTCCAGAAAGGCACACATCCGGCTCCTTGTCCCACACGGAAGGTGGCAGCCCTGAAAGCTGTTGCTTGTGTTCACCGTCCCCCTGCAGCCTATTCACAGGCACAACAGGATTCAGGACCGGGGCTTGCCCAGAGGAAGAACATCTCATGGCTCTCGTCCTCGGCAGGGCCTGTTTCCAGAAAGGCACACATCCGGCTCCTTGTCCCACACGGAAGGTGGCAGCCCTGAAAGCTGTTGCTTGTGTTCACCGTCCCCCTGCAGTCTATTCACAGGCACAACAGGATTTGGACCCGGGCTTGCCCAGAGGAGGAACATCTCATGGCTCTCGTCCTCGGCAGAGCCTGATTCCGAAAAGGCACACGTCCGGCTCCTTATCCCACACGGAAGGTGGCAGCCCTGAAAGCTGTTGCTGGTCTTCACCGTCCCCCGGCAGCCTATTCACAGGCACAACAGGATCTGGGACCCGGGCTTGGCCAGAGGAGGAACATCTCATGGCTCTCGTCCTCAGCACGGCCTGTTTTCAGAAAGGCACACGTCCGGCTCCTTGTCCCACAGTGAAGGTGGCAGCCCTGAAAGCTGTTGCTGGTGTTCACCGTCCCCCTGCAGCCTTTTCACAGGCACAACAGGATCTGGGACCCGGGCTTGCCCAGAGGAGGAACATCTCATGGCTCTCGTCCTCGGCAGAGCTTTTTTCCGAAAAGGCACACGTCCGGCTCCTTGTCCCACACGGAAGGTGGCAGCCCTGGAAGCTGTTGCTGGTCTTCACCGTCCCCCTGCAGCCTATTCACAGGCACAACAGGATCTGGGACGCGGGCTTCCCCAGAGGAGGAACATCTCATGGCTCTCGTCCTCGGCAGAGCCTGATTCCGAAAAGGCACACGTCCGGCTCCTTATCCCACACGGAAGGTGGCAGCCCTGAAAGCTGTTGCTGGTCTTCACCGTCCCCCTGCAGCCTATTCACAGGCACAACAGGATCTGGGACCCGGGCTTGCCCAGAGGAGGAACATCTCATGGCTCTCGTCCTCGGCAGAGCCTAATTCCGATAAGGCACAAGACCGGCTCATTGTCCCACACGGAAGGTGGCAGCCCTGGAAGCTGTTGCTGGTCTTCACCGTCCCCCTGCAGCCTATTCACAGGCACAACAGGATCTGGGACCCGGGCTTGCCCAGAGGAGGAACATCTCATGGCTCTCGTCCTCGGCACGGCCTGTTTCCAGAAAGGCACACATCCGGCTCATTGTCCCACACGGAAGGTGGCAGCCCTGAAAGCTGTTGCTGGTCTTCACCGTCCCCCTGCAGCCTATTCACAGGCACAACAGGATCTGGGACCCGGGCTTGGCCAGAGGAGGAACATCTCATGGCTCTCGTCCTCAGCACGGCCTGTTTCCAGAAAGGCACACGTCCGGCTCCTTGTCCCACAGTGAAGGTGGCAGCCCTGAAAGATGTTGCTGGTCTTCACCGTCCCCCTGCAGCCTATTCACAGGCACAACAGGATCTGGGACCCGGGCTTGCCCAGAGGAGGAACATCTCATGGCTCTCGTCCTCGGCAGAGCTTGTTTCCGAAAAGGCACACGTCCGGCTCCTTGTCCCACACGGAAGGTGGCAGCCCTGGAAGTTGTTGCTGGTCTTCACCGTCCCCCTGCAGCCTATTCACAGGCACAACAGGATCTGGGACCCGGGCTTGCCCAGAGGAGGAACATCTCATGGCTCTCGTCCTCGGCAGAGCCTGATTCCGAAAAGGCACACGTCCGGCTCCTTATCCCACACGGAAGGTGGCAGCCCTGAAAGCTGTTGCTGGTCTTCACCGTCCCCCTGCAGCCTATTCACAGGCACAACAGGATCTGGGACCCGGGCTTGGCCAGAGGAGGAACATCTCATGGCTCTCGTCCTCGGCACAGCCTTTTTCAAGAAAGGCACACATCCGGCTCCTTGTCCCACAGTGAAGGTGGCAGCCCTGAAAGCTGTTGCTGGTGTTCACCGTCCCCCTGCAGCCTATTCACAGGCACAACAGGATCTGGGACCCGGGCTTGCCCAGAGGAGGAACATCTCATGGCTCTCGTCCTCGGCAGAGCCTGATTCCGAAAAGGCACAAGACCGGCTCATTGTCCCACACGGAAGGTGGCAGCCCTGAAAGCTGTTGCTGGTCTTCACCGTCCCCCTGCAGCCTATTCACAGGCACAACAGGATTTGGACGCGGGCTTGCCCAGAGGAGGAACATCTCATGGCTCTCGTCCTCGGCAGAGCCTGATTCCGAAAAGGCACACGTCCGGCTCCTTATCCCACACGGAAGGTGGCAGCCCTGAAAGCTGTTGCTGGTCTTCACCGTCCCCCTGCAGCCTATTCACAGGCACAACAGGATTCAGGACCGGGGCTTGCCCAGAGGAGGAACATCTCATGGCTCTCGTCCTCGGCAGGGCCTGTTTCCAGAAAGGCACACATCCGGCTCCTTGTCCCACACGGAAGGTGGCAGCCCTGAAAGCTGTTGCTTGTGTTCACCGTCCCCCTGCAGTCTATTCACAGGCACAACAGGATTTGGACCCGGGCTTGCCCAGAGGAGGAACATCTCATGGCTCTCGTCCTCGGCAGAGCCTGATTCCGAAAAGGCACACGTCCGGCTCCTTATCCCACACGGAAGGTGGCAGCCCTGAAAGCTGTTGCTGGTCTTCACCGTCCCCCTGCAGCCTATTCACAGGCACAACAGGATCTGGGACCCGGGCTTGGCCAGAGGAGGAACATCTCATGGCTCTCGTCCTCAGCACGGCCTGTTTTCAGAAAGGCACACGTCCGGCTCCTTGTCCCACAGTGAAGGTGGCAGCCCTGAAAGCTGTTGCTGGTGTTCACCGTCCCCCTGCAGCCTTTTCACAGGCACAACAGGATCTGGGACCCGGGCTTGCCCAGAGGAGGAACATCTCATGGCTCTCGTCCTCGGCAGAGCTTGTTTCCGAAAAGGCACACGTCCGGCTCCTTGTCCCACACGGAAGGTGGCAGCCCTGGAAGCTGTTGCTGGTCTTCACCGTCCCCCCTGCAGCCTATTCACAGGCACAACAGGATCTGGGACCCGGGCTTCCCAAGAGGAGGAACATCTCATGGCTCTCGTCCTCGGCAGAGCCTGATTCCGAAAAGGCACACGTCCGGCTCCTTATCCCACACGGAAGGTGGCAGCCCTGAAAGCTGTTGCTGGTCTTCACCGTCCCCCTGCAGCCTATTCACAGGCACAACAGGATCTGGGACCCGGGCTTGGCCAGAGGAGGAACATCTCATGGCTCTCGTCCTCGGCAGAGCCTAATTCCGATAAGGCACAAGACCGGCTCATTGTCCCACACGGAAGGTGGCAGCCCTGGAAGCTGTTGCTGGTCTTCACCGTCCCCCTGCAGCCTATTCACAGGCACAACAGGATCTGGGACCCGGGCTTGCCCAGAGGAGGAACATCTCATGGCTCTCGTCCTCGGCACGGCCTGTTTCCAGAAAGGCACACATCCGGATCATTGTCCCACACGGAAGGTGGCAGCCCTGAAAGCTGTTGCTGGTCTTCACCGTCCCCCTGCAGCCTATTCACAGGCACAACAGGATCTGGGACCCGGGCTTGGCCAGAGGAGGAACATCTCATGGCTCTCGTCCTCAGCACGGCCTGTTTCCAGAAAGGCACACGTCCGGCTCCTTGTCCCACAGTGAAGGTGGCAGCCCTGAAAGCTGTTGCTGGTCTTCACCGTCCCCCTGCAGCCTATTCACAGGCACAACAGGATCTGGGACCCGGGCTTGCCCAGAGGAGGAACATCTCATGGCTCTCGTCCTCGGCAGAGCTTGTTTCCGAAAAGGCACACGTCCGGCTCCTTGTCCCACACGGAAGGTGGCAGCCCTGGAAGTTGTTGCTGGTCTTCACTGTCCCCCTGCAGCCTATTCACAGGCACAACAGGATCTGGGACCCGGGCTTGCCCAGAGGAGGAACATCTCATGGCTCTCGTCCTCGGCAGAGCGTGATTCCGAAAAGGCACACGTCCGGCTCCTTATCCCACACGGAAGGTGGCAGCCCTGAAAGCTGTTGCTGGTCTTCACCGTCCCCCTGCAGCCTATTCACAGGCACAACAGGATCTGGGACCCGGGCTTGGCCAGAGGAGGAACATCTCATGGCTCTCGTCCTCGGCACAGCCTGTTTCAAGAAAGGCACACATCCGGCTCCTTGTCCCACAGTGAAGGTGGCAGCCCTGAAAGCTGTTGCTGGTGTTCACCGTCCCCCTGCAGCCTATTCACAGGCACAACAGGATCTGGGACCCGGGCTTGCCCAGAGGAGGAACATCTCATGGCTCTCGTTCTCGGCAGAGCCTGATTCCGAAAAGGCACACGTCCGGCTCCTTATCCCACACGGAAGGTGGCAGCCCTGAAAGCTGTTGCTGGTCTTCACCGTCCCCCTGCAGCCTATTCACAGGCACAACAGGATTTGGACCCGGGCTTGCCCAGAGGAGGAACATCTCATGGCTCTCGTCCTCGGCAGAGCCTGATTCCGAAAAGGCACACGTCCGGCTCCTTATCCCACACGGAAGGTGGCAGCCCTGAAAGCTGTTGCTGGTCTTCACCGTCCCCCTGCAGCCTATTCACAGGCACAACAGGATCTGGGACCCGGGCTTGCCCAGAGGAGGAACATCTCATGGCTCTCGTCCTCGGCAGAGCGTGATTCCGAAAAGGCACACGTCCGGCTCCTTGTCCCACACGGAAGGTGGCAGCCCTGGAAGCTGTTGCTGGTCTTCACCGTCCCCCTGCAGCCTATTCACAGGCACAACAGGATCTGGGACCCGGGCTTGCCCAGAGGAGGAACATCTCATGGCTCTCGTCCTCGGCAGAGCCTGATTCCGAAAAGGCACACGTCCGGCTCCTTATCCCACACGGAAGGTGGCAGCCCTGAAAGCTGTTGCTGGTCTTCACCGTCCCCCTGCAGCCTATTCACAGGCACAACAGGATCTGGGACCCGGGCTTGCCCAGAGGAGGAACATCTCATGGCTCTCGTCCTCGGCACAGCCTCTTTCAAGAAAGGCACACGTCCGGCTCCTTGTCCCACAGTGAAGGTGGCAGCCCTGAAAGCTGTTGCTGGTCTTCACCGTCCCCCTGCAGCCTATTCACAGGCACAACAGGATCTGGGACCCGAGCTTGCCCAGAGGAGGAACATCTCATGGCTCTCGTCCTCGGCAGAGCCTGATTCCGAAAAGGCACAAGACCGGCTCATTGTCCCACACGGAAGGTGGCAGCCGTGAAAGCTGTTGCTGGTGTTCACCGTCCCCCTGCAGCCTATTCACAGGCACAACAGGATCTGGGACCCGGGCTTGGCCAGAGGAGGAACATCTCATGGCTCTCATCCTCAGCACGGCCTGTTTCCAGAAAGGCACACGTCCGGCTCCTTGTCCCACAGTGAACGTGGCAGCCGTGAAAGCTGTTTTGGTGTTCACCGTCCCCCTGCAGCCTATTCACAGGCACAACAGGATCTGGGACCCGGCCTTGCCCAGAGGAGGAACATCTCATGGCTCTCGTCCTCGGCAGAGCTTGTTTCCGAAAAGGCACACGTCCGGCTCCTTGTCCCACACGGAAGGTGGCAGCCCTGGAAGCTCTTGCTGGTCTTCACCGTCCCCCTGCAGCCTATTCACAGGCACAACAGGATCTGGGACCCGGGCTTGCCCAGAGGAGGAACATCTCATGGCTCTCGTCCTCGGCAGAGCCTGATTCCGAAAAGGCAAACGTCCGGCTCCTTATCCCACACGGAAGGTGGCAGCCCTGAAAGCTGTTGCTGGTCTTCACCGTCCCCCTGCAGCCTATACACAGGCACAACAGGATCTGTGACCCGGGCTTGGCCAGAGGAGGAACATCTCATGGCTCTCGTCCTCGGCACGGCCTGTTTCCAGAAAGGCACACGTCCGGCTCCTTGTCCCACAGTGAAGGTGGCAGCAGTGAAAGCTGTTGCTGGTGTTCACCGTCCCCCTGCAGCCTATTCACAGGCACAACAGGATCTGGGACCCGGGCTTGCCCAGAGGAGGAACATCTCATGGCTCTCGTCCTCGGCAGAGCTTGTTTCCTTAAAGGCACACGTCCGGCTCCTTGTCCCACAGTGAAGGTGGCAGCCGTGAAAGCTGTTGCTGGTGTTCACCGTCCCCCTGCAGCCTATTCACAGGCACAACAGGATCTGGGACCCGGGCTTGGCCAGAGGAGGAACATCTCATGGCTCTCGTCCTCGGCAGAGCCTGATTCCGAAAAGGCACACGTCCGGCTCCTTATCCCACACGGAAGGTGGCAGCCCTGAAAGCTGTTGCTGGTCTTCACCGTCCCCCTGCAGCCTATTCACAGGCACAACAGGATCTGGGACCCGGGCTTGGCCAGAGGAGGAACATCTCATGGCTCTCGTCCTCGGCAGGGCCTGTTTCCAGAAAGGCACACATCCGGCTCCTTGTCCCACACGGAAGGTGGCAGCCCTGAAAGCTGTTGCTGGTCTTCACCGTCCCCCTGCAGCCTATTCACAGGCACAACAGGATTTGGACCCGGGCTTGCCCAGAGGAGGAACATCTCATGGCTCTCGTCCTCGGCATGGCCTGATTCCGAAAAGGCACACGTCCGGCTCCTTGTCCCACAGTGAAGGTGGCAGCCCTGAAAGCTGTTGCTGGTCTTCACCGTCCCCCTGCAGCCTATTCACAGGCACAACAGGATCTGGGACTCGGGCTTGCCCAGAGGAGGAACATCTCATGGCTCTCTTCCTCGGCAGAGCTTGTTTCCGAAAAGGCACACGTCCGGCTCTTTGTCCCACACGGAAGGTGGCAGCCCTGGAAGCTGTTGCTGGTCTTCACCGTCCCCCTGCAGCCTATTCACAGGCACAACAGGATCTGGGACCCGGGCTTGCCCAGAGGAGGAACATCTCATGGCTCTCGTCCTCGGCAGAGCCTGATTCCGAAAAGGCACACGTCCGGCTCCTTATCCCACACGGAAGGTGGCAGCCCTGAAAGCTGTTGCTGGTCTTCACCGTCCCCCTGCAGCCTATTCACAGGCACAACAGGATCTGGGACCCGGGCTTGGCCAGAGGAGGAACATCTCATGGCTCTCGTCCTCGGCACAGCCTGTTTCAAGAAAGGCACACGTCCGGCTCCTTGTCCCACACGGAAGGTGGCAGCCCTGAAAGCTGTTGCTGGTCTTCACCGTCCCCCTGCAGCCTATTCACAGGCACAACAGGATCTGGGACCCGGCCTTGCCCAGAGGAGGAACATCTCATGGCTCTCGTCCTCGGCAGAGCCTAATTCCGATAAGGCACAAGACCGGCTCATTGTCCCACACGGAAGGTGGCAGCCCTGAAAGCTGTTGCTGGTCTTCACCGTCCCCCTGCAGCCTATTCACAGGCACAACAGGATCTGGGACCCGGGCTTGCCCAGAGGAGGAACATCTCATGGCTCTCGTCCTCGGCACGGCCTGTTTCCAGAAAGGCACACGTCCGGCTCCTTGTCCCACAGTGAAGGTGGCAGCCCTGAAAGCTGTTGCTGGTCTTCACCGTCCCCCTGCAGCCTATTCACAGGCACAACAGGATCTGGGACCCGGGCTTGCCCAGAGGAGGAACATCTCATGGCTCTCGTCCTCAGCACGGCCTGTTTCCAGAAAGGCACACGTCCGGCTCCTTGTCCCACAGTGAAGGTGGCAGCCCTGAAAGCTGTTGCTGGTGTTCACCGTCCCCCTGCAGCCTATTCACAGGCACAACAGGATCTGGGACCCGGGCTTGCCCAGAGGAGGAACATCTCATGGCTCTCGTCCTCGGCAGAGCTTGTTTCCGAAAAGGCACACATCCGGCTCCTTGTCCCACACGGAAGGTGGCAGCCCTGGAAGCTGTTGCTGGTCTTCACCGTCCCCCTGCAGCCTATTCACAGGCACAACAGGATCTGGGACCCGGGCTTGCCCAGAGGAGGAACATCTCATGGCTCTCGTCCTCGGCAGAGCCTGATTCCGAAAAGGCACACGTCCGGCTCCTTATCCCACACGGAAGGTGGCAGCCCTGAAAGCTGTTGCTGGTCTTCACCGTCCCCCTGCAGCCTATTCACAGGCACAACAGGATCTGGGACCCGGGCTTGGCCAGAGGAGGAACATCTCATGGCTCTCGTCCTCGGCAGGGCCTGTTTCCAGAAAGGCTCACGTCCGGCTCCTTGTCCCACAGTGAAGGTGGCAGCCCTGAAAGCTGTTGCTGGTGTTCACCGTCCCCCTGCAGCCTATTCACAGGCACAACAGGATCTGGGACCCGGGCTTGCCCAGAGGAGGAACATCTCATGGCTCTCGTCCTCGGCAGAGCCTGATTCCGAAAAGGCACACGTCCGGCTCCTTATCCCACACGGAAGGTGGCAGCCCTGAAAGCTGTTGCTGGTCTTCACCGTCCCCCTGCAGCCTATTCACAGGCACAACAGGATTTGGACCCGGGCTTGCCCAGAGGAGGAACATCTCATGGCTCTCGTCCTCGGCAGAGCCTGATTCCGAAAAGGCACACGTCCGGCTCCTTATCCCACACGGAAGGTGGCAACCCTGAAAGCTGTTGCTGGTCTTCACCGTCCCCCTGCAGCCTATTCACAGGCACAACAGGATTCAGGACCGGGGCTTGCCCAGAGGAGGAACATCTCATGGCTCTCGTCCTCGGCAGGGCCTGTTTCCAGAAAGGCACACATCCGGCTCCTTGTCCCACACGGAAGGTGGCAGCCCTGAAAGCTGTTGCTGGTGTTCACCGTCCCCCTGCAGTCTATTCACAGGCACAACAGGATTTGGACCCGGGCTTGCCCAGAGGAGGAACATCTCATGGCTCTCGTCCTCGGCAGAGCCTGATTCCGAAAAGGCACACGTCCGGCTCCTTATCCCACACGGAAGGTGGCAGCCCTGAAAGCTGTTGCTGGTGTTCACCGTCCCCCTGCAGCCTATTCACAGGCACAACAGGATCTGGGACCCGGGCTTGGCCAGAGGAGGAACATCTCATGGCTCTCGTCCTCAGCACGGCCTCTTTTCAGAAAGGCACACGTCCGGCTCCTTGTCCCACAGTGAAGGTGGCAGCCCTGAAAGCTATTGCTGGTGTTCACCGTCCCCCTGCAGCCTTTTCACAGGCACAACAGGATCTGGGACCCGGGCTTGCCCAGAGGAGGAACATCTCATGGCTCTCGTCCTCGGCAGAGCTTGTTTCCGAAAAGGCACACGTCCGGCTCCTTGTCCCACACGGAAGGTGGCAGCCCTGGAAGCTGTTGCTGGTCTTCACCGTCCCCCTGCAGCCTATTCACAGGCACAACAGGATCTGGGACCCGGCCTTGCCCAGAGGAGGAACATCTCATGGCTCTCGTCCTCGGCAGAGCCTGATTCCTAAAAGGCACACGTCCGGCTCCTTATCCCACACGGAAGGTGGCAGCCCTGAAAGCTGTTGCTGGTCTTCACCGTCCCCCTGCAGCCTATTCACAGGCACAACAGGATCTGGGACCCGGGCTTGGCCAGAGGAGGAACATCTCATGGCTCTCGTCCTCGGCACAGCCTGTTTCCAGAAAGGCACACGTCCGGATCCTTGTCCCACAGTGAAGGTGGCAGCCGTGAAAGCTGTTGCTGGTGTTCACCGTCCCCCTGCAGCCTATTCACAGGCACAACAGGATCTGGGACCCGGGCTTGGCCAGAGGAGGAACATCTCATGGCTCTCGTCCTCGGCAGAGCCTGATTCCGAAAAGGCACACGTCCGGCTCCTTATCCCACACGGAAGGTGGCAGCCCTGAAAGCTGTTGCTGGTCTTCACCGTCCCCCTGCAGCCTATTCACAGGCACAACAGGATCTGGGACCCGGGCTTGGCCAGAGGAGGAACATCTCATGGCTCTCGTCCTCAGCACGGCCTGTTTCCAGAAAGGCACACGTCCGGCTCCTTGTCCCACAGTGAAGGTGGCAGCCGTGAAAGCTGTTGCTGGTGTTCACTGTCCCCCTGCAGCCTATTCACAGGCACAACAGGATCTGGGACCCGGGCTTGCCCAGAGGAGGAACATCTCATGGCTCTCGTCCTCGGCAGAGCTTGTTTCCGAAAAGGCACACGTCCGGCTCCTTGTCCCACACGGAAGGTGGCAGCCCTGGAAGCTGTTGCTGGTCTTCACCGTCCCCCTGCAGCCTATTCACAGGCACAACAGGATCTGGGACCCGGGCTTGCCCAGAGGAGGAACATCTCATGGCTCTCGTCCTCGGCAGAGCCTGATTCCGAAAAGGCACACGTCCGGCTCCTTATCCCACACGGAAGGTGGCAGCCCTGAAAGCTGTTGCTGGTCTTCACCGTCCCCCTGCAGCCTATTCACAGGCACAACAGGATCTGGGTCCCGGGCTTGGCCAGAGGAGGAACATCTCATGGCTCTCGTCCTCGGCACAGCCTGTTTCAAGAAAGGCACACGTCCGGCTCCTTGTCCCACAGTGAAGGTGGCAGCCCTGAAAGCTGTTGCTGGTGTTCACCATCCCCCTGCAGCCTATTCACAGGCACAACAGGATCTGGGACCCGGGCTTGCCCAGAGGAGGAACATCTCATGGCTCTCGTCCTCGGCAGAGCCTGATTCCGAAAAGGCACAAGACCGGCTCATTGTCCCACACGGAAGGTGGCAGCCCTGAAAGCTGTTGCTGGTCTTCACCGTCCCCCTGCAGCCTATTCACAGGCACAACAGGATTTGGACCCGGGCTTGCCCAGAGGAGGAACATCTCATGGCTCTCGTCCTCGGCAGAGCCTGATTCCGAAAAGGCACACGTCCGGCTCCTTATCCCACACGGAAGGTGGCAGCCCTGAAAGCTGTTGCTGGTCTTCACCGTCCCCCTGCAGCCTATTCACAGGCACAACAGGATTCAGGACCGGGGCTTGCCCAGAGGAGGAACATCTCATGGCTCTCGTCCTCGGCAGGGCCTGTTTCCAGAAAGGCACACATCCGGCTCCTTGTCCCACACGGAAGGTGGCAGCCCTGAAAGCTGTTGCTGGTCTTCACCGTCCCCCTGCAGCCTATTCACAGGCACAACAGGATTTGGACCCGGGCTTGGCCAGAGGAGGAACATCTCATGGCTCTCGTCCTTGGCAGAGCCTGATTCCGAAAAGGCACACGTCCGGCTCCTTATACCACACGGAAGGTGGCAGCCCTGAAAGCTGTTGCTGGTCTTCACCGTCCCCCTACAGCCTATTCACAGGCACAACAGGATCTGGGACCCGGCCTTGCCCAGAGGAGGAACATCTCATGGCTCTCGTCCTCGGCACAGCCTGTTTCCAGAAAGGCACACGTCCGGCTCATTGTCCCACACGGAAGGTGGCAGCCCTGAAAGCTGTTGCTGGTCTTCACCGTCCCCCTGCAGCCTATTCACAGGCACAACAGGATCTGGGACCCGGGCTTGCCCAGAGGAGGAACATCTCATGGCTCTCGTCCTCGGCAGAGCCTGATTCCGAAAAGGCAAACGTCCGGCTCCTTGTCCCACACGGAAGGTGGCAGCCCTGGAAGCTGTTGCTGGTCTTCACTGTCCCCCTGCAGCCTATTCACAGGCACAACAGGATCTGGGACCCGGGCTTGCCCAGAGGAGGAACATCTCATGGCTCTCGTCCTCGGCAGAGCTTGTTTCCGAAAAGGCACACGTCCGGCTCCTTATCCCACACGGAAGGTGGCAGCCCTGAAAGCTGTTGCTGGTCTTCACCGTCCCCCTGCAGCCTATTCACAGGCACAACAGGATCTGGGACCCGGGCTTGCCCAGAGGAGGAACATCTCATGGCTCTCGTCCTCGGCACAGCCTGTTTCCAGAAAGGCACACGTCCGGCTCCTTGTCCCACAGTGAAGGTGGCAGCCGTGAAAGCTGTTGCTGGTGTTCACCGTCCCCCTGCAGCCTATTCACAGGCACAACAGGATCTGGGACCCGGGCTTGGCCAGAGGAGGAACATCTCATGGCTCTCGTCCTCGGCAGAGCCTGATTCCGAAAAAGCACACGTCCGGCTCCTTATCCCACACGGAAGGTGGCAGCCCTGAAAGCTGTTGCTGGTCTTCACCGTCCCCCTGCAGCCTATTCACAGGCACAACAGGATTCAGGACCCGGGCTTGGCCAGAGGAGGAACATCTCATGGCTCTCGTCCTCGGCAGGGCCTGTTTCCAGAAAGGCACAAGACCGGCTCATTGTCCCACACGGAAGGTGGCAGCCCTGAAAGCTGTTGCTGGTCTTCACCGTCCCCCTGCAGCCTATTCACAGGCACAACAGGATTTGGACCCGGGCTTGCCCAGAGGAGGAACATCTCATGGCTCTCGTCCTCGGCAGAGCCTGATTCCGAAAAGGCACACGTCCGGCTCCTTATCCCACACGGAAGGTGGCAGCCCTGAAAGCTGTTGCTGGTCTTCACCGTCCCCCTGCAGCCTATTCACAGGGACAACAGGATCTGGGACCCGGGCTTGGCCAGAGGAGGAACATCTCATGGCTCTCGTCCTCGGCATGGCCTGTATCCAGAAAGGCACACGTCCGGCTCCTTGTCCCACAGTGAAGGTGGCAGCCGTGAAAGCTGTTGCTGGTGTTCACCGTCCCCCTGCAGCCTATTCACAGGCACAACAGGATCTGGGACCCGGGCTTGCCCATAGGAGGAACAACTCATGGCTCTCGTCCTCGGCAGGGCCTGTTTCCAGAAAGGCACACATCCGGCTCCTTATCCCACACGGAAGGTGGCAGCCCTGAAAGCTGTTGCTGGTCTTCACCGTCCCCCTGCAGCCTATTCACAGGCACAACAGGATTTGGACCCGGGCTTGCCCAGAGGATGAACATCTCATGGCTCTCTTCCTCGGCAGAGCCTGATTCCGAAAAGGCACACGTCCGGCTCCTTATCCCACACGGAAGGTGGCAGCCCTGAAAGCTGTTGCTGGTCTTCACCGTCCCCCTGCAGCCTATTCACAGGCACAACAGGATCTGGGACCTGGGCTTGCCCAGAGGAGGAACATCTCATGGCTCTCGTCCTCAGCACGGCCTGTTTCCAGAAAGGCACACGTCCGGCTCCTTGTCCCACAGTGAAGGTGGCAGCCGTGAAAGCTGTTGCTGGTGTTCACCGTCCCCCTGCAGCCTATTCACAGGCACAAGTGGATCTGGGACCCGGGCTTGGCCAGAGGAGGAACATCTCATGGCTCTCGTCCTCGGCAGGGCCTGTTTCCATAAAGGCACAAGACCGGCTCATTGTCCCACACGGAAGGTGGCAGCCCTGAAAGCTGTTGCTGGTCTTCACCGTCCCCCTGCAGCCTATTCACAGGCACAACAGGATTCAGGACCCGGGCTTGCCCAGAGGAGGAACATCTCATGGCTCTCGTCCTCGGCAGAGCCTATTTCCGAAAAGGCACACATCCGGCTCCTTGTCCCACACGGAAGGTGGCAGCCCTGAAAGCTGTTGCTGGTCTTCACCATCCCCCTGCAGCCTATTCACAGGCACAACAGGATCTGGGACCCGGGCTTGCCCAGAGAAGGAACATCTCATGGCTCTCGTCCTCGGCAGGGCCTGTATCCAGAAAGACACGTCCGGCTCCTTGTCCCACACGGAAGGTGGCAGCCCTGAAAGCTGTTGCTGGTCTTCACCGTCCCCCTGCAGCCTATTCACAGGCACAACAGGATTCAGGACCGGGGCTTGCCCAGAGGAGGAACATCTCATGGCTCTCGTCCTCGACAGGGCCTGTTTCCAGAAAGGCACACATCCGGCTCATTGTCCCACACGGAAGGTGGCAGCCCTGAAAGCTGTTGCTGGTCTTCACCGTCCCCCTGCAGCCTATTCACAGGCACAACAGGATTTGGACCCGGCCTTGCCCAGAGGAGGAACATCTCATGGCTCTCATCCTCGGCAGAGCCTGATTCCGAAAAGGCACACGTCCGGCTCCTTGTCCCACACGGAAGGTGGCAGCCCTGAAAGCTGTTGCTGGTCTTCACCGTCCCCCTGCAGCCTATTCACAGGCACAACAGGATCTGGGACCCGGGCTTGCCCAGAGGAGGAACATCTCATGGCTCTCGTCCTCGGCAGAGCCTGTTTCCGAAAAGGCACTCATCCGGCTCCTTGTCCCACACGGAAGGTGGCAGCCCTGAAAGCTGTTGCTGGTCTTCACCGTCCCCCTGCAGCCTATTCACAGGCACAACAGGATTTGGACGCGGGCTTGCCCAGAGGAGGAACATCTCATGGCTCTCGTCCTCGGCAGAGCCTGATTCCGAAAAGGCACACGTCCGGCTCCTTATCCCACACGGAAGGTGGCAGCCCTGAAAGCTGTTGCTGGTCTTCACCGTCCCCCTGCAGCCTATTCACAGGCACAACAGGATCTGGGACCCGGGCTTGGGCAGAGGAGGAACATCTCATGGCTCTCGTCCTCAGCACGGCCTGTTTCCAGAAAGGCACACGTCCGGCTCCTTGTCCCACAGTGAAGGTGGCAGCCGTGAAAGCTGTTGCTGGTGTTCACTGTCCCCCTGCAGCCTATTCACAGGCACAACAGGATCTGGGACCCGGGCTTGCCCAGAGGAGGAACATCTCATGGCTCTCGTCCTCGGCAGAGCTTGTTTCCGAAAAGGCACACGTCCGGCTCCTTGTCCCACACGGAAGGTGGCAGCCCTGGAAGCTGTTGCTGGTCTTCACCGTCCCCCTGCAGCCTATTCACAGGCACAACAGGATCTGGGACCCGGGCTTGCCCAGAGGAGGAACATCTCATGGCTCTCGTCCTCGGCAGAGCCTGATTCCGAAAAGGCACACGTCCGGCTCCTTATCCCACACGGAAGGTGGCAGCCCTGAAAGCTGTTGCTGGTCTTCACCGTCCCCCTGCAGCCTATTCACAGGCACAACAGGATCTGGGTCCCGGGCTTGGCCAGAGGAGGAACATCTCATGGCTCTCGTCCTCGGCACAGCCTGTTTCAAGAAAGGCACACGTCCGGCTCCTTGTCCCACAGTGAAGGTGGCAGCCCTGAAAGCTGTTGCTGGTGTTCACCATCCCCCTGCAGCCTATTCACAGGCACAACAGGATCTGGGACCCGGGCTTGCCCAGAGGAGGAACATCTCATGGCTCTCGTCCTCGGCAGAGCCTGATTCCGAAAAGGCACAAGACCGGCTCATTGTCCCACACGGAAGGTGGCAGCCCTGAAAGCTGTTGCTGGTCTTCACCGTCCCCCTGCAGCCTATTCACAGGCACAACAGGATTTGGACCCGGGCTTGCCCAGAGGAGGAACATCTCATGGCTCTCGTCCTCGGCAGAGCCTGATTCCGAAAAGGCACACGTCCGGCTCCTTATCCCACACGGAAGGTGGCAGCCCTGAAAGCTGTTGCTGGTCTTCACCGTCCCCCTGCAGCCTATTCACAGGCACAACAGGATTCAGGACCGGGGCTTGCCCAGAGGAGGAACATCTCATGGCTCTCGTCCTCGGCAGGGCCTGTTTCCAGAAAGGCACACATCCGGCTCCTTGTCCCACACGGAAGGTGGCAGCCCTGAAAGCTGTTGCTGGTCTTCACCGTCCCCCTGCAGCCTATTCACAGGCACAACAGGATTTGGACCCGGGCTTGGCCAGAGGAGGAACATCTCATGGCTCTCGTCCTTGGCAGAGCCTGATTCCGAAAAGGCACACGTCCGGCTCCTTATACCACACGGAAGGTGGCAGCCCTGAAAGCTGTTGCTGGTCTTCACCGTCCCCCTGCAGCCTATTCACAGGCACAACAGGATCTGGGACCCGGCCTTGCCCAGAGGAGGAACATCTCATGGCTCTCGTCCTCGGCACAGCCTGTTTCCAGAAAGGCACACGTCCGGCTCATTGTCCCACACGGAAGGTGGCAGCCCTGAAAGCTGTTGCTGGTCTTCACCGTCCCCCTGCAGCCTATTCACAGGCACAACAGGATCTGGGACCCGGGCTTGCCCAGAGGAGGAACATCTCATGGCTCTCGTCCTCGGCAGAGCCTGATTCCGAAAAGGCAAACGTCCGGCTCCTTGTCCCACACGGAAGGTGGCAGCCCTGGAAGCTGTTGCTGGTCTTCACTGTCCCCCTGCAGCCTATTCACAGGCACAACAGGATCTGGGACCCGGGCTTGCCCAGAGGAGGAACATCTCATGGCTCTCGTCCTCGGCAGAGCTTGTTTCCGAAAAGGCACACGTCCGGCTCCTTATCCCACACGGAAGGTGGCAGCCCTGAAAGCTGTTGCTAGTCTTCACCGTCCCCCTGCAGCCTATTCACAGGCACAACAGGATCTGGGACCCGGGCTTGCCCAGAGGAGGAACATCTCATGGCTCTCGTCCTCGGCACAGCCTGTTTCCAGAAAGGCACACGTCCGGCTCCTTGTCCCACAGTGAAGGTGGCAGCCGTGAAAGCTGTTGCTGGTGTTCACCGTCCCCCTGCAGCCTATTCACAGGCACAACAGGATCTGGGACCCGGGCTTGGCCAGAGGAGGAACATCTCATGGCTCTCGTCCTCGGCAGAGCCTGATTCCGAAAAAGCACACGTCCGGCTCCTTATCCCACACGGAAGGTGGCAGCCCTGAAAGCTGTTGCTGGTCTTCACCGTCCCCCTGCAGCCTATTCACAGGCACAACAGGATTCAGGACCCGGGCTTGGCCAGAGGAGGAACATCTCATGGCTCTCGTCCTCGGCAGGGCCTGTTTCCAGAAAGGCACAAGACCGGCTCATTGTCCCACACGGAAGGTGGCAGCCCTGAAAGCTGTTGCTGGTCTTCACCGTCCCCCTGCAGCCTATTCACAGGCACAACAGGATTTGGACCCGGGCTTGCCCAGAGGAGGAACATCTCATGGCTCTCGTCCTCGGCAGAGCCTGATTCCGAAAAGGCACACGTCCGGCTCCTTATCCCACACGGAAGGTGGCAGCCCTGAAAGCTGTTGCTGGTCTTCACCGTCCCCCTGCAGCCTATTCACAGGGACAACAGGATCTGGGACCCGGGCTTGGCCAGAGGAGGAACATCTCATGGCTCTCGTCCTCGGCATGGCCTGTATCCAGAAAGGCACACGTCCGGCTCCTTGTCCCACAGTGAAGGTGGCAGCCGTGAAAGCTGTTGCTGGTGTTCACCGTCCCCCTGCAGCCTATTCACAGTCACAACAGGATCTGGGACCCGGGCTTGCCCATAGGAGGAACAACTCATGGCTCTCGTCCTCGGCAGGGCCTGTTTCCAGAAAGGCACACATCCGGCTCCTTATCCCACACGGAAGGTGGCAGCCCTGAAAGCTGTTGCTGGTCTTCACCGTCCCCCTGCAGCCTATTCACAGGCACAACAGGATTTGGACCCGTGCTTGCCCAGAGGATGAACATCTCATGGCTCTCTTCCTCGGCAGAGTCTGATTCCGAAAAGGCACACGTCCGGCTCCTTATCCCACACGGAAGGTGGCAGCCCTGAAAGCTGTTGCTGGTCTTCACCGTCCCCCTGCAGCCTATTCACAGGCACAACAGGATCTGGGACCTGGGCTTGCCCAGAGGAGGAACATCTCATGGCTCTCGTCCTCAGCACGGCCTGTTTCCAGAAAGGCACACGTCCGGCTCCTTGTCCCACAGTGAAGGTGGCAGCCGTGAAAGCTGTTGCTGGTGTTCACCGTCCCCCTGCAGCCTATTCACAGGCACAAGTGGATCTGGGACCCGGGCTTGGCCAGAGGAGGAACATCTCATGGCTCTCGTCCTCGGCAGGGCCTGTTTCCATAAAGGCACAAGACCGGCTCATTGTCCCACACGGAAGGTGGCAGCCCTGAAAGCTGTTGCTGGTCTTCACCGTCCCCCTGCAGCCTATTCACAGGCACAACAGGATTCAGGACCCGGGCTTGCCCAGAGGAGGAACATCTCATGGCTCTCGTCCTCGGCAGAGCCTATTTCCGAAAAGGCACACATCCGGCTCCTTGTCCCACACGGAAGGTGGCAGCCCTGAAAGCTGTTGCTGGTCTTCACCGTCCCCCTGCAGCCTATTCACAGGCACAACAGGATCTGGGACCCGGGCTTGCCCAGAGAAGGAACATCTCATGGCTCTCGTCCTCGGCAGGGCCTGTATCCAGAAAGACACGTCCGGCTCCTTGTCCCACACGGAAGGTGGCAGCCCTGAAAGCTGTTGCTGGTCTTCACCGTCCCCCTGCAGCCTATTCACAGGCACAACAGGATTTGGACGCGGGCTTGCCCAGAGGAGGAACATCTCATGGCTCTCGTCCTCGGCAGAGCCTGATTCCGAAAAGGCACACGTCCGGCTCATTGTCCCACAGTGAAGGTGGCAGCCCTGAAAGCTGTTGCTGGTCTTCACCGTCCCCCTGCAGCCTATTCACAGGCACAACAGGATCTGGGACCCGGGCTTGCCCAGAGGAGGAACATCTCATGGCTCTCGTCCTCGGCACAGCCTGTTTCCAGAAAGGCACACGTCCGGCTCCTTGTCCCACAGTGAAGGTGGCAGCCCTGAAAGCTGTTGCTGGTCTTCACCGTCCCCCTGCAGCCTATTCACAGGCACAACAGGATCTGGGACCCGGCCTTGCCCAGAGGAGGAACATCTCATGGCTCTCGTCCTCGGCAGAGCCTGATTCCGAAAAGGCACACGTCCGGCTCCTTGTCCCACACGGAGGGTGGCAGCCCTGGAAGCTGTTGCTGGTCTTCACCGTCCCCCTGCAGCCTATTCACAGGCACAACAGGATTCAGGACCCGGGCTTGCCCAGAGGAGGAACATCTCATGGCTCTCGTCCTCGGCAGAGCCTGATTCCGAAAAGGCACACGTCCGGCTCCTTATCCCACACGGAAGGTGGCAGCCCTGAAAGCTGTTGCTGGTCTTCACCGTCCCCCTGCAGCCTATTCACAGGCACAACAGGATCTGGGACCCGGCCTTGCCCAGAGGAGGAACATCTCATGGCTCTCGTCCTCGGCACAGCCTGTTTCCAGAAAGGCACACGTCCGGCTCCTTGTCCCACAGTGAAGGTGGCAGCCGTGAAAGCTGTTGCTGGTGTTCACCGTCCCCCTGCAGCCTATTCACAGGCACAACAGGATCTGGGACCCGGGCTTGCCCAGAGGAGGAACATCTCATGGCTCTCGTCCTCGGCAGAGCCTGATTCCGAAAAGGCACACGTCCGGCTCCTTGTCCCACACGGAAGGTGGCAGCCCTGGAAGCTGTTGCTGGTCTTCACTGTCCCCCTGCAGCCTATTCACAGGCACAACAGGATCTGGGACCCGGGCTTGCCCAGAGGAGGAACATCTCATGGCTCTCGTCCTCGGCAGAGCTTGTTTCCGAAAAGGCACACGTCCGGCTCCTTATCCCACACGGAAGGTGGCAGCCCTGAAAGCTGTTGCTGGTCTTCACCGTCCCCCTGCAGCCTATTCACAGGCACAACAGGATCTGGGACCCGGGCTTGCCCAGAGGAGGAACATCTCATGGCTCTCGTCCTCGGCACAGCCTGTTTCCAGAAAGGCACACGTCCGGCTCCTTGTCCCACAGTGAAGGTGGCAGCCGTGAAAGCTGTTGCTGGTGTTCACCGTCCCCCTGCAGCCTATTCACAGGCACAACAGGATCTGGGACCCGGGCTTGGCCAGAGGAGGAACATCTCATGGCTCTCGTCCTCGGCAGAGCCTGATTCCGAAAAAGCACACGTCCGGCTCCTTATCCCACACGGAAGGTGGCAGCCCTGAAAGCTGTTGCTGGTCTTCACCGTCCCCCTGCAGCCTATTCACAGGCACAACAGGATTCAGGACCCGGGCTTGGCCAGAGGAGGAACATCTCATGGCTCTCGTCCTCGGCAGGGCCTGTTTCCAGAAAGGCACAAGACCGGCTCATTGTCCCACACGGAAGGTGGCAGCCCTGAAAGCTGTTGCTGGTCTTCACCGTCCCCCTGCAGCCTATTCACAGGCACAACAGGATTTGGACCCGGGCTTGCCCAGAGGAGGAACATCTCATGGCTCTCGTCCTCGGCAGAGCCTGATTCCGAAAAGGCACACGTCCGGCTCCTTATCCCACACGGAAGGTGGCAGCCCTGAAAGCTGTTGCTGGTCTTCACCGTCCCCCTGCAGCCTATTCACAGGCACAACAGGATCTGGGACCCGGGCTTGGCCAGAGGAGGAACATCTCATGGCTCTCGTCCTCGGCATGGCCTGTATCCAAAAAGGCACACGTCCGGCTCCTTGTCCCACAGTGAAGGTGGCACCCGTGAAAGCTGTTGCTGGTGTTCACCGTCCCCCTGCAGCCTATTCACAGGCACAACAGGATCTGGGACCCGGGCTTGCCCATAGGAGGAACATCTCATGGCTCTCGTCCTCGGCAGGGCCTGTTTCCAGAAAGGCACACATCCGGCTCCTTGTCCCACACGGAAGGTGGCAGCCCTGAAAGCTGTTGCTGGTCTTCACCGTCCCCCTGCAGCCTATTCACAGGCACAACAGGATTTGGACCCGGGCTTGCCCAGAGGATGAACATCTCATGGCTCTCTTCCTCGGCAGACCCTGATTCCGAAAAGGCACACGTCCGGCTCGTTATCCCACACGGAAGGTGGCAGCCCTGAAAGCTGTTGCTGGTGTTCACCGTCCCCCTGCAGCCTATTCACAGGCACAACAGGATCTGGGACCCGGGCTTGCCCAGAGGAGGAACATCTCATGGCTCTCGTCCTCGGCAGAGCTTGTTTCCATAAAGGCACACGTCCGGCTCCTTGTCCCACACGGAAGGTGGCAGCCCTGGAAGCTGTTGCTGGTCTTCACCGTCCCCCTGCAGCCTATTCACAGGCACAACAGGATCTGGGACCCGGGCTTGCCCAGAGGAGGAACATCTCATGGCTCTCGTCCTCGGCAGGGCCTGTTTCCATAAAGGCACAAGACCGGCTCATTGTCCCACACGGAAGGTGGCAGCCGTGAAAGCTGTTGCTGGTGTTCACCGTCCCCCTGCAGCCTATTCACAGGCACAACAGGATTCAGGACCCGGGCTTGCCCAGAGGAGGAACATCTCATGGCTCTCGTCCTCGGCAGAGCCTGATTCCGAAAAGGCACACATCCGGCTCCTTGTCCCACACGGAAGGTGGCAGCCCTGAAAGCTGTTGCTGGTCTTCACCGTCCCCCTGCAGCCTATTCACAGGCACAACAGGATCTGGGACCCGGGCTTGCCCAGAGAAGGAACATCTCATGGCTCTCGTCCTCGGCAGGGCCTGTATCCAGAAAGACACGTCCGGCTCCTTGTCCCACACGGAAGGTGGCAGCCCTGAAAGCTGTTGCTGGTCTTCACCGTCCCCCTGCAGCCTATTCACAGGCACAACAGGATTCAGGACCGGGGCTTGCCCAGAGGAGGAACATCTCATGGCTCTCGTCCTCGACAGGGCCTGTTTCCAGAAAGGCACACATCCGGCTCATTGTCCCACACGGAAGGTGGCAGCCCTGAAAGCTGTTGCTGGTCTTCACCGTCCCCCTGCAGCCTATTCACAGGCACAACAGGATTTGGACCCGGCCTTGCCCAGAGGAGGAACATCTCATGGCTCTCATCCTCGGCAGAGCCTGATTCCGAAAAGGCACACGTCCGGCTCCTTGTCCCACACGGAAGGTGGCAGCCCTGAAAGCTGTTGCTGGTCTTCACCGTCCCCCTGCAGCCTATTCACAGGCACAACAGGATCTGGGACCCGGGCTTGCCCAGAGGAGGAACATCTCATGGCTCTCGTCCTCGGCAGAGCCTGTTTCCGAAAAGGCACTCATCCGGCTCCTTGTCCCACACGGAAGGTGGCAGCCCTGAAAGCTGTTGCTGGTCTTCACCGTCCCCCTGCAGCCTATTCACAGGCACAACAGGATTTGGACGCGGGCTTGCCCAGAGGAGGAACATCTCATGGCTCTCGTCCTCGGCAGAGCCTGATTCCGAAAAGGCACACGTCCGGCTCATTGTCCCACAGTGAAGGTGGCAGCCCTGAAAGCTGTTGCTGGTCTTCACCGTCCCCCTGCAGCCTATTCACAGGCACAACAGGATCTGGGACCCGGGCTTGCCCAGAGGAGGAACATCTCATGGCTCTCGTCCTCGGCACAGCCTGTTTCCAGAAAGGCACACGTCCGGCTCCTTGTCCCACACGGAAGGTGGCAGCCCTGAAAGCTGTTGCTGGTCTTCACCGTCCCCCTGCAGCCTATTCACAGGCACAACAGGATCTGGGACCCGGCCTTGCCCAGAGGAGGAACATCTCATGGCTCTCGTCCTCGGCAGAGCCTGATTCCGAAAAGGCACACGTCCGGCTCCTTGTCCCACACGGAGGGTGGCAGCCCTGGAAGCTGTTGCTGGTCTTCACCGTCCCCCTGCAGCCTATTCACAGGCACAACAGGATTCAGGACCCGGGCTTGCCCAGAGGAGGAACATCTCATGGCTCTCGTCCTCGGCAGAGCCTGATTCCGAAAAGGCACACGTCCGGCTCCTTATCCCACACGGAAGGTGGCAGCCCTGAAAGCTGTTGCTGGTGTTCACCGTCCCCCTGCAGCCTATTCACAGGCACAACAGGATCTGGGACCCGGGCTTGCCCAGAGGAGGAACATCTCATGGCTCTCGTCCTCGGCACGGCCTGTTTCCAGAAAGGCACACGTCCGGCTCCTTGTCCCACAGTGAAGGTGGCAGCCGTGAAAGCTGTTGCTGGTGTTCACCGTCCCCCTGCAGCCTATTCACAGGCACAACAGGATCTGGGACCCGGGCTTGCCCAGAGGAGGAACATCTCATGGCTCTCGTCCTCGGCAGAGCCTGATTCCGAAAAGGCACACGTCCGGCTCCTTGTCCCACACGGAAGGTGGCAGCCCTGGAAGCTGTTGCTGGTCTTCACTGTCCCCCTGCAGCCTATTCACAGGCACAACAGGATCTGGGACCCGGGCTTGCCCAGAGGAGGAACATCTCATGGCTCTCGTCCTCGGCAGAGCTTGTTTCCGAAAAGGCACACGTCCGGCTCCTTATCCCACACGGAAGGTGGCAGCCCTGAAAGCTGTTGCTGGTCTTCACCGTCCCCCTGCAGCCTATTCACAGGCACAACAGGATCTGGGACCCGGGCTTGCCCAGAGGAGGAACATCTCATGGCTCTCGTCCTCGGCACAGCCTGTTTCCAGAAAGGCACACGTCCGGCTCCTTGTCCCACAGTGAAGGTGGCAGCCGTGAAAGCTGTTGCTGGTGTTCACCGTCCCCCTGCAGCCTATTCACAGGCACAACAGGATCTGGGACCCGGGCTTGCCCAGAGGAGGAACATCTCATGGCTCTCGTCCTCGGCAGAGCCTGATTCCGAAAAAGCACACGTCCGGCTCCTTATCCCACACGGAAGGTGGCAGCCCTGAAAGCTGTTGCTGGTCTTCACCGTCCCCCTGCAGCGTATTCACAGGCACAACAGGATCTGGGACCCGGGCTTGGCCAGAGGAGGAACATCTCATGGCTCTCGTCCTCGGCATGGCCTGTATCCAGAAAGGCACACGTCCGGCTCCTTGTCCCACAGTGAAGGTGGCAGCCGTGAAAGCTGTTGCTGGTCTTCACCGTCCCCCTGCAGCCTATTCACAGGCACAACAGGATCTGGGACCCGGGCTTGCCCATAGGAGGAACATCTCATGGCTCTCGTCCTCGGCAGGGCCTGTTTCCAGAAAGGCACACATCCGGCTCATTGTCCCACACGGAAGGTGGCAGCCCTGAAAGCTGTTGCTGGTCTTCACCGTCCCCCTGCAGCCTATTCACAGGCACAACAGGATTTGGACCCGGGCTTGCCCAGAGGATGAACATCTCATGGCTCTCTTCCTCGGCAGAGCCTGATTCCGAAAAGGCACACGTCCGGCTCGTTATCCCACACGGAAGGTGGCAGCCCTGAAAGCTGTTGCTGGTCTTCACCGTCCCCCTGCAGCCTATTCACAGGCACAACAGGATCTGGGACCCGGGCTTGCCCAGAGGAGGAACATCTCATGGCTCTCGTCCTCATCACGGCCTGTTTCCAGAAAGGCACACGTCCGGCTCCTTGTCCCACAGTGAAGGTGGCAGCCGTGAAAGCTGTTGCTGGTGTTCACCGTCCCCCTGCAGCCTATTCACAGGCACAACAGGATCTGGGACCCGGGCTTGCCCAGAGGAGGAACATCTCATGGCTCTCGTCCTCGGCAGAGCCTGATTCCGAAAAGGCACACGTCCGGCTCCTTATCCCACACGGAAGGTGGCAGCCCTGAAAGCTGTTGCTGGTCTTCACCGTCCCCCTGCAGCCTATTCACAGGCACAACAGGATCTGGGACCCGGGCTTGCCCAGAGGAGGAACATCTCATGGCTCTCGTCCTCGGCACAGCCTGTTTCCAGGAAGGCACACGTCCGGCTCCTTGTCCCACAGTGAAGGTGGCAGCCGTGAAAGCTGTTGCTGGTGTTCACCGTCCCCCTGCAGCCTATTCACAGGCACAACAGGATCTGGGACCCGGCCTTGCCCAGAGGAGGAACATCTCATGGCTCTCGTCCTCGGCAGAGCCTAATTCCGATAAGGCACAAGACCGGCTCATTGTCCCACACGGAAGGTGGCAGCCCTGAAAGCTGTTGCAGGTCTTCACCGTCCCCCTGCAGCCTATTCACAGGCACAACAGGATCTGGGACCCGGGCTTGCCCAGAGGAGGAACATCTCATGGCTCTCGTCCTCGGCACGGCCTGTTTCCAGAAAGGCACACGTCCGGCTCCTTGTCCCACAGTGAAGGTGGCAGCCCTGAAAGCTGTTGCTGGTCTTCACCGTCCCCCTGCAGCCTATTCACAGGCACAACAGGATCTGGGACCCGGGCTTGCCCAGAGGAGGAACATCTCATGGCTCTCGTCCTCGGCACAGCCTGTTTCCAGAAAGGCACACGTCCGGCTCCTTGTCCCACAGTGAAGGTGGCAGCCGTGAAAGCTGTTGCTGGTGTTCACCGTCCCCCTGCAGCCTATTCACAGGCACAACAGGATCTGGGACCCGGGCTTGGCCAGAGGAGGAACATCTCATGGCTCTCGTCCTCGGCAGAGCCTGATTCCGAAAAAGCACACGTCCGGCTCCTTATCCCACACGGAAGGTGGCAGCCCTGAAAGCTGTTGCTGGTCTTCACCGTCCCCCTGCAGCCTATTCACAGGCACAACAGGATCTGGGACCCGGGCTTGGCCAGAGGAGGAACATCTCATGGCTCTCGTCCTCGGCAGGGCCTGTTTCCATAAAGGCACAAGACCGGCTCATTGTCCCACACGGAAGGTGGCAGCCCTGAAAGCTGTTGCTGGTCTTCACCGTCCCCCTGCAGCCTATTCACAGGCACAACAGGATTTGGACGCGGGCTTGCCCAGAGGAGGAACATCTCATGGCTCTCGTCCTCGGCAGGGCCTGATTCAAAAAAGGCACACGTCCGGCTCCTTGTCCCACACGGAAGGTGGCAGCCCTGCAAGCTGTTGCTGGTCTTCACCGTCCCCCTGCAGCCTATTCACAGGCACAACAGGATCTGGGACCCGGGCTTGCCCAGAGGAGGAACATCTCATGGCTCTCGTCCTCGGCAGAGCTTGTTTCCATAAAGGCACACGTCCGGCTCCTTGTCCCACACGGAAGGTGGCAGCCCTGGAAGCTGTTGCTGGTCTTCGCCGTCCCCCTGCAGCCTATTCACAGGCACAACAGGATCTGGGACCCGGGCTTGCCCAGAGGAGGAACATCTCATGGCTCTCGTCCTCGGCAGGGCCTGTTTCCATAAAGGCACAAGACCGGCTCATTGTCCCACACGGAAGGTGGCAGCCCTGAAAGATGTTGCTGGTCTTCACCGTCCCCCCTGCAGCCTATTCACAGGCACAACAGGATCTGGGAACCGGCCTTGCCCAGAGGAGGAACATCTCATGGCTCTCGTCCTCGGCAGAGCCTGTTTCCGAAAAGGCACACGTCCGGCTCCTTGTCCCACACGGAAGGTGGCAGCCCTGAAAGCTGTTGCTGGTCTTCACCGTCCCCCTGCAGCCTATTCACAGGCACAACAGGATCTGGGACCCGGGCTTGCCCAGAGAAGGAACATCTCATGGCTCTCGTCCTCGGCAGGGCCTGTATCCAGAAAGACACGTCCGGCTCCTTGTCCCACAGTGAAGGTGGCAGCCCTGAAAGCTGTTGCTGGTCTTCACCGTCCCCCTGCAGCCTATTCACAGGCACAACAGGATCTGGGACCCGGCCTTGCCCAGAGGAGGAACATCTCATGGCTCTCGTCCTCGGCAGAGCCTGATTCCGAAAAGGCACACGACCGGCTCCTTGTCCCACACTGAGGGTGGCAGCCCTGGAAGCTGTTGCTGGTCTTCACCGTCCCCCTGCAGCCTATTCACAGGCACAACAGGATTCAGGACCCGGGCTTGCCCAGAGGAGGAACATCTCATGGCTCTCGTCCTCGGCAGAGCCTGATTCCGAAAAGGCACACGTCCGGCTCCTTATCCCACACGGAAGGTGGCAGCCCTGAAAGCTGTTGCTGGTCTTCACCGTCCCCCTGCAGCCTATTCACAGGCACAACAGGATCTGGGACCCGGCCTTGCCCAGAGGAGGAACATCTCATGGCTCTCGTCCTCGGCACAGCCTGTTTCCAGAAAGGCACACGTCCGGCTCCTTGTCCCACAGTGAAGGTGGCAGCCGTGAAAGATGTTGCTGGTGTTCACCGTCCCCCTGCAGCCTATTCACAGGCACAACAGGATCTGGGACCCGGGCTTGCCCAGAGGAGGAACATCTCATGGCTCTCGTCCTCGGCAGAGCCTGATTCCGAAAAGGCACACGTCCGGCTCCTTGTCCCACACGGAAGGTGGCAGCCCTGGAAGCTGTTGCTGGTCTTCACTGTCCCCCTGCAGCCTATTCACAGGCACAACAGGATCTGGGACCCGGGCTTGCCCAGAGGAGGAACATCTCATGGCTCTCGTCCTCGGCAGAGCTTGTTTCCGAAAAGGCACACGTCCGGCTCCTTATCCCACACGGAAGGTGGCAGCCCTGAAAGCTGTTGCTGGTCTTCACCGTCCCCCTGCAGCCTATTCACAGGCACAACAGGATCTGGGACCCGGGCTTGCCCAGAGGAGGAACATCTCATGGCTCTCGTCCTCGGCACAGCCTGTTTCCAGAAAGGCACACGTCCGGCTCCTTGTCCCACAGTGAAGGTGGCAGCCGTGAAAGCTGTTGCTGGTGTTCACCGTCCCCCTGCAGCCTATTCACAGGCACAACAGGATCTGGGACCCGGGCTTGGCCAGAGGAGGAACATCTCATGGCTCTCGTCCTCGGCAGAGCCTGATTCCGAAAAAGCACACGTCCGGCTCCTTATCCCACACGGAAGGTGGCAGCCCTGAAAGCTGTTGCTGGTCTTCACCGTCCCCCTGCAGCCTATTCACAGGCACAACAGGATTCAGGACCCGGGCTTGGCCAGAGGAGGAACATCTCATGGCTCTCATCCTCGGCAGGGCCTGTTTCCAGAAAGGCACAAGACCGGCTCATTGTCCCACACGGAAGGTGGCAGCCCTGAAAGCTGTTGCTGGTCTTCACCGTCCCCCTGCAGCCTATTCACAGGCACAACAGGATTTGGACCCGGGCTTGCCCAGAGGAGGAACATCTCATGGCTCTCGTCCTCGGCAGAGCCTGATTCCGAAAAGGCACACGTCCGGCTCCTTATCCCACACGGAAGGTGGCAGCCCTGAAAGCTGTTGCTGGTCTTCACCGTCCCCCTGCAGCCTATTCACAGGCACAACAGGATCTGGGACCCGGGCTTGGCCAGAGGAGGAACATCTCATGGCTCTCGTCCTCGGCATGGCCTGTATCCAGAAAGGCACACGTCCGGCTCCTTGTCCCACAGTGAAGGTGGCAGCCGTGAAAGCTGTTGCTGGTGTTCACCGTCCCCCTGCAGCCTATTCACAGGCACAACAGGATCTGGGACCCGGGCTTGCCCATAGGAGGAACATCTCATGGCTCTCGTCCTCGGCAGGGCCTGTTTCCAGAAAGGCACACATCCGGCTCATTGTCCCACACGGAAGGTGGCAGCCCTGAAAGCTGTTGCTGGTCTTCACCGTCCCCCTGCAGCCTATTCACAGGCACAACAGGATTTGGACCCGGGCTTGCCCAGAGGATGAACATCTCATGGCTCTCTTCCTCGGCAGAGCCTGATTCCGAAAAGGCACACGTCCGGCTCCTTATCCCACACGGAAGGTGGCAGCCCTGAAAGCTGTTGCTGGTCTTCACCGTCCCCCTGCAGCCTATTCACAGGCACAACAGGATCTGGGACCCGGGCTTGCCCAGAGGAGGAACATCTCATGGCTCTCGTCCTCAGCACGGCCTGTTTCCAGAAAGGCACACGTCCGGCTCCTTGTCCCACAGTGAAGGTGGCAGCCGTGAAAGCTGTTGCTGGTGTTCACCGTCCCCCTGCAGCCTATTCACAGGCACAACAGGATCTGGGACCCGGGCTTGCCCAGAGGAGGAACATCTCATGGCTCTAATCCTCGGCAGAGCCTGATTCCGAAAAGGCACACGTCCGGCTCCTTGTCCCACACGGCAGGTGGCAGCCCTGAAAGCTGTTGCTGGTCTTCACCGTCCCCCTGCAGCCTATTCACAGGCACAACAGGATCTGGGACCCGGCCTTGCCCAGAGGAGGAACATCTCATGGCTCTCGTCCTCGGCACAGCCTGTTTCCAGAAAGGCACACGTCCGGCTCCTTGTCCCACAGTGAAGGTGGCAGCCCTGAAAGCTGTTGCTGGTCTTCACCGTCCCCCTGCAGCCTATTCACAGGCACAACAGGATCTGGGACCCGGGCTTGCCCAGAGGAGGAACATCTCATGGCTCTCGTCCTCGGCAGAGCCTGATTCCGAAAAGGCACACGTCCGGCTCCTTGTCCCACACGGAAGGTGGCAGCCCTGGAAGCTGTTGCTGGTCTTCACTGTCCCCCTGAAGCCTATTCACAGGCACAACAGGATCTGGGACCCGGGCTTGCCCAGAGGAGGAACATCTCATGGCTCTCGTCCTCGGCAGAGCTTGTTTCCGAAAAGGCACACGTCCGGCTCCTTATCCCACACGGAAGGTGGCAGCCCTGAAAGCTGTTGCTGGTCTTCACCGTCCCCCTGCAGCCTATTCACAGGCACAACAGGATCTGGGACCCGGGCTTGCCCAGAGGAGGAACATCTCATGGCTCTCGTCCTCGGCACAGCCTGTTTCCAGAAAGGCACACGTCCGGCTCCTTGTCCCACAGTGAAGGTGGCAGCCGTGAAAGCTGTTGCTGGTGTTCACCGTCCCCCTGCAGCCTATTCACAGGCACAACAGGATCTGGGACCCGGGCTTGGCCAGAGGAGGAACATCTCATGGCTCTCGTCCTCGGCAGAGCCTGATTCCGAAAAAGCACACGTCCGGCTCCTTATCCCACACGGAAGGTGGCAGCCCTGAAAGCTGTTGCTGGTCTTCACCGTCCCCCTGCAGCCTATTCACAGGCACAACAGGATTTAGGACGCGGGCTTGGCCAGAGGAGGAACATCTCATGGCTCTCGTCCTCGGCATGGCCTGTTTCCAGAAAGGCACAAGACCGGCTCCTTATCCCACACGGAAGGTGGCAGCCCTGAAAGCTGTTGCTGGTCTTCACCGTCCCCCTGCAGCCTATTCACAGGCACAACAGGATCTGGGACCCGGGCTTGCCCAGAGGAGGAACATCTCATGGCTCTCGTCCTCAGCACGGCCTGTTTCCAGAAAGGCACACGTCCGGCTCCTTGTCCCACAGTGAAGGTGGCAGCCGTGAAAGCTGTTGCTGGTGTTCACCGTCCCCCTGCAGCCTATTCACAGGCACAACAGGATCTGGGACCCGGGCTTGCCCAGAGGAGGAACATCTCATGGCTCTCGTCCTCGGCAGAGCTTGTTTCCGAAAAGGCACACGTCCGGCTCCTTGTCCCACACGGAAGGTGGCAGCCCTGAAAGCTGTTGCTGGTCTTCACCGTCCCCCTGCAGCCTATTCACAGGCACAACAGGATCTGGGACCCGGGCTTGCCCAGAGGAGGAACATCTCATGGCTCTCGTCCTCGGCAGAGCCTGATTCCGAAAAGGCACACATCCGGCTCCTTATCCCACACGGAAGGTGGCAGCCCTGAAAGCTGTTGCTGGTCTTCACCGTCCCCCTGCAGCCTATTCACAGGCACAACAGGATCTGGGACCCGGGCTTGGCCAGAGAAGGAACATCTCATGGCTCTCGTCCTCGGCACAGCCTGTTTCCAGAAAGGCACACGTCCGGCTCCTTGTCCCACAGTGAAGGTGGCAGCCCTGAAAGCTGTTGCTGGTCTTCACCGTCCCCCTGCAGCCTATTCACAGGCACAACAGGATCTGGGACCCGGCCTTGCCCAGAGGAGGAACATCTCATGGCTCTCGTCCTCGGCAGAGCCTGATTCCGAAAAGGCACACGTCCGGCTCCTTGTCCCACACGGAAGGTGGCAGCCCTGGAAGCTGTTGCTGGTCTTCACCGTCCCCCTGCAGCCTATTCACAGGCACAACAGGATCTGGGACCCGGGCTTGGCCAGAGGAGGAACATCTCATGGCTCTCGTCCTCGGCAGGGCCTGTTTCCATAAAGGCACAAGACCGGCTCATTGTCCCACACGGAAGGTGGCAGCCCTGAAAGCTGTTGCTGGTCTTCACCGTCCCCCTGCAGCCTATTCACAGGCACAACAGGATTTGGACCCGGGCTTGCCCAGAGGAGGAACATCTCATGGCTCTCGTCCTCGGCAGAGCCTGATTCCGAAAAGGCACACGTCCGGCTCCTGGTCCCACAGTGAAGGTGGCAGCCGTGAAAGCTGTTGCTGGTGTTCACCGTCCCCCTGCAGCCTATTCACAGGCACAACAGGATCTGGGACCCGGGCTTGCCCAGAGGAGGAACATCTCATGGCTCTCGTCCTCGGCAGAGCTTGTTTCCGAAAAGGCACACGTCCGGCTCCTTGTCCCACACGGAAGGTGGCAGCCCTGGAAGCTGTTGCTGGTCTTCACCGTCCCCCTGCAGCCTATTCACAGGCACAACAGGATCTGGGACCCGGGCTTGCCCAGAGGAGGAACATCTCATGGCTCTCGTCCTCGGCAGAGCCTGATTCCGAAAAGGCACACGTCCGGCTCCTTATCCCACACGGAAGGTGGCAGCCCTGAAAGCTGTTGCTGGTCTTCACCGTCCCCCTGCAGCCTATTCACAGGCACAACAGGATCTGGGACCCGGGCTTGCCCAGAGGAGGAACATCTCATGGCTCTCGTCCTCGGCAGAGCCTGATTCCGAAAAGGCACACGTCCGGCTCCTTATCCCACACGGAAGGTGGCAGCCCTGAAAGCTGTTGCTGGTCTTCACCGTCCCCCTGCAGCCTATTCACAGGCACAACAGGATCTGGGACCCGGCCTTGCCCAGAGGAGGAACATCTCATGGCTCTCGTCCTCGGCACAGCCTGTTTCCAGGAAGGCACACGTCCGGCTCCTTGTCCCACAGTGAAGGTGGCAGCCGTGAAAGCTGTTGCTGGTGTTCACCGTCCCCCTGCAGCCTATTCACAGGCACAACAGGATCTGGGACCCGGGCTTGCCCAGAGGAGGAACATCTCATGGCTCTCGTCCTCGGCAGAGCCTGATTCCGAAAAGGCACACGTCCGGCTCCTTGTCCCACACGGAAGGTGGCAGCCCTGGAAGCTGTTGCTGGTCTTCACTGTCCCCCTGCAGCCTATTCACAGGCACAACAGGATCTGGGACCCGGGCTTGCCCAGAGGAGGAACATCTCATGGCTCTCGTCCTCGGCAGAGCTTGTTTCCGAAAAGGCACACGTCCGGCTCCTTATCCCACACGGAAGGTGGCAGCCCTGAAAGCTGTTGCTGGTCTTCACCGTCCCCCTGCAGCCTATTCACAGGCACAACAGGATCTGGGACACGGGCTTGCCCAGAGGAGGAACATCTCATGGCTCTCGTCCTCGGCACAGCCTGTTTCCAGAAAGGCACACGTCCGGCTCCTTGTCCCACAGTGAAGGTGGCAGCCGTGAAAGCTGTTGCTGGTGTTCACCGTCCCCCTGCAGCCTATTCACAGGCACAACAGGATCTGGGACCCGGGCTTGGCCAGAGGAGGAACATCTCATGGCTCTCGTCCTCGGCAGAGCCTGATTCCGAAAAAGCACACGTCCGGCTCCTTATCCCACACGGAAGGTGGCAGCCCTGAAAGCTGTTGCTGGTCTTCACCGTCCCCCTGCAGCCTATTCACAGGCACAACAGGATCTGGGACCCGGGCTTGGCCAGAGGAGGAACATCTCATGGCTCTCGTCCTCGGCAGGGCCTGTTTCCATAAAGGCACAAGACCGGCTCATTGTCCCACACGGAAGGTGGCAGCCCTGAAAGCTGTTGCTGGTCTTCACCGTCCCCCTGCAGCCTATTCACAGGCACAACAGGATTTGGACCCGGGCTTGCCCAGAGGAGGAACATCTCATGGCTCTCGTCCTCGGCAGGGCCTGATTCAAAAAAGGCACACGTCCGGCTCCTTGTCCCACACGGAAGGTGGCAGCCCTGCAAGCTGTTGCTGGTCTTCACCGTCCCCCTGCAGCCTATTCACAGGCACAACAGGATCTGGGACCCGGGCTTGCCCAGAGGAGGAACATCTCATGGCTCTCGTCCTCGGCAGAGCTTGTTTCCATAAAGGCACACGTCCGGCTCCTTGTCCCACACGGAAGGTGGCAGCCCTGGAAGCTGTTGCTGGTCTTCACCGTCCCCCTGCAGCCTATTCACAGGCACAACAGGATCTGGGACCCAGGCTTGCCCAGAGGAGGAACATCTCATGGCTCTCGTCCTCGGCAGGGCCTGTTTCCATAAAGGCACAAGACCGGCTCATTGTCCCACACGGAAGGTGGCAGCCCTGAAAGATGTTGCTGGTCTTCACCGTCCCCCTGCAGCCTATTCACAGGCACAACAGGATCTGGGAACCGGCCTTGCCCAGAGGAGGAACATCTCATGGCTCTCGTCCTCGGCAGAGCCTGTTTCCGAAAAGGCACACGTCCGGCTCCTTGTCCCACACGGAAGGTGGCAGCCCTGAAAGCTGTTGCTGGTCTTCACCGTCCCCCTGCAGCCTATTCACAGGCACAACAGGATCTGGGACCCGGGCTTGCCCAGAGAAGGAACATCTCATGGCTCTCGTCCTCGGCAGGGCCTGTATCCAGAAAGACACGTCCGGCTCCTTGTCCCACACGGAAGGTGGCAGCCATGAAAGCTGTTGCTGGTCTTCACCGTCCCCCTGCAGCCTATTCACAGGCACAACAGGATTCAGGACCGGGGCTTGCCCAGAGGAGGAACATCTCATGGCTCTCGTCCTCGGCAGAGCCTGATTACGAAAAGGCACTCATCCGGCTCCTTGTCCCACACGGAAGGTGGCAGCCCTGAAAGCTGTTGCTGGTCTTCACCGTCCCCCTGCAGCCTATTCACAGGCACAACAGGATTTGGACGCGGGCTTGCCCAGAGGAGGAACATCTCATGGCTCTCGTCCTCGGCAGAGCCTGATTCCGAAAAGGCACACGTCCGGCTCATTGTCCCACAGTGAAGGTGGCAGCCCTGAAAGCTGTTGCTGGTCTTCACCGTCCCCCTGCAGCCTATTCACAGGCACAACAGGATCTGGGACCCGGGCTTGCCCAGAGGAGGAACATCTCATGGCTCTCGTCCTCGGCACAGCCTGTTTCCAGAAAGGCACACGTCCGGCTCCTTGTCCCACAGTGAAGGTGGCAGCCCTGAAAGCTGTTGCTGGTCTTCACCGTCCCCCTGCAGCCTATTCACAGGCACAACAGGATCTGGGACCCGGCCTTGCCCAGAGGAGGAACATCTCATGGCTCTCGTCCTCGGCAGAGCCTGATTCCGAAAAGGCACACGTCCGGCTCCTTGTCCCACACTGAGGGTGGCAGCCCTGGAAGCTGTTGCTGGTCTTCACCGTCCCCCTGCAGCCTATTCACAGGCACAACAGGATTCAGGACCCGGGCTTGCCCAGAGGAGGAACATCTCATGGCTCTCGTCCTCGGCAGAGCCTGATTCCGAAAAGGCACACGTCCGGCTCCTTATCCCACACGGAAGGTGGCAGCCCTGAAAGCTGTTGCTGGTCTTCACCGTCCCCCTGCAGCCTATTCACAGGCACAACAGGATCTGGGACCCGGGCTTGCCCAGAGGAGGAACATCTCATGGCTCTCGTCCTCGGCACAGCCTGTTTCCAGAAAGGCACACGTCCGGCTCCTTGTCCCACAGTGAAGGTGGCAGCCGTGAAAGCTGTTGCTGGTGTTCACCGTCCCCCTGCAGCCTATTCACAGGCACAACAGGATCTGGGACCCGGGCTTGCCCAGAGGAGGAACATCTCATGGCTCTCGTCCTCGGCAGAGCCTGATTCCGAAAAGGCACACGTCCGGCTCCTTGTCCCACACGGAAGGTGGCAGCCCTGGAAGCTGTTGCTGGTCTTCACTGTCCCCCTGCAGCCTATTCACAGGCACAACAGGATCTGGGACCCGGGCTTGCCCAGAGGAGGAACATCTCATGGCTCTCGTCCTCGGCAGAGCTTGTTTCCGAAAAGGCACACGTCCGGCTCCTTATCCCACACGGAAGGTGGCAGCCCTGAAAGCTGTTGCTGGTCTTCACCGTCCCCCTGCAGCCTATTCACAGGCACAACAGGATCTGGGACCCGGGCTTGCCCAGAGGAGGAACATCTCATGGCTCTCGTCCTCGGCACAGCCTGTTTCCAGAAAGGCACACGTCCGGCTCCTTGTCCCACAGTGAAGGTGGCAGCCGTGAAAGCTGTTGCTGGTGTTCACCTTCCCCCTGCAGCCTATTCACAGGCACAACAGGATCTGGGACCCGGGCTTGGCCAGAGGAGGAACATCTCATGGCTCTCGTCCTCGGCAGAGCCTGATTCCGAAAAAGCACACGTCCGGCTCCTTATCCCACACGGAAGGTGGCAGCCCTGAAAGCTGTTGCTGGTCTTCACCGTCCCCCTGCAGCCTATTCACAGGCACAACAGGATTTAGGACCCGGGCTTGGCCAGAGGAGGAACATCTCATGGCTCTCGTCCTCGGCAGGGCCTGTTTCCAGAAAGGCACAAGACCGGCTCATTGTCCCACACGGAAGGTGGCAGCCCTGAAAGCTGTTGCTGGTCTTCACCGTCCCCCTGCAGCCTATTCACAGGCACAACAGGATTTGGACCCGGGCTTGCCCAGAGGAGGAACATCTCATGGCTCTCGTCCTCGGCAGAGCCTGATTCCGAAAAGGCACACGTCCGGCTCCTTATCCCACACGGAAGGTGGCAGCCCTGAAAGCTGTTGCTGGTCTTCACCGTCCCCCTGCAGCCTATTCACAGGCACAACAGGATCTGGGACCCGGGCTTGGCCAGAGGAGGAACATCTCATGGCTCTCGTCCTCGGCATGGCCTGTATCCAGAAAGGCACACGTCCGGCTCCTTGTCCCACAGTGAAGGTGGCAGCCGTGAAAGCTGTTGCTGGTGTTCACCGTCCCCCTGCAGCCTATTCACAGGCACAACAGGATCTGGGACCCGGGCTTGCCCATAGGAGGAACATCTCATGGCTCTCGTCCTCGGCAGGGCCTGTTTCCAGAAAGGCACACATCCGGCTCATTGTCCCACACGGAAGGTGGCAGCCCTGAAAGCTGTTGCTGGTCTTCACCGTCCCCCTGCAGCCTATTCACAGGCACAACAGGATTTGGACCCGGGCTTGCCCAGAGGATGAACATCTCATGGCTCTCTTCCTCGGCAGAGCCTGATTCCGAAAAGGCACACGTCCGGCTCCTTATCCCACACGGAAGGTGGCAGCCCTGAAAGCTGTTGCTGGTCTTCACCGTCCCCCTGCAGCCTATTCACAGGCACAACAGGATCTGGGACCCGGGCTTGCCCAGAGGAGGAACATCTCATGGCTCTCGTCCTCAGCACGGCCTGTTTCCAGAAAGGCACACGTCCGGCTCCTTGTCCCACAGTGAAGGTGGCAGCCGTGAAAGCTGTTGCTGGTGTTCACCGTCCCCCTGCAGCCTATTCACAGGCACAACAGGATCTGGGACCCGGGCTTGCCCAGAGGAGGAACATCTCATGGCTCTCGTCCTCGGCAGAGCCTGATTCCGAAAAGGCACACGTCCGGCTCCTTATCCCACACGGAAGGTGGCAGCCCTGAAAGCTGTTGCTGGTCTTCACCGTCCCCCTGCAGCCTATTCACAGGCACAACAGGATCTGGGACCCGGCCTTGCCCAGAGGAGGAACATCTCATGGCTCTCGTCCTCGGCACAGCCTGTTTCCAGAAAGGCACACGTCCGGCTCCTTGTCCCACAGTGAAGGTGGCAGCCGTGAAAGCTGTTGCTGGTGTTCACCGTCCCCCTGCAGCCTATTCACAGGCACAACAGGATCTGGGACCCGGGCTTGCCCAGAGGAGGAACATCTCATGGCTCTCGTCCTCGGCAGAGCCTGATTCCGAAAAGGCACACGTCCGGCTCCTTGTCCCACACGGAAGGTGGCAGCCCTGAAAGCTGTTGCTGGTCTTCACCGTCCCCCTGCAGCCTATTCACAGGCACAACAGGATCTGGGACCCGGGCTTGCCCAGAGAAGGAACATCTCATGGCTCTCGTCCTCGGCAGGGCCTGTATCCAGAAAGACACGTCCGGCTCCTTGTCCCACACGGAAGGTGGCAGCCATGAAAGCTGTTGCTGGTCTTCACCGTCCCCCTGCAGCCTATTCACAGGCACAACAGGATTCAGGACCGGGGCTTGCCCAGAGGAGGAACATCTCATGGCTCTCGTCCTCGGCAGAGCCTGTTTCCGAAAAGGCACTCATCCGGCTCCTTGTCCCACACGGAAGGTGGCAGCCCTGAAAGCTGTTGCTGGTCTTCACCGTCCCCCTGCAGCCTATTCACAGGCACAACAGGATTTGGACGCGGGCTTGCCCAGAGGAGGAACATCTCATGGCTCTCGTCCTCGGCAGAGCCTGATTCCGAAAAGGCACACGTCCGGCTCATTGTCCCACAGTGAAGGTGGCAGCCCTGAAAGCTGTTGCTGGTGTTCACCGTCCCCCTGCAGCCTATTCACAGGCACAACAGGATCTGGGACCCGGGCTTGCCCATAGGAGGAACATCTCATGGCTCTCGTCCTCGGCAGGGCCTGTTTCCAGAAAGGCACACATCCGGCTCATTGTCCCACACGGAAGGTGGCAGCCCTGAAAGCTGTTGCTGGTCTTCACCGTCCCCCTGCAGCCTATTCACAGGCACAACAGGATTTGGACCCGGGCTTGCCCAGAGGATGAACATCTCATGGCTCTCTTCCTCGGCAGAGCCTGATTCCGAAAAGGAACACGTCCGGCTCCTTATCCCACACGGAAGGTGGCAGCCCTGAAAGCTGTTGCTGGTCTTCACCGTCCCCCTGCAGCCTATTCACAGGCACAACAGGATCTGGGACCCGGGCTTGCCCAGAGGAGGAACATCTCATGGCTCTCGTCCTCAGCACGGCCTGTTTCCAGAAAGGCACACGTCCGGCTCCTTGTCCCACAGTGAAGGTGGCAGCCGTGAAAGCTGTTGCTGGTGTTCACCGTCCCCCTGCAGCCTATTCACAGGCACAACAGGATCTGGGACCCGGGCTTGCCCAGAGGAGGAACATCTCATGGCTCTCGTCCTCGGCAGAGCCTGATTCCGAAAAGGCACACGTCCGGCTCCTTATCCCACACGGAAGGTGGCAGCCCTGAAAGCTGTTGCTGGTCTTCACCGTCCCCCTGCAGCCTATTCACAGGCACAACAGGATCTGGGACCCGGCCTTGCCCAGAGGAGGAACATCTCATGGCTCTCGTCCTCGGCACAGCCTGTTTCCAGAAAGGCACACGTCCGGCTCCTTGTCCCACAGTGAAGGTGGCAGCCGTGAAAGCTGTTGCTGGTGTTCACCGTCCCCCTGCAGCCTATTCACAGGCACAACAGGATCTGGGACCCGGGCTTGCCCAGAGGAGGAACATCTCATGGCTCTCGTCCTCGGCAGAGCCTGATTCCGAAAAGGCACACGTCCGGCTCCTTGTCCCACACGGAAGGTGGCAGCCCTGAAAGCTGTTGCTGGTCTTCACCGTCCCCCTGCAGCCTATTCACAGGCACAACAGGATCTGGGACCCGGGCTTGCCCAGAGAAGGAACATCTCATGGCTCTCGTCCTCGGCAGGGCCTGTATCCAGAAAGACACGTCCGGCTCCTTGTCCCACACGGAAGGTGGCAGCCATGAAAGCTGTTGCTGGTCTTCACCGTCCCCCTGCAGCCTATTCACAGGCACAACAGGATTCAGGACCGGGGCTTGCCCAGAGGAGGAACATCTCATGGCTCTCGTCCTCGGCAGAGCCTGTTTCCGAAAAGGCACTCATCCGGCTCCTTGTCCCACACGGAAGGTGGCAGCCCTGAAAGCTGTTGCTGGTCTTCACCGTCCCCCTGCAGCCTATTCACAGGCACAACAGGATTTGGACGCGGGCTTGCCCAGAGGAGGAACATCTCATGGCTCTCGTCCTCGGCAGAGCCTGATTCCGAAAAGGCACACGTCCGGCTCATTGTCCCACAGTGAAGGTGGCAGCCCTGAAAGCTGTTGCTGGTCTTCACCGTCCCCCTGCAGCCTATTCACAGGCACAACAGGATCTGGGACCCGGGCTTGCCCAGAGGAGGAACATCTCATGGCTCTCGTCCTCGGCACAGCCTGTTTCCAGAAAGGCACACGTCCGGCTCCTTGTCCCACAGTGAAGGTGGCAGCCCTGAAAGCTGTTGCTGGTCTTCACCGTCCCCCTGCAGCCTATTCACAGGCACAACAGGATCTGGGACCCGGGCTTGCCCAGAGGAGGAACATCTCATGGCTCTCGTCCTCGGCAGAGCCTGATTCCGAAAAGGCACACGTCCGGCTCCTTGTCCCACACTGAGGGTGGCAGCCCTGGAAGCTGTTGCTGGTCTTCACCGTCCCCCTGCAGCCTATTCACAGGCACAACAGGATTCAGGACCCGGGCTTGCCCAGAGGAGGAACATCTCATGGCTCTCGTCCTCGGCAGAGCCTGATTCCGAAAAGGCACACGTCCGGCTCCTTATCCCACACGGAAGGTGGCAGCCCTGAAAGCTGTTGCTGGTCTTCACCGTCCCCCTGCAGCCTATTCACAGGCACAACAGGATCTGGGACCCGGCCTTGCCCAGAGGAGGAACATCTCATGGCTCTCGTCCTCGGCACAGCCTGTTTCCAGAAAGGCACACGTCCGGCTCCTTGTCCCACAGTGAAGGTGGCAGCCGTGAAAGCTGTTGCTGGTGTTCACCGTCCCCCTGCAGCCTATTCACAGGCACAACAGGATCTGGGACCCGGGCTTGCCCAGAGGAGGAACATCTCATGGCTCTCGTCCTCGGCAGAGCCTGATTCCGAAAAGGCACACGTCCGGCTCCTTGTCCCACACGGAAGGTGGCAGCCCTGGAAGCTGTTGCTGGTCTTCACTGTCCCCCTGCAGCCTATTCACAGGCACAACAGGATCTGGGACCCGGGCTTGCCCAGAGGAGGAACATCTCATGGCTCTCGTCCTCGGCAGAGCTTGTTTCCGAAAAGGCACACGTCCGGCTCCTTATCCCACACGGAAGGTGGCAGCCCTGAAAGCTGTTGCTGGTCTTCACCGTCCCCCTGCAGCCTATTCACAGGCACAACAGGATATGGGACCCGGGCTTGCCCAGAGGAGGAACATCTCATGGCTCTCGTCCTCGGCACAGCCTGTTTCCATAAAGGCACACGTCCGGCTCCTTGTCCCACAGTGAAGGTGGCAGCCGTGAAAGCTGTTGCTGGTGTTCACCTTCCCCCTGCAGCCTATTCACAGGCACAACAGGATCTGGGACCCGGGCTTGGCCAGAGGAGGAACATCTCATGGCTCTCGTCCTCGGCAGAGCCTGATTCCGAAAAAGCACACGTCCGGCTCCTTATCCCACACGGAAGGTGGCAGCCCTGAAAGCTGTTGCTGGTCTTCACCGTCCCCCTGCAGCCTATTCACAGGCACAACAGGATTTAGGACCCGGGCTTGGCCAGAGGAGGAACATCTCATGGCTCTCGTCCTCGGCAGGGCCTGTTTCCAGAAAGGCACAAGACCGGCTCATTGTCCCACACGGAAGGTGGCAACCCTGAAAGCTGTTGCTGGTCTTCACCGTCCCCCTGCAGCCTATTCACAGGCACAACAGGATTTGGACCCGGGCTTGCCCAGAGGAGGAACATCTCATGGCTCTCGTCCTCGGCAGAGCCTGATTCCGAAAAGGCACACGTCCGGCTCCTTATCCCACACGGAAGGTGGCAGCCCTGAAAGCTGTTGCTGGTCTTCACCGTCCCCCTGCAGCCTATTCACAGGCACAACAGGATCTGGGACCCGGGCTTGGCCAGAGGAGGAACATCTCACGGCTCTCGTCCTCGGCATGGCCTGTATCCAGAAAGGCACACGTCCGGCTCCTTGTCCCACAGTGAAGGTGGCAGCCGTGAAAGCTGTTGCTGGTGTTCACCGTCCCCCTGCAGCCTATTCACAGGCACAACAGGATCTGGGACCCGGGCTTGCCCATAGGAGGAACATCTCATGGCTCTCGTCCTCGGCAGGGCCTGTTTCCAGAAAGGCACACATCCGGCTCATTCTCCCACACGGAAGGTGGCAGCCCTGAAAGCTGTTGCTGGTCTTCACCGTCCCCCTGCAGCCTATTCACAGGCACAACAGGATTTGGACCCGGGCTTGCCCAGAGGATGAACATCTCATGGCTCTCTTCCTCGGCAGAGCCTGATTCCGAAAAGGCACACGTCCGGCTCCTTATCCCACACGGAAGGTGGCAGCCCTGAAAGCTGTTGCTGGTCTTCACCGTCCCCCTGCAGCCTATTCACAGGCACAACAGGATCTGGGACCCGGGCTTGCCCAGAGGAGGAACATCTCATGGCTCTCGTCCTCAGCACGGCCTGTTTCCAGAAAGGCACACGTCCGGCTCCTTGTCCCACAGTGAAGGTGGCAGCCGTGAAAGCTGTTGCTGGTGTTCACCGTCCCCCTGCAGCCTATTCACAGGCACAACAGGATCTGGGACCCGGGCTTGCCCAGAGGAGGAACATCTCATGGCTCTCGTCCTCGGCAGAGCCTGATTCCGAAAAGGCACACGTCCGGCTCCTTATCCCACACGGAAGGTGGCAGCCCTGAAAGCTGTTGCTGGTCTTCACCGTCCCCCTGCAGCCTATTCACAGGCACAACAGGATCTGGGACCCGGCCTTGCCCAGAGGAGGAACATCTCATGGCTCTCGTCCTCGGCACAGCCTGTTTCCAGAAAGGCACACGTCCGGCTCCTTGTCCCACAGTGAAGGTGGCAGCCGTGAAAGCTGTTGCTGGTGTTCACCGTCCCCCTGCAGCCTATTCACAGGCACAACAGGATCTGGGACCCGGGCTTGCCCAGAGGAGGAACATCTCATGGCTCTCGTCCTCGGCAGAGCCTGATTCCGAAAAGGCACACGTCCGGCTCCTTGTCCCACACGGAAGGTGGCAGCCCTGGAAGCTGTTGCTGGTCTTCACTGTCCCCCTGAAGCCTATTCACAGGCACAACAGGATCTGGGACCCGGGCTTGCCCAGAGGAGGAACATCTCATGGCTCTCGTCCTCGGCAGAGCTTGTTTCCGAAAAGGCACACGTCCGGCTCCTTATCCCACACGGAAGGTGGCAGCCCTGAAAGCTGTTGCTGGTCTTCACCGTCCCCCTGCAGCCTATTCACAGGCACAACAGGATCTGGGACCCGGGCTTGCCCAGAGGAGGAACATCTCATGGCTCTCGTCCTCGGCACAGCCTGTTTCCAGAAAGGCACACGTCCGGCTCCTTGTCCCACAGTGAAGGTGGCAGCCGTGAAAGCTGTTGCTGGTGTTCACCGTCCCCCTGCAGCCTATTCACAGGCACAACAGGATCTGGGACCCGGGCTTGGCCAGAGGAGGAACATCTCATGGCTCTCGTCCTCGGCAGAGCCTGATTCCGAAAAAGCACACGTCCGGCTCCTTATCCCACACGGAAGGTGGCAGCCCTGAAAGCTGTTGCTGGTCTTCACCGTCCCCCTGCAGCCTATTCACAGGCACAACAGGATCTGGGACCCGGGCTTGCCCAGAGGAGGAACATCTCATGGCTCTCTTCCTCGGCAGAGCGTGATTCCGAAAAGGCACACGTCCGGCTCCTTGTCCCACACGGAAGGTGGCAGCCCTGAAAGCTGTTGCTGGTCTTCACCGTCCCCCTGCAGCCTATTCACAGGCACAGCAGGGTCTGGGACCCTGGCATGCCCAGAGGAGGAACATCTCATGGCTCTCGTCCTCGGCAGAGCCTGATTCCGAAAAGGCACACGTCCGGCTCCTTCTCCCACATGGAAGGTGGCAGCCCGGAAAGATGTTGCTGGTCTTCACCGTCCCCCTGCAGCCTATTCACAGGCACAACAGGATCTGGGACCCGGGCTTGCCCAGAGGAGGAACATCTCATGGCTCTCGTCCTCGGCAGAGCCTGATTCCGAAAAGGCACACGTCCGGCTCCTTGTCCCACACGGAAGGTGGCAGCCCTGAAAGCTGTTGCTGGTCTTCACCGTCCCCCTGCAGCCTATTCACAGGTACAACAGCATCTGGGACCCTGGCATGCCCAGAGGAGGAACATCTCATGGCTCTCGTCCTCGGCAGAGCCTGATTCCGAAAAGGCACACGTCCGGCTCCTTGTCCCACACGGAAGGTGGCAGCCCTGAAAGCTGTTGCTGGTCTTCACCGTCCCCCTGCAGCCTATTTACAGGCAAAACAGGATCTGGGACCCGGGCATGCCCCGAGGAGGAACATCTCATGGCTCTCGTCCTCGGCAGAGCCTGATTCCGAAAAGGCACACGTCCGGCTCCTTGTCCCACACGGAAGGTGGCAGCCCTGAAAGCTGTTGCTGGTCTTCACCGTCCCCCTGCAGCCTATTCACAGGCACAACAGGATCTGCGACCCAGGCTTGCCCAGAGGAGGAACATCTCATGGATCTCGTCCTCGGCAGAGCCTGATTCCGAAAAGGCACACGTCCGGCTCCTTGTCCCACACGGAAGGTGGCAGCCCTGAAAGCTGTTGCTGGTCTTCACCGTCCCCCTGCAGCCTATTCACAGGCACAACAGGATCTGGGACCCGGGCTTGCCCAGAGGAGGAACATCTCATGGCTCTCGTCCTCGGCAGAGCCTGATTCCGAAAAGGCACACGTCCGGCTCCTTGTCCCACACGGAAGGTGGCAGCCCTGAAAGCTGTTGCTGGTCTTCACCGTCCCCCTGCAGCCTATTCACAGGCACAACAGGATCTGGGACCCGGGCTTGCCCAGAGGAGGAACATCTCATGGCTCTCGTCCTCGGCAGAGCCTGATTTCGAAAAGGCACACGTCCGGCTCCTTGTCCCACACGGAAGGTGGCAGCCCTGAAAGCTGTTGCTGGTCTTCACCGTCCCCCTGCAGCCTATTCACAGGTACAACAGCATCTGGGACGCTGGCATGCCCAGAGGAGGAACATCTCATGGCTCTCGTCCTCGGCAGAGCCTGATTCCGAAAAGGCACACGTCCGGCTCCTTGTCCCACACGGAAGGTGGCAGCCCTGAAAGCTGTTGCTGGTCTTCACCGTCCCCCTGCAGCCTATTCACAGGCACAACAGGATCTGGGACCCGGGCTTGCCCAGAGGAGGAACATCTCATGGATCTCTTTCTCCGCAGAGCCTGATTCCGAAAAGGCACACGTCCGGCTCCTTGTCCCACACGGAAGGTGGCAGCCCTGAAAGCTGTTGCTGGTCTTCACCGTCCCCCTGCAGTCTATTCACAGGCACAACAGGATCTGGGACCCGGGCATGCCCAGAGGAGGAACATCTCATGGATCTCGTCCTCGGCAGAGCCTGATTCCGAAAAGGCACACGTCCGGCTCCTTGTCCCACACGGAAGGTGGCAGCCCTGAAAGCTGTTGCTGGTCTTCACCGTCCCCCTGCAGCCTATTCACAGGCACAACAGGATCTGAGACCTGGGCTTGCCCAGAGGAGGAACATCTCATGGCTCTCGTCCTCGGCAGAGCCTGATTCCGAAAAGGCACACGTCCGGCTCCTTCTCCCACATGGAAGGTGGCAGCCCGGAAAGCTCTTGCTGGTCTTCACCGTCCCCCTGCAGCCTATTCACACGCACAACAGGATCTGGGACCCGGGCTTGCCCAGAGGAGGAACATCTCATGGCTCTCGTCCTCGGCAGAGCCTGATTCCGAAAAGGCACACGTCCGGCTCCTTGTCCCACACGGAAGGTGGCAGCCCTGAAAGCTGTTGCTGGTCTTCACCGTCCCCCTGCAGCCTATTCACAGGTACAACAGCATCTGGGACCCTGGCATGCCCAGAGGAGGAACATCTCATGGCTCTCGTCCTCGGCAGAGCCTGATTCCGAAAAGGCACACGTCCGGCTCCTTGTCCCACACGGAAGGTGGCAGCCCTGAAAGCTGTTGCTGGTCTTCACCGTCCCCCTGCAGCCTATTTACAGGCAAAACAGGATCTGGGACCCGGGCATGCCCCGAGGAGGAACATCTCATGGCTCTCGTCCTCGGCAGAGCCTGATTCCGAAAAGGCACACGTCCGGCTCCTTGTCCCACACGGAAGGTGGCAGCCCTGAAAGCTGTTGCTGGTCTTCACCGTCCCCCTGCAGCCTATTCACAGGCACAACAGGATCTGCGACCCAGGCTTGCCCAGAGGAGGAACATCTCATGGCTCTCGTCCTCGGCAGAGCCTGATTCCGAAAAGGCACACGTCCGGCTCCTTGTCCCACACGGAAGGTGGCAGCCCTGAAAGCTGTTGCTGGTCTTCACCGTCCCCCTGCAGCCTATTCACAGGCACAACAGGATCTGAGACCTGGGCTTGCCCAGAGGAGGAACATCTCATGGCTCTCGTCCTCGGCAGAGCCTGATTCCGAAAAGGCACACGTCCGGCTCCTTCTCCCACATGGAAGGTGGCAGCCCGGAAAGCTCTTGCTGGTCTTCACCGTCCCCCTGCAGCCTATTCACACGCACAACAGGATCTGGGACCCGGGCTTGCCCAGAGGAGGAACATCTCATGGCTCTCGTCCTCGGCAGAGCCTGATTCCGAAAAGGCACACGTCCGGCTCCTTGTCCCACACGGAAGGTGGCAGCCCTGAAAGCTGTTGCTGGTCTTCACCGTCCCCCTGCAGCCTATTCACAGGTACAACAGCATCTGGGACCCTGGCATGCCCAGAGGAGGAACATCTCATGGCTCTCGTCCTCGGCAGAGCCTGATTCCGAAAAGGCACACGTCCGGCTCCTTGTCCCACACGGAAGGTGGCAGCCCTGAAAGCTGTTGCTGGTCTTCACCGTCCCCCTGCAGCCTATTTACAGGCAAAACAGGATCTGGGACCCGGGCATGCCCCGAGGAGGAACATCTAATGGCTCTCGTCCTCGGCAGAGCCTGATTCCGAAAAGGCACACGTCCGGCTCCTTGTCCCACACGGAAGGTGGCAGCCCTGAAAGCTGTTGCTGGTCTTCACCGTCCCCCTGCAGCCTATTCACAGGCACAACAGGATCTGCGACCCAGGCTTGCCCAGAGGAGGAACATCTCATGGCTCTCGTCCTCGGCAGAGCCTGATTCCGAAAAGGCACACGTCCGGCTCCTTGTCCCACACGGAATGTGGCAGCCCTGAAAGCTGTTGCTGGTCTTCACCGTCCCCCTGCAGCCTATTCACAGGCACAACAGGATCTGGGACCCGGGCTTGCCCAGAGGAGGAACATCTCATGGCTCTCGTCCTCGGCAGAGCCTGATTTCGAAAAGGCACACGTCCGGCTCCTTGTCCCACACGGAAGGTGGCAGCCCTGAAAGCTGTTGCTGGTCTTCACCGTCCCCCTGCAGCCTATTCACAGGTACAACAGCATCTGGGACGCTGGCATGCCCAGAGGAGGAACATCTCATGGCTCTCGTCCTCGGCAGAGCCTGATTCCGAAAAGGCACACGTCCGGCTCCTTGTCCCACAGTGAAGGTGGCAGCCCTGAAAGCTGTTGCTGGTCTTCACCGTCCCCCTGCAGCCTATTCACAGGCACAACAGGATCTGGGACCCGGGCTTGCCCAGAGGAGGAACATCTCATGGATCTCTTTCTCCGCAGAGCCTGATTCCGAAAAGGCACACGTCCGGCTCCTTGTCCCACACGGAAGGTGGCAGCCCTGAAAGCTGTTGCTGGTCTTCACCGTCCCCCTGCAGTCTATTCACAGGCACAACAGGATCTGGGACCCGGGCATGCCCAGAGGAGGAACATCTCATGGATCTCGTCCTCGGCAGAGCCTGATTCCGAAAAGGCACACGTCCGGCTCCTTGTCCCACACGAAAGGTGGCAGCCCTGAAAGCTGTTGCTGGTCTTCACCGTCCCCCTGCAGCCTATTCACAGGCACAACAGGATCTGAGACCTGGGCTTGCCCAGAGGAGGAACATCTCATGGCTCTCGTCCTCGGCAGAGCCTGATTCCGAAAAGGCACACGTCCGGCTCCTTCTCCCACATGGAAGGTGGCAGCCCGGAAAGCTCTTGCTGGTCTTCACCGTCCCCCTGCAGCCTATTCACACGCACAACAGGATCTGGGACCCGGGCTTGCCCAGAGGAGGAACATCTCATGGCTCTCGTCCTCGGCAGAGCCTGATTCCGAAAAGGCACACGTCCGGCTCCTTGTCCCACACGGAAGGTGGCAGCCCTGAAAGCTGTTGCTGGTCTTCACCGTCCCCCTGCAGCCTATTCACAGGTACAACAGCATCTGGGACCCTGGCATGCCCAGAGGAGGAACATCTCATGGCTCTCGTCCTCGGCAGAGCCTGATTCCGAAAAGGCACACGTCCGGCTCCTTGTCCCACACGGAAGGTGGCAGCCCTGAAAGCTGTTGCTGGTCTTCACCGTCCCCCTGCAGCCTATTTACAGGCAAAACAGGATCTGGGACCCGGGCATGCCCCGAGGAGGAACATCTCATGGCTCTCGTCCTCGGCAGAGCCTGATTCCGAAAAGGCACACGTCCGGCTCCTTGTCCCACACGGAAGGTGGCAGCCCTGAAAGCTGTTGCTGGTCTTCACCGTCCCCCTGCAGCCTATTCACAGGCACAACAGGATCTGCGACCCAGGCTTGCCCAGAGGAGGAACATCTCATGGATCTCGTCCTCGGCAGAGCCTGATTCCGAAAAGGCACACGTCCGGCTCCTTGTCCCACACGGAAGGTGGCAGCCCTGAAAGCTGTTGCTGGTCTTCACCGTCCCCCTGCAGCCTATTCACAGGCACAACAGGATCTGGGACCCGGGCTTGCCCAGAGGAGGAACATCTCATGGCTCTCGTCCTCGGCAGAGCCTGATTCCGAAAAGGCACACGTCCGGCTCCTTGTCCCACACGGAAGGTGGCAGCCCTGAAAGCTGTTGCTGGTCTTCACCGTCCCCCTGCAGCCTATTCACAGGCACAACAGGATCTGGGACCCGGGCTTGCCCAGAGGAGGAACATCTCATGGCTCTCGTCCTCGGCAGAGCCTGATTTCGAAAAGGCACACGTCCGGCTCCTTGTCCCACACGGAAGGTGGCAGCCCTGAAAGCTGTTGCTGGTCTTCACCGTCCCCCTGCAGCCTATTCACAGGTACAACAGCATCTGGGACGCTGGCATGCCCAGAGGAGGAACATCTCATGGCTCTCGTCCTCGGCAGAGCCTGATTCCGAAAAGGCACACGTCCGGCTCCTTGTCCCACACGGAAGGTGGCAGCCCTGAAAGCTGTTGCTGGTCTTCACCGTCCCCCTGCAGCCTATTCACAGGCACAACAGGATCTGGGACCCGGGCTTGCCCAGAGGAGGAACATCTCATGGATCTCTTTCTCCGCAGAGCCTGATTCCGAAAAGGCACACGTCCGGCTCCTTGTCCCACACGGAAGGTGGCAGCCCTGAAAGCTGTTGCTGGTCTTCACCGTCCCCCTGCAGTCTATTCACAGGCACAACAGGATCTGGGACCCGGGCATGCCCAGAGGAGGAACATCTCATGGATCTCGTCCTCGGCAGAGCCTGGTTCCGAAAAGGCACACGTCCGGCTCCTTGTCCCACACGGAAGGTGGCAGCCCTGAAAGCTGTTGCTGGTCTTCACCGTCCCCCTGCAGCCTATTCACAGGCACAACAGGATCTGAGACCTGGGCTTGCCCAGAGGAGGAACATCTCATGGCTCTCGTCCTCGGCAGAGCCTGATTCCGAAAAGGCACACGTCCGGCTCCTTGTCCCACACGGAAGGTGGCAGCCCTGAAAGCTGTTGCTGGTCTTCACCGTCCCCCTGCAGCCTATTTACAGGCAAAACAGGATCTGGGACCCGGGCATGCCCCGAGGAGGAACATCTCATGGCTCTCGTCCTCGGCAGAGCCTGATTCCGAAAAGGCACACGTCCGGCTCCTTGTCCCACACGGAAGGTGGCAGCCCTGAAAGCTGTTGCTGGTCTTCACCGTCCCCCTGCAGCCTATTCACAGGCACAACAGGATCTGCGACCCAGGCTTGCCCAGAGGAGGAACATCTCATGGCTCTCGTCCTCGGCAGAGCCTGATTCCGAAAAGGCACACGTCCGGCTCCTTGTCCCACACGGAAGGTGGCAGCCCTGAAAGCTGTTGCTGGTCTTCACCGTCCCCCTGCAGCCTATTCACAGGCACAACAGGATCTGTGACCTGGGCTTGCCCAGAGGAGGAACATCTCATGGCTCTCGTCCTCGGCAGAGCCTGATTCCGAAAAGGCACACGTCCGGCTCCTTGTCCCACACGGAAGGTGGCAGCCCTGAAAGCTGTTGCTGGTCTTCACCGTCCCCCTGCAGCCTATTCACAGGCACAACAGGATCTGGGACCCGGGCTTGCCCAGAGGAGGAACATCTCATGGCTCTCTTCCTCGGCAGAGCGTGTTTACGAAAAGGCACACGTCCGGCTCCTTGTCCCACACGGAAGGTGGCAGCCCTGAAAGCTGTTGCTGGTCTTCACCGTCCCCCTGCAGCCTATTCACAGGCACAGCAGGGTCTGGGACCCTGGCATGCCCAGAGGAGGAACATCTCATGGCTCTCGTCCTCGGCAGAGCCTGATTCCGAAAAGGCACACGTCCGGCTCCTTCTCCCACATGGAAGGTGGCAGCCCGGAAAGATGTTGCTGGTCTTCACCGTCCCCCTGCAGCCTATTCACAGGCACAACAGGATCTGGGACCCGGGCTTGCCCAGAGGAGGAACATCTCATGGCTCTCGTCCTCGGCAGAGCCTGATTCCGAAAAGGCACACGTCCGGCTCCTTGTCCCACACGGAAGGTGGCAGCCCTGAAAGCTGTTGCTGGTCTTCACCGTCCCCCTGCAGCCTATTCACAGGTACAACAGCATCTGGGACCCTGGCATGCCCAGAGGAGGAACATCTCATGGCTCTCGTCCTCGGCAGAGCCTGATTCCGAAAAGGCACACGTCCGGCTCCTTGTCCCACACGGAAGGTGGCAGCCCTGAAAGCTGTTGCTGGTCTTCACCGTCCCCCTGCAGCCTATTTACAGGCAAAACAGGATCTGGGACCCGGGCATGCCCCGAGGAGGAACATCTCATGGCTCTCGTCCTCGGCAGAGCCTGATTCCGAAAAGGCACACGTCCGGCTCCTTGTCCCACACGGAAGGTGGCAGCCCTGAAAGCTGTTGCTGGTCTTCACCGTCCCCCTGCAGCCTATTCACAGGCACAACAGGATCTGGGACCCGGGCTTGCCCAGAGGAGGAACATCTCATGGCTCTCGTCCTCAGCACGGCCTGTTTCCAGAAAGGCACACGTCCGGCTCCTTGTCCCACAGTGAAGGTGGCAGCCGTGAAAGCTGTTGCTGGTGTTCACCGTCCCCCTGCAGCCTATTCACAGGCACAACAGGATCTGGGACCCGGGCTTGCCCAGAGGAGGAACATCTCATGGCTCTCGTCCTCGGCAGAGCTTGTTTCCGAAAAGGCACACGTCCGGCTCCTTGTCCCACACGGAAGGTGGCAGCCCTGAAAGCTGTTGCTGGTCTTCACCGTCCCCCTGCAGCCTATTCACAGGCACAACAGGATCTGGGACCCGGGCTTGGCCAGAGGAGGAACATCTCATGGATCTCTTTCTCCGCAGAGCCTGATTCCGAAAAGGCACACGTCCGGCTCCTTGTCCCACACGGAAGGTGGCAGCCCTGAAAGCTGTTGCTGGTCTTCACCGTCCCCCTGCAGTCTATTCACAGGCACAACAGGATCTGGGACCCGGGCATGCCCAGAGGAGGAACATCTCATGGATCTCGTCCTCGGCAGAGCCTGATTCCGAAAAGGCACACGTCCGGCTCCTTGTCCCACACGGAAGGTGGCAGCCCTGAAAGCTGTTGCTGGTCTTCACCGTCCCCCTGCAGCCTATTCACAGGCACAACAGGATCTGGGACCCGGGCTTGCCCAGAGGAGGAACATCTCATGGATCTCTTTCTCCGCAGAGCCTGATTCCGATAAGGCACACGTCCGGCTCCTTGTCCCACACGGAAGGTGGCAGCCCTGAAAGCTGTTGCTGGTCTTCACCGTCCCCCTGCAGTCTATTCACAGGCACAACAGGATCTGGGACCCGGGCATGCCCAGAGGAGGAACATCTCATGGATCTCGTCCTCGGCAGAGCCTGATTCCGAAAAGGCACACGTCCGGCTCCTTGTCCCACACGGAAGGTGGCAGCCCTGAAAGCTGTTGCTGGTCTTCACCGTCCCCCTGCAGCCTATTCACAGGCACAACAGGATCTGAGACCTGGGCTTGCCCAGAGGAGGAACATCTCATGGCTCTCGTCCTCGGCAGAGCCTGATTCCGAAAAGGCACACGTCCGGCTCCTTCTCCCACATGGAAGGTGGCAGCCCGGAAAGCTCTTGCTGGTCTTCACCGTCCCCCTGCAGCCTATTCACACGCACAACAGGATCTGGGACCCGGGCTTGCCCAGAGGAGGAACATCTCATGGCTCTCGTCCTCGGCAGAGCCTGATTCCGAAAAGGCACACGTCCGGCTCCTTGTCCCACACGGAAGGTGGCAGCCCTGAAAGCTGTTGCTGGTCTTCACCGTCCCCCTGCAGCCTATTCACAGGTACAACAGCATCTGGGACCCTGGCATGCCCAGAGGAGGAACATCTCATGGCTCTCGTCCTCGGCAGAGCCTGATTCCGAAAAGGCACACGTCCGGCTCCTTGTCCCACACGGAAGGTGGCAGCCCTGAAAGCTGTTGCTGGTCTTCACCGTCCCCCTGCAGCCTATTTACAGGCAAAACAGGATCTGGGACCCGGGCATGCCCCGAGGAGGAACATCTCATGGCTCTCGTCCTCGGCAGAGCCTGATTCCGAAAAGGCACACGTCCGGCTCCTTGTCCCACACGGAAGGTGGCAGCCCTGAAAGCTGTTGCTGGTCTTCACCGTCCCCCTGCAGCCTATTCACAGGCACAACAGGATCTGCGACCCAGGCTTGCCCAGAGGAGGAACATCTCATGGATCTCGTCCTCGGCAGAGCCTGATTCCGAAAAGGCACACGTCCGGCTCCTTGTCCCACACGGAAGGTGGCAGCCCTGAAAGCTGTTGCTGGTCTTCACCGTCCCCCTGCAGCCTATTCACAGGCACAACAGGATCTGGGACCCGGGCTTGCCCAGAGGAGGAACATCTCATGGCTCTCGTCCTCGGCAGAGCCTGATTCCGAAAAGGCACACGTCCGGCTCCTTGTCCCACACGGAAGGTGGCAGCCCTGAAAGCTGTTGCTGGTCTTCACCGTCCCCCTGCAGCCTATTCACAGGCACAACAGGATCTGGGACCCGGGCTTGCCCAGAGGAGGAACATCTCATGGCTCTCGTCCTCGGCAGAGCCTGATTTCGAAAAGGCACACGTCCGGCTCCTTGTCCCACACGGAAGGTGGCAGCCCTGAAAGCTGTTGCTGGTCTTCACCGTCCCCCTGCAGCCTATTCACAGGTACAACAGCATCTGGGACGCTGGCATGCCCAGAGGAGGAACATCTCATGGCTCTCGTCCTCGGCAGAGCCTGATTCCGAAAAGGCACACGTCCGGCTCCTTGTCCCACACGGAAGGTGGCAGCCCTGAAAGCTGTTGCTGGTCTTCACCGTCCCCCTGCAGCCTATTCACAGGCACAACAGGATCTGGGACCCGGGCTTGCCCAGAGGAGGAACATCTCATGGATCTCTTTCTCCGCAGAGCCTGATTCCGAAAAGGCACACGTCCGGCTCCTTGTCCCACACGGAAGGTGGCAGCCCTGAAAGCTGTTGCTGGTCTTCACCGTCCCCCTGCAGTCTATTCACAGGCACAACAGGATCTGGGACCCGGGCATGCCCAGAGGAGGAACATCTCATGGATCTCGTCCTCGGCAGAGCCTGATTCCGAAAAGGCACACGTCCGGCTCCTTGTCCCACACGGAAGGTGGCAGCCCTGAAAGCTGTTGCTGGTCTTCACCGTCCCCCTGCAGCCTATTCACAGGCACAACAGGATCTGAGACCTGGGCTTGCCCAGAGGAGGAACTTCTCATGGCTCTCGTCCTCGGCAGAGCCTGATTCCGAAAAGGCACACGTCCGGCTCCTTGTCCCACACGGAAGGTGGCAGCCCTGAAAGCTGTTGCTGGTCTTCACCGTCCCCCTGCAGCCTATTCACAGGCACAACAGGATCTGTGACCTGGGCTTGCCCAGAGGAGGAACATCTCATGGCTCTCGTCCTCGGCAGAGCCTGATTCCGAAAAGGCACACGTCCGGCTCCTTGTCCCACACGGAAGGTGGCAGCCCTGAAAGCTGTTGCTGGTCTTCACCGTCCCCCTGCAGCCTATTCACAGGCACAACAGGATCTGGGACCCGGGCTTGCCCAGAGGAGGAACATCTCATGGCTCTCTTCCTCGGCAGAGCGTGATTCCGAAAAGGCACACGTCCGGCTCCTTGTCCCACACGGAAGGTGGCAGCCCTGAAAGCTGTTGCTGGTCTTCACCGTCCCCCTGCAGCCTATTCACAGGCACAGCAGGGTCTGGGACCCTGGCATGCCCAGAGGAGGAACATCTCATGGCTCTCGTCCTCGGCAGAGCCTGATTCCGAAAAGGCACACGTCCGGCTCCTTCTCCCACATGGAAGGTGGCAGCCCGGAAAGATGTTGCTGGTCTTCACCGTCCCCCTGCAGCCTATTCACAGGCACAACAGGATCTGGGACCCGGGCTTGCCCAGAGGAGGAACATCTCATGGCTCTCGTCCTCGGCAGAGCCTGATTCCGAAAAGGCACACGTCCGGCTCCTTGTCCCACACGGAAGGTGGCAGCCCTGAAAGCTGTTGCTGGTCTTCACCGTCCCCCTGCAGCCTATTCACAGGTACAACAGCATCTGGGACCCTGGCATGCCCAGAGGAGGAACATCTCATGGCTCTCGTCCTCGGCAGAGCCTGATTCCGAAAAGGCACACGTCCGGCTCCTTGTCCCACACGGAAGGTGGCAGCCCTGAAAGCTGTTGCTGGTCTTCACCGTCCCCCTGCAGCCTATTTACAGGCAAAACAGGATCTGGGACCCGGGCATGCCCCGAGGAGGAACATCTCATGGCTCTCGTCCTCGGCAGAGCCTGATTCCGAAAAGGCACACGTCCGGCTCCTTGTCCCACACGGAAGGTGGCAGCCCTGAAAGCTGTTGCTGGTCTTCACCGTCCCCCTGCAGCCTATTCACAGGCACAACAGGATCTGGGACCCGGGCTTGCCCAGAGGAGGAACATCTCATGGCTCTCGTCCTCAGCACGGCCTGTTTCCAGAAAGGCACACGTCCGGCTCCTTGTCCCACAGTGAAGGTGGCAGCCGTGAAAGCTGTTGCTGGTGTTCACCGTCCCCCTGCAGCCTATTCACAGGCACAACAGGATCTGGGACCCGGGCTTGCCCAGAGGAGGAACATCTCATGGCTCTCGTCCTCGGCAGAGCTTGTTTCCGAAAAGGCACACGTCCGGCTCCTTGTCCCACACGGAAGGTGGCAGCCCTGAAAGCTGTTGCTGGTCTTCACCGTCCCCCTGCAGCCTATTCACAGGCACAACAGGATCTGGGACCCGGGCTTGCCCAGAGGAGGAACATCTCATGGCTCTCGTCCTCGGCAGAGCCTGATTCCGAAAAGGCACACATCCGGCTCCTTATCCCACACGGAAGGTGGCAGCCCTGAAAGCTGTTGCTGGTCTTCACCGTCCCCCTGCAGCCTATTCACAGGCACAACAGGATCTGGGACCCGGGCTTGGCCAGAGAAGGAACATCTCATGGCTCTCGTCCTCGGCACAGCCTGTTTCCAGAAAGGCACACGTCCGGCTCCTTGTCCCACAGTGAAGGTGGCAGCCCTGAAAGCTGTTGCTGGTCTTCACCGTCCCCCTGCAGCCTATTCACAGGCACAACAGGATCTGGGACCCGGCCTTGCCCAGAGGAGGAACATCTCATGGCTCTCGTCCTCGGCAGAGCCTGATTCCGAAAAGGCACACGTCCGGCTCCTTGTCCCACACGGAAGGTGGCAGCCCTGGAAGCTGTTGCTGGTCTTCACCGTCCCCCTGCAGCCTATTCACAGGCACAACAGGATCTGGGACCCGGGCTTGGCCAGAGGAGGAACATCTCATGGCTCTCGTCCTCGGCAGGGCCTGTTTCCATAAAGGCACAAGACCGGCTCATTGTCCCACACGGAAGGTGGCAGCCCTGAAAGCTGTTGCTGGTCTTCACCGTCCCCCTGCAGCCTATTCACAGGCACAACAGGATTTGGACCCGGGCTTGCCCAGAGGAGGAACATCTCATGGCTCTCGTCCTCGGCAGAGCCTGATTCCGAAAAGGCACACGTCCGGCTCCTTGTCCCACAGTGAAGGTGGCAGCCGTGAAAGCTGTTGCTGGTGTTCACCGTCCCCCTGCAGCCTATTCACAGGCACAACAGGATCTGGGACCCGGGCTTGCCCAGAGGAGGAACATCTCATGGCTCTCGTCCTCGGCAGAGCTTGTTTCCGAAAAGGCACACGTCCGGCTCCTTGTCCCACACGGAAGGTGGCAGCCCTGGAAGCTGTTGCTGGTCTTCACCGTCCCCCTGCAGCCTATTCACAGGCACAACAGGATCTGGGACCCGGGCTTGCCCAGAGGAGGAACATCTCATGGCTCTCGTCCTCGGCAGAGCCTGATTCCGAAAAGGCACACGTCCGGCTCCTTATCCCACACGGAAGGTGGCAGCCCTGAAAGCTGTTGCTGGTCTTCACCGTCCCCCTGCAGCCTATTCACAGGCACAACAGGATCTGGGACCCGGGCTTGCCCATAGGAGGAACATCTCATGGCTCTCGTCCTCGGCAGGGCCTGTTTCCAGAAAGGCACACATCCGGCTCATTGTCCCACACGGAAGGTGGCAGCCCTGAAAGCTGTTGCTGGTCTTCACCGTCCCCCTGCAGCCTATTCACAGGCACAACAGGATTTGGACCCGGGCTTGCCCAGAGGATGAACATCTCATGGCTCTCTTCCTCGGCAGAGCCTGATTCCGAAAAGGCACACGTCCGGCTCCTTATCCCACACGGAAGGTGGCAGCCCTGAAAGCTGTTGCTGGTCTTCACCGTCCCCCTGCAGCCTATTCACAGGCACAACAGGATCTGGGACCCGGGCTTGCCCAGAGGAGGAACATCTCATGGCTCTCGTCCTCAGCACGGCCTGTTTCCAGAAAGGCACACGTCCGGCTCCTTGTCCCACAGTGAAGGTGGCAGCCGTGAAAGCTGTTGCTGGTGTTCACAGTCCCCCTGCAGCCTATTCACAGGCACAACAGGATCTGGGACCCGGGCTTGCCCAGAGGAGGAACATCTCATGGCTCTCGTCCTCGGCAGAGCCTGATTCCGAAAAGGCACACGTCCGGCTCCTTATCCCACATGGAAGGTGGCAGCCCTGAAAGCTGTTGCTGGTCTTCACCGTCCCCCTGCAGCCTATTCACAGGCACAACAGGATCTGGGACCCGGCCTTGCCCAGAGGAGGAACATCTCATGGCTCTCGTCCTCGGCACAGCCTGTTTCCAGAAAGGCACACGTCCGGCTCCTTGTCCCACAGTGAAGGTGGCAGCCGTGAAAGCTGTTGCTGGTGTTCACCGTCGCCCTGCAGCCTATTCACAGGCACAACAGGATCTGGGACCTGGGCTTGCCCAGAGGAGGAACATCTCATGGCTCTCGTCCTCGGCAGAGCCTGATTCCGAAAAGGCACACGTCCGGCTCCTTGTCCCACACGGAAGGTGGCAGCCCTGGAAGCTGTTGCTGGTCTTCACTGTCCCCCTGCAGCCTATTCACAGGCACAACAGGATCTGGGACCCGGCCTTGCCCAGAGGAGGAACATCTCATGGCTCTCGTCCTCGGCAGAGCCTGATTCCGAAAAGGCACACGTCCGGCTCCTTGTCCCACACGGAAGGTGGCAGCCCTGGAAGCTGTTGCTGGTCTTCACCGTCCCCCTGCAGCCTATTCACAGGCACAACAGGATCTGGGACCCGGGCTTGCCCAGAGGAGGAACATCTCATGGCTCTCGTCCTCGGCAGAGCTTGTTTCCGAAAAGGCACACGTCCGGCTCCTTATCCCACACGGAAGGTGGCAGCCCTGAAAGCTGTTGCTGGTCTTCACCGTCCCCCTGCAGCCCATTCACAGGCACAACAGGATCTGGGACCCGGGTTTGCCCAGAGGAGGAACATCTCATGGCTCTCGTCCTCGGCACAGCCTGTTTCCAGAAAGGCACACGTCCGGCTCCTTGTCCCACAGTGAAGGTGGCAGCCGTGAAAGCTGTTGCTGGTGTTCACCGTCCCCCTGCAGCCTATTCACAGGCACAACAGGATCTGGGACCCGGGCTTGGCCAGAGGAGGAACATCTCATGGCTCTCGTCCTCGGCAGAGCCTGATTCCGAAAAAGCACACGTCCGGCTCCTTATCCCACACGGAAGGTGGCAGCCCTGAAAGCTGTTGCTGGTCTTCACCGTCCCCCTGCAGCCTATTCACAGGCACAACAGGATTCAGGACCCGGGCTTGGCCAGAGGAGGAACATCTCATGGCTCTCGTCCTCGGCAGGGCCTGTTTCCAGAAAGGCACAAGACCGGCTCCTTGTCCCACACGGAAGGTGGCAGCCCTGAAAGCTGTTGCTGGTCTTCACCGTCCCCCTGCAGCCTATTCACAGGCACAACAGGATTTGGACCCGGGCTTGCCCAGAGGAGGAACATCTCATGGCTCTCGTCCTCGGCAGAGCCTGATTCCGAAAAGGCACACGTCCGGCTCCTTATCCCACACGGAAGGTGGCAGCCCTGAAAGCTGTTGCTGGTCTTCACCGTCCCCCTGCAGCCTATTCACAGGGACAACAGGATCTGGGACCCGGGCTTGGCCAGAGGAGGAACATCTCATGGCTCTCGTCCTCGGCATGGCCTGTTTCCAGAAAGGCACACGTCCGGCTCCTTGTCCCACAGTGAAGGTGGCAGCCGTGAAAGCTGTTGCTGGTGTTCACCGTCCCCCTGCAGCCTATTCACAGGCACAACAGGATCTGGGACCCGGGCTTGGCCAGAGGAGGAACATCTCATGGCTCTCGTCCTCGGCAGGGCCTGTTTCCAGAAAGGCACACATCCGGCTCATTGTCCCACACGGAAGGTGGCAGCCCTGAAAGCTGTTGCTGGTCTTCACCGTCCCCCTGCAGCCTATTCACAGGCACAACAGGATTTGGACCCGGGCTTGCCCAGAGGATGAACATCTCATGGCTCTCTTCCTCGGCAGAGCCTGATTCCGAAAAGGCACACGTCCGGCTCCTTGTCCCACACGGAAGGTGGCAGCCCTGAAAGCTGTTGCTGGTCTTCACCGTCCCCCTGCAGCCTATTCACAGGCACAACAGGATCTGGGACCTGGGCTTGCCCAGAGGAGGAACATCTCATGGCTCTCGTCCTCAGCACGGCCTGTTTCCAGAAAGGCACACGTCCGGCTCCTTGTCCCACACGGAAGGTGGCAGCCCTGAAAGCTGTTGCTGGTCTTCACCGTCCCCCTGCAGCCTATTCACAGGCACAACAGGATCTGGGACCCGGGCTTGCCCAGAGGAGGAACATCTCATGGCTCTCGTCCTCGGCAGAGCTTGTTTCCGAAAAGGCACACGTCCGGCTCCTTGTCCCACACGGAAGGTGGCAGCCCTGGAAGCTGTTGCTGGTCTTCACCGTCCCCCTGCAGCCTATTCACAGGCACAACAGGATCTGGGACCCGGGCTTGGCCAGAGGAGGAACATCTCATGGCTCTCGTCCTCGGCAGAGCCTGATTCCGAAAAGGCACACATCCGGCTCCTTATCCCACACGGAAGGTGGCAGCCCTGAAAGCTGTTGCTGGTCTTCACCGTCCCCCTGCAGCCTATTCACAGGCACAACAGGATCTGGGACCCGGGCTTGGCCAGAGAAGGAACATCTCATGGCTCTCGTCCTCGGCACAGCCTGTTTCCAGAAAGGCACACGTCCGGCTCCTTGTCCCACACGGAAGGTGGCAGCCCTGGAAGCTGTTGCTGGTCTTCACCGTCCCCCTGCAGCCTATTCACAGGCACAACAGGATCTGGGACCCGGGCTTGGCCAGAGGAGGAACATCTCATGGCTCTCGTCCTCGGCAGGGCCTGTTTCCATAAAGGCACAAGACCGGCTCATTGTCCCACACGGAAGGTGGCAGCCCTGAAAGCTGTTGCTGGTCTTCACCGTCCCCCTGCAGCCTATTCACAGGCACAACAGGATTTGGACCCGGGCTTGCCCAGAGGAGGAACATCTCATGGCTCTCGTCCTCGGCAGAGCCTGATTCCGAAAAGGCACACGTCCGGCTCCTTGTCCCACAGTGAAGGTGGCAGCCGTGAAAGCTGTTGCTGGTGTTCACCGTCCCCCTGCAGCCTATTCACAGGCACAACAGGATCTGGGACCCGGGCTTGCCCAGAGGAGGAACATCTCATGGCTCTCGTCCTCGGCAGAGCTTGTTTCCGAAAAGGCACACGTCCGGCTCCTTGTCCCACACGGAAGGTGGCAGCCCTGGAAGCTGTTGCTGGTCTTCACCGTCCCCCTGCAGCCTATTCACAGGCACAACAGGATCTGGGACCCGGGCTTGCCCAGAGGAGGAACATCTCATGGCTCTCGTCCTCGGCAGAGCCTGATTCCGAAAAGGCACACGTCCGGCTCCTTGTCCCACACGGAAGGTGGCAGCCCTGAAAGCTGTTGCTGGTCTTCACCGTCCCCCTGCAGCCTATTCACGGGCACAACAGGATCTGGGACCCGGCCTTGCCCAGAGGAGGAACATCTCATGGCTCTCGTCCTCGGCACAGCCTGTTTCCAGAAAGGCACACGTCCGGCTCCTTGTCCCACAGTGAAGGTGGCAGCCGTGAAAGCTGTTGCTGGTGTTCACCGTCCCCCTGCAGCCTATTCACAGGCACAACAGGATTCAGGACCCGGGCTTGGCCAGAGGAGGAACATCTCATGGCTCTCGTCCTCGGCAGAGCCTGATTCCGAAAAGGCACACGTCCGGCTCCTTGTCCCACACGGAAGGTGGCAGCCCTGGAAGCTGTTGCTGGTCTTCACTGTCCCCCTGCAGCCTATTCACAGGCACAACAGGATCTGGGACCCGGGCTTGCCCAGAGGAGGAACATCTCATGGCTCTCGTCCTCGGCAGAGCCTGATTCCGAAAAGGCACACGTCCGGCTCCTTATCCCACACGGAAGGTGGCAGTCCTGAAAGCTGTTGCTGGTCTTCACCGTCCCCCTGCAGCCTATTCACAGGGACAACAGGATCTGGGACCCGGGCTTGCCCAGAGGAGGAACATCTCATGGCTCTCGTCCTCGGCATGGCCTGTATCCAGAAAGGCACACGTCCGGCTCCTTGTCCCACAGTGAAGGTGGCAGCCGTGAAAGCTGTTGCTGGTGTTCACCGTCCCCCTGCAGCCTATTCACAGGCACAACAGGATCTGGGACCCGGGCTTGCCCAGAGGAGGAACATCTCATGGCTCTCGTCCTCGGCAGGGCCTGTTTCCAGAAAGGCACACATCCGGCTCATTGTCCCACACGGAAGGTGGCAGCCCTGAAAGCTGTTGCTGGTCTTCACCGTCCCCCTGCAGCCTATTCACAGGCACAACAGGATTTGGACCCGGGCTTGCCCAGAGGATGAACATCTCATGGCTCTCTTCCTCGGCAGAGCCTGATTCCGAAAAGGCACACGTTCGGCTCCTTGTCCCACACGGAAGGTGGCAGCCCTGAAAGCTGTTGCTGGTCTTCACCGTCCCCCTGCAGCCTATTCACAGGCACAACAGGATCTGGGACCCGGGCTTGCCCAGAGGAGGAACATCTCATGGCTCTCGTCCTCAGCACGGCCTGTTTCCAGAAAGGCACACGTCCGGCTCCTTGTCCCACAGTGAAGGTGGCAGCCGTGAAAGCTGTTGCTGGTGTTCACCGTCCCCCTGCAGCCTATTCACAGGCACAACAGGATCTGGGACCCGGGCTTGCCCAGAGTAGGAACATCTCATGGCTCTCGTCCTCGGCAGAGCTTGTTTCCGAAAAGGCACACGTCCGGCTCCTTGTCCCACACGGAAGGTGGCAGCCCTGGAAGCTGTTGCTGGTCTTCACCGTCCCCCTGCAGCCTATTCACAGGCACAACAGGATCTGGGACCCGGGCTTGGCCAGAGGAGGAACATCTCATGGCTCTCGTCCTCGGCAGAGCCTGATTCCGAAAAGGCACACATCCGGCTCCTTGTCCCACACGGAAGGTGGCAGCCCTGGAAGCTGTTGCTGGTCTTCACCGTCCCCCTGCAGCCTATTCACAGGCACAACAGGATCTGGGACCCGGGCTTGGCCAGAGAAGGAACATCTCATGGCTCTCGTCCTCGGCACAGCCTGTTTCCAGAAAGGCACACGTCCGGCTCCTTGTCCCACAGTGAAGGTGGCAGCCCTGAAAGCTGTTGCTGGTCTTCACCGTCCCCCTGCAGCCTATTCACAGGCACAACAGGATCTGGGACCCGGCCTTGCCCAGAGGAGGAACATCTCATGGCTCTCGTCCTCGGCAGAGCCTGATTCCGAAAAGGCACACGTCCGGCTCCTTGTCCCACACGGAAGGTGGCAGCCCTGGAAGCTGTTGCTGGTCTTCACCGTCCCCCTGCAGCCTATTCACAGGCACAACAGGATCTGGGACCCGGGCTTGGCCAGAGGAGGAACATCTCATGGCTCTCGTCCTCGGCAGGGCCTGTTTCCATAAAGGCACAAGACCGGCTCATTGTCCCACACGGAAGGTGGCAGCCCTGAAAGCTGTTGCTGGTCTTCACCATCCCCCTGCAGCCTATTCACAGGCACAACAGGATTTGGACGCGGGCTTGCCCAGAGGAGGAACATCTCATGGCTCTCGTCCTCGGCAGAGCCTGATTCCGAAAAGGCACACGTCCGGCTCCTTGTCCCACAGTGAAGGTGGCAGCCGTGAAAGCTGTTGCTGGTGTTCACCGTCCCCCTGCAGCCTATTCACAGGCACAACAGGATCTGGGACCCGGGCTTGCCCAGAGGAGGAACATCTCATGGCTCTCGTCCTCGGCAGAGCTTGTTTCCGAAAAGGCACACGTCCGGCTCCTTGTCCCACACGGAAGGTGGCAGCCCTGGAAGCTGTTGCTGGTCTTCACCGTCCCCCTGCAGCCTATTCACAGGCACAACAGGATCTGGGACCCGGGCTTGCCCAGAGGAGGAACATCTCATGGCTCTCGTCCTCGGCAGAGCTTGTTTCCGAAAAGGCACACGTCCGGCTCCTTATCCCACACGGAAGGTGGCAGCCCTGAAAGCTGTTGCTGGTCTTCACCGTCCCCCTGCAGCCTATTCACAGGCACAACAGGATCTGGGACCCGGGCTTGCCCAGAGGAGGAACATCTCATGGCTCTCGTCCTCGGCACAGCCTGTTTCCAGAAAGGCACACGTCCGGCTCCTTGTCCCACAGTGAAGGTGGCAGCCGTGAAAGCTGTTGCTGGTGTTCACCGTCCCCCTGCAGCCTATTCACAGGCACAACAGGATCTGGGACCCGGGCTTGGCCAGAGGAGGAACATCTCATGGCTCTCGTCCTCGGCAGAGCCTGATTCCGAAAAAGCACACGTCCGGCTCCTTATCCCACACGGAAGGTGGCAGCCCTGAAAGCTGTTGCTGGTCTTCACCGTCCCCCTGCAGCCTATTCACAGGCACAACAGGATTCAGGACCCGGGCTTGGCCAGAGGAGGAACATCTCATGGCTCTCGTCCTCGGCAGGGCCTGTTTCCAGAAAGGCACAAGACCGGCTCCTTGTCCCACACGGAAGGTGGCAGCCCTGAAAGCTGTTGCTGGTCTTCACCGTCCCCCTGCAGCCTATTCACAGGCACAACAGGATTTGGACCCGGGCTTGCCCAGAGGAGGAACATCTCATGGCTCTCGTCCTCGGCAGAGCCTGATTCCGAAAAGGCACACGTCCGGCTCCTTATCCCACACGGAAGGTGGCAGCCCTGAAAGCTGTTGCTGGTCTTCACCGTCCCCCTGCAGCCTATTCACAGGGACAACAGGATCTGGGACCCGGGCTTGGCCAGAGGAGGAACATCTCATGGCTCTCGTCCTCGGCATGGCCTGTATCCAGAAAGGCACACGTCCGGCTCCTTGTCCCACAGTGAAGGTGGCAGCCGTGAAAGCTGTTGCTGGTGTTCACCGTCCCCCTGCAGCCTATTCACAGGCACAACAGGATCTGGGACCCGGGCTTGCCCAGAGGAGGAACATCTCATGGCTCTCGTCCTCGGCAGGGCCTGTTTCCAGAAAGGCACACATCCGGCTCATTGTCCCACACGGAAGGTGGCAGCCCTGAAAGCTGTTGCTGGTCTTCACCGTCCCCCTGCAGCCTATTCACAGGCACAACAGGATTTGGACCCGGGCTTGCCCAGAGGATGAACATCTCATGGCTCTCTTCCTCGGCAGAGCCTGATTCCGAAAAGGCACACGTCCGGCTCCTTATCCCACACGGAAGGTGGCAGCCCTGAAAGCTGTTGCTGGTCTTCACCGTCCCCCTGCAGCCTATTCACAGGCACAACAGGATCTGGGACCCGGGCTTGCCCAGAGGAGGAACATCTCATGGCTCTCGTCCTCAGCACGGCCTGTTTCCAGAAAGGCACACGTCCGGCTCCTTGTCCCACAGTGAAGGTGGCAGCCGTGAAAGCTGTTGCTGGTGTTCACCGTCCCCCTGCAGCCTATTCACAGGCACAACAGGATCTGGGACCCGGGCTTGCCCAGAGGAGGAACATCTCATGGCTCTCGTCCTCGGCAGAGCTTGTTTCCGAAAAGGCACACGTCCGGCTCCTTGTCCCACACGGAAGGTGGCAGCCCTGGAAGCTGTTGCTGGTCTTCACCGTCCCCCTGCAGCCTATTCACAGGCACAACAGGATCTGGGACCCGGGCTTGGCCAGAGGAGGAACATCTCATGGCTCTCGTCCTCGGCAGAGCCTGATTCCGAAAAGGCACACATCCGGCTCCTTATCCCACACGGAAGGTGGCAGCCCTGAAAGCTGTTGCTGGTCTTCACCGTCCCCCTGCAGCCTATTCACAGGCACAACAGGATCTGGGACCCGGGCTTGGCCAGAGAAGGAACATCTCATGGCTCTCGTCCTCGGCACAGCCTGTTTCCAGAAAGGCACACGTCCGGCTCCTTGTCCCACAGTGAAGGTGGCAGCCCTGAAAGCTGTTGCTGGTCTTCACCGTCCCCCTGCAGCCTATTCACAGGCACAACAGGATCTGGGACCCGGCCTTGCCCAGAGGAGGAACATCTCATGGCTCTCGTCCTCGGCAGAGCCTGATTCCGAAAAGGCACACGTCCGGCTCCTTGTCCCACACGGAAGGTGGCAGCCCTGGAAGCTGTTGCTGGTCTTCACCGTCCCCCTGCAGCCTATTCACAGGCACAACAGGATCTGGGACCCGGGCTTGGCCAGAGGAGGAACATCTCATGGCTCTCGTCCTCGGCAGGGCCTGTTTCCATAAAGGCACACGTCCGGCTCCTTGTCCCACACGGAAGGTGGCAGCCCTGAAAGCTGTTGCTGGTCTTCACCGTCCCCCTGCAGCCTATTCACAGGCACAACAGGATTTGGACCCGGGCTTGCCCAGAGGAGGAACATCTCATGGCTCTCGTCCTCGGCAGAGCCTGATTCCGAAAAGGCACACGTCCGGCTCCTTGTCCCACAGTGAAGGTGGCAGCCGTGAAAGCTGTTGCTGGTGTTCACCGTCCCCCTGCAGCCTATTCACAGGCACAACAGGATCTGGGACCCGGGCTTGCCCAGAGGAGGAACATCTCATGGCTCTCGTCCTCGGCAGAGCTTGTTTCCGAAAAGGCACACGTCCGGCTCCTTGTCCCACACGGAAGGTGGCAGCCCTGGAAGCTGTTGCTGGTGTTCACCGTCCCCCTGCAGCCTATTCACAGGCACAACAGGATCTGGGACCCGGGCTTGCCCAGAGGAGGAACATCTCATGGCTCTCGTCCTCGGCAGAGCCTGATTCCGAAAAGGCACACGTCCGGCTCCTTGTCCCACACGGAAGGTGGCAGCCCTGGAAGCTGTTGCTGGTCTTCACTGTCCCCCTGAAGCCTATTCACAGGCACAACAGGATCTGGGACCCGGGCTTGCCCAGAGGAGGAACATCTCATGGCTCTCGTCCTCGGCAGAGCTTGTTTCCGAAAAGGCACACGTCCGGCTCGTTATCCCACACGGAAGGTGGCAGCCCTGAAAGCTGTTGCTGGTCTTCACCGTCCCCCTGCAGCCTATTCACAGGCACAACAGGATCTGGGACCCGGGCTTGCCCAGAGGAGGAACATCTCATGGCTCTCGTCCTCGGCACAGCCTGTTTCCAGAAAGGCACACGTCCGGCTCCTTGTCCCACAGTGAAGGTGGCAGCCGTGAAAGCTGTTGCTGGTGTTCACCGTCCCCCTGCAGCCTATTCACAGGCACAACAGGATCTGGGACCCGGGCTTGGCCAGAGGAGGAACATCTCATGGCTCTCGTCCTCGGCAGAGCCTGATTCCGAAAAAGCACACGTCCGGCTCCTTATCCCACACGGAAGGTGGCAGCCCTGAAAGCTGTTGCTGGTCTTCACCGTCCCCCTGCAGCCTATTCACAGGTACAACAGGATTCAGGACCCGGGCTTGGCCAGAGGAGGAACATCTCATGGCTCTCGTCCTCGGCAGGGCCTGTTTCCAGAAAGGCACAAGACCGGCTCATTGTCCCACACGGAAGGTGGCAGCCCTGAAAGCTGTTGCTGGTCTTCACCGTCCCCCTGCAGCCTATTCACAGGCACAACAGGATCTGGGACCCGGGCTTGGCCAGAGGAGGAACATCTCATGGCTCTCGTCCTCGGCAGAGCCTGATTCCGAAAAGGCACACATCCGGCTCCTTATCCCACACGGAAGGTGGCAGCCCTGAAAGCTGTTGCTGGTCTTCACCGTCCCCCTGCAGCCTATTCACAGGCACAACAGGATCTGGGACCCGGGCTTGGCCAGAGAAGGAACATCTCATGGCTCTCGTCCTCGGCACAGCCTGTTTCCAGAAAGGCACACGTCCGGCTCCTTGTCCCACAGTGAAGGTGGCAGCCCTGAAAGCTGTTGCTGGTCTTCACCGTCCCCCTGCAGCCTATTCACAGGCACAACAGGATCTGGGACCCGGGCTTGCCCAGAGGAGGAACATCTCATGGCTCTCGTCCTCGGCAGGGCCTGTTTCCATAAAGGCACAAGACCGGCTCATTGTCCCACACGGAAGGTGGCAGCCCTGAAAGATGTTGCTGGTCTTCACCGTCCCCCTGCAGCCTATTCACAGGCACAACAGGATCTGGGAACCGGCCTTGCCCAGAGGAGGAACATCTCATGGCTCTCGTCCTCGGCAGAGCCTGTTTCCGAAAAGGCACACGTCCGGCTCCTTGTCCCACACGGAAGGTGGCAGCCCTGAAAGCTGTTGCTGGTCTTCACCGTCCCCCTGCAGCCTATTCACAGGCACAACAGGATCTGGGACCCGGGCTTGCCCAGAGAAGGAACATCTCATGGCTCTCGTCCTCGGCAGGTCCTGTTTCCGAAAAGGCACACGTCCGGCTCCTTGTCCCACACGGAAGGTGGCAGCCCTGAAAGCTGTTGCTGGTCTTCACCGTCCCCCTGCAGCCTATTCACAGGCACAACAGGATTCAGGACCGGGGCTTGCCCAGAGGAGGAACATCTCATGGCTCTCGTCCTCGACAGGGCCTGTTTCCAGAAAGGCACACATCCGGCTCATTGTCCCACACGGAAGGTGGCAGCCCTGAAAGCTGTTGCTGGTCTTCACCGTCCCCCTGCAGCCTATTCACAGGCACAACAGGATCTGGGACCCGGGCTTGCCCAGAGGAGGAACATCTCATGGCTCTCGTCCTCGGCAGAGCTTGTTTCCGAAAAGGCACACGTCCGGCTCCTTGTCCCACACGGAAGGTGGCAGCCCTGGAAGCTGTTGCTGGTCTTCACCGTCCCCCTGCAGCCTATTCACAGGCACAACAGGATCTGGGACCCGGGCTTGGCCAGAGGAGGAACATCTCATGGCTCTCGTCCTCGGCAGAGCCTGATTCCGAAAAGGCACACATCCGGCTCCTTGTCCCACACGGAAGGTGGCAGCCCTGGAAGCTGTTGCTGGTCTTCACCGTCCCCCTGCAGCCTATTCACAGGCACAACAGGATCTGGGACCCGGGCTTGGCCAGAGAAGGAACATCTCATGGCTCTCGTCCTCGGCACAGCCTGTTTCCAGAAAGGCACACGTCCGGCTCCTTGTCCCACAGTGAAGGTGGCAGCCCTGAAAGCTGTTGCTGGTCTTCACCGTCCCCCTGCAGCCTATTCACAGGCACAACAGGATCTGGGACCCGGCCTTGCCCAGAGGAGGAACATCTCATGGCTCTCGTCCTCGGCAGAGCCTGATTCCGAAAAGGCACACGTCCGGCTCCTTGTCCCACACGGAAGGTGGCAGCCCTGGAAGCTGTTGCTGGTCTTCACCGTCCCCCTGCAGCCTATTCACAGGCACAACAGGATCTGGGACCCGGGCTTGGCCAGAGGAGGAACATCTCATGGCTCTCGTCCTCGGCAGGGCCTGTTTCCATAAAGGCACAAGACCGGCTCATTGTCCCACACGGAAGGTGGCAGCCCTGAAAGCTGTTGCTGGTCTTCACCATCCCCCTGCAGCCTATTCACAGGCACAACAGGATTTGGACGCGGGCTTGCCCAGAGGAGGAACATCTCATGGCTCTCGTCCTCGGCAGAGCCTGATTCCGAAAAGGCACACGTCCGGCTCCTTGTCCCACAGTGAAGGTGGCAGCCGTGAAAGCTGTTGCTGGTGTTCACCGTCCCCCTGCAGCCTATTCACAGGCACAACAGGATCTGGGACCCGGGCTTGCCCAGAGGAGGAACATCTCATGGCTCTCGTCCTCGGCAGAGCTTGTTTCCGAAAAGGCACACGTCCGGCTCCTTGTCCCACACGGAAGGTGGCAGCCCTGGAAGCTGTTGCTGGTCTTCACCGTCCCCCTGCAGCCTATTCACAGGCACAACAGGATCTGGGACCCGGGCTTGCCCAGAGGAGGAACATCTCATGGCTCTCGTCCTCGGCAGAGCCTGATTCCGAAAAGGCACACGTCCGGCTCCTTGTCCCACACGGAAGGTGGCAGCCCTGAAAGCTGTTGCTGGTCTTCACCGTCCCCCTGCAGCCTATTCACGGGCACAACAGGATCTGGGACCCGGCCTTGCCCAGAGGAGGAACATCTCATGGCTCTCGTCCTCGGCACAGCCTGTTTCCAGAAAGGCACACGTCCGGCTCCTTGTCCCACAGTGAAGGTGGCAGCCGTGAAAGCTGTTGCTGGTGTTCACCGTCCCCCTGCAGCCTATTCACAGGCACAACAGGATTCAGGACCCGGGCTTGGCCAGAGGAGGAACATCTCATGGCTCTCGTCCTCGGCAGAGCCTGATTCCGAAAAGGCACACGTCCGGCTCCTTGTCCCACACGGAAGGTGGCAGCCCTGGAAGCTGTTGCTGGTCTTCACTGTCCCCCTGCAGCCTATTCACAGGCACAACAGGATCTGGGACCCGGGCTTGCCCAGAGGAGGAACATCTCATGGCTCTCGTCCTCGGCAGAGCTTGTTTCCGAAAAGGCACACGTCCGGCTCCTTATCCCACACGGAAGGTGGCAGCCCTGAAAGCTGTTGCTGGTCTTCACCGTCCCCCTGCAGCCTATTCACAGGCACAACAGGATCTGGGACCCGGGCTTGCCCAGAGGAGGAACATCTCATGGCTCTCGTCCTCGGCACAGCCTGTTTCCAGAAAGGCACACGTCCGGCTCCTTGTCCCACAGTGAAGGTGGCAGCCGTGAAAGCTGTTGCTGGTGTTCACCGTCCCCCTGCAGCCTATTCACAGGCACAACAGGATCTGGGACCCGGGCTTGGCCAGAGGAGGAACATCTCATGGCTCTCGTCCTCGGCAGAGCCTGATTCCGAAAAAGCACACGTCCGGCTCCTTATCCCACACGGAAGGTGGCAGCCCTGAAAGCTGTTGCTGGTCTTCACCGTCCCCCTGCAGCCTATTCACAGGCACAACAGGATTCAGGACCCGGGCTTGGCCAGAGGAGGAACATCTCATGGCTCTCGTCCTCGGCAGGGCCTGTTTCCAGAAAGGCACAAGACCGGCTCCTTGTCCCACACGGAAGGTGGCAGCCCTGAAAGCTGTTGCTGGTCTTCACCGTCCCCCTGCAGCCTATTCACAGGCACAACAGGATTTGGACCCGGGCTTGCCCAGAGGAGGAACATCTCATGACTCTCGTCCTCGGCAGAGCCTGATTCCGAAAAGGCACACGTCCGGCTCCTTATCCCACACGGAAGGTGGCAGCCCTGAAAGCTGTTGCTGGTCTTCACCGTCCCCCTGCAGCCTATTCACAGGGACAACAGGATCTGGGACCCGGGCTTGGCCAGAGGAGGAACATCTCATGGCTCTCGTCCTCGGCATGGCCTGTATCCAGAAAGGCACACGTCCGGCTCCTTGTCCCACAGTGAAGGTGGCAGCCGTGAAAGCTGTTGCTGGTGTTCACCGTCCCCCTGCAGCCTATTCACAGGCACAACAGGATCTGGGACCCGGGCTTGCCCAGAGGAGGAACATCTCATGACTCTCGTCCTCGGCAGGGCCTGTTTCCAGAAAGGCACACATCCGGCTCATTGTCCCACACGGAAGGTGGCAGCCCTGAAAGCTGTTGCTGGTCTTCACCGTCCCCCTGCAGCCTATTCACAGGCACAACAGGATTTGGACCCGGGCTTGCCCAGAGGATGAACATCTCATGGCTCTCTTCCTCGGCAGAGCCTGATTCCGAAAAGGCACACGTCCGGCTCCTTATCCCACACGGAAGGTGGCAGCCCTGAAAGCTGTTGCTGGTCTTCACCGTCCCCCTGCAGCCTATTCACAGGCACAACAGGATCTGGGACCCGGGCTTGCCCAGAGGAGGAACATCTCATGGCTCTCGTCCTCAGCACGGCCTGTTTCCAGAAAGGCACACGTCCGGCTCCTTGTCCCACAGTGAAGGTGGCAGCCGTGAAAGCTGTTGCTGGTGTTCACCGTCCCCCTGCAGCCTATTCACAGGCACAACAGGATCTGGGACCCGGGCTTGCCCAGAGGAGGAACATCTCATGGCTCTCGTCCTCGGCAGAGCTTGTTTCCGAAAAGGCACACGTCCGGCTCCTTGTCCCACACGGAAGGTGGCAGCCCTGGAAGCTGTTGCTGGTCTTCACCGTCCCCCTGCAGCCTATTCACAGGCACAACAGGATCTGGGACCCGGGCTTGGCCAGAGGAGGAACATCTCATGGCTCTCGTCCTCGGCAGAGCCTGATTCCGAAAAGGCACACATCCGGCTCCTTATCCCACACGGAAGGTGGCAGCCCTGAAAGCTGTTGCTGGTCTTCACCGTCCCCCTGCAGCCTATTCACAGGCACAACAGGATCTGGGACCCGGGCTTGGCCAGAGAAGGAACATCTCATGGCTCTCGTCCTCGGCACAGCCTGTTTCCAGAAAGGCACACGTCCGGCTCCTTGTCCCACAGTGAAGGTGGCAGCCCTGAAAGCTGTTGCTGGTCTTCACCGTCCCCCTGCAGCCTATTCACAGGCACAACAGGATCTGGGACCCGGCCTTGCCCAGAGGAGGAACATCTCATGGCTCTCGTCCTCGGCAGAGCCTGATTCCGAAAAGGCACACGTCCGGCTCCTTGTCCCACACGGAAGGTGGCAGCCCTGGAAGCTGTTGCTGGTCTTCACCGTCCCCCTGCAGCCTATTCACAGGCACAACAGGATCTGGGACCCGGGCTTGGCCAGAGGAGGAACATCTCATGGCTCTCGTCCTCGGCAGGGCCTGTTTCCATAAAGGCACACGTCCGGCTCCTTGTCCCACACGGAAGGTGGCAGCCCTGAAAGCTGTTGCTGGTCTTCACCGTCCCCCTGCAGCCTATTCACAGGCACAACAGGATCTGGGACCCGGGCTTGCCCAGAGGAGGAACATCTCATGCCTCTCGTCCTCGGCAGAGCCTGATTCCGAAAAGGCACACGTCCGGCTCCTTGTCCCACAGTGAAGGTGGCAGCCGTGAAAGCTGTTGCTGGTGTTCACCGTCCCCCTGCAGCCTATTCACAGGCACAACAGGATCTGGGACCCGGGCTTGCCCAGAGGAGGAACATCTCATGGCTCTCGTCCTCGGCAGAGCTTGTTTCCGAAAAGGCACACGTCCGGCTCCTTGTCCCACACGGAAGGTGGCAGCCCTGGAAGCTGTTGCTGGTGTTCACCGTCCCCCTGCAGCCTATTCACAGGCACAACAGGATCTGGGACCCGGGCTTGCCCAGAGGAGGAACATCTCATGGCTCTCGTCCTCGGCAGAGCCTGATTCCGAAAAGGCACACGTCCGGCTCCTTGTCCCACACGGAAGGTGGCAGCCCTGGAAGCTGTTGCTGGTCTTTACTGTCCCCCTGAAGCCTATTCACAGGCACAACAGGATCTGGGACCCGGGCTTGCCCAGAGGAGGAACATCTCATGGCTCTCGTCCTCGGCAGAGCTTGTTTCCGAAAAGGCACACGTCCGGCTCCTTATCCCACACGGAAGGTGGCAGCCCTGAAAGCTGTTGCTGGTCTTCACCGTCCCCCTGCAGCCTATTCACAGGCACAACAGGATCTGGGACCCGGGCTTGCCCAGAGGAGGAACATCTCATGGCTCTCGTCCTCGGCACAGCATGTTTCCAGAAAGGCACACGTCCGGCTCCTTGTCCCACAGTGAAGGTGGCAGCCGTGAAAGCTGTTGCTGGTGTTCACCGTCCCCCTGCAGCCTATTCACAGGCACAACAGGATCTGGGACCCGGGCTTGGCCAGAGGAGGAACATCTCATGGCTCTCGTCCTCGGCAGAGCCTGATTCCGAAAAAGCACACGTCCGGCTCCTTATCCCACACGGAAGGTGGCAGCCCTGAAAGCTGTTGCTGGACTTCACCGTCCCCCTGCAGCCTATTCACAGGCACAACAGGATTCAGGACCCGGGCTTGGCCAGAGGAGGAACATCTCATGGCTCTCGTCCTCGGCAGGGCCTGTTTCCAGAAAGGCACAAGACCGGCTCATTGTCCCACACGGAAGGTGGCAGCCCTGAAAGCTGTTGCTGGTCTTCACCGTCCCCCTGCAGCCTATTCACAGGCACAACAGGATCTGGGACCCGGGCTTGGCCAGAGGAGGAACATCTCATGGCTCTCGTCCTCGGCAGAGCCTGATTCCGAAAAGGCACACATCCGGCTCCTTATCCCACACGGAAGGTGGCAGCCCTGAAAGCTGTTGCTGGTCTTCACCGTCCCCCTGCAGCCTATTCACAGGCACAACAGGATCTGGGACCCGGGCTTGGCCAGAGAAGGAACATCTCATGGCTCTCGTCCTCGGCACAGCCTGTTTCCAGAAAGGCACACGTCCGGCTCCTTGTCCCACAGTGAAGGTGGCAGCCCTGAAAGCTGTTGCTGGTCTTCACCGTCCCCCTGCAGCCTATTCACAGGCACAACAGGATCTGGGACCCGGGCTTGGCCAGAGGAGGAACATCTCATGGCTCTCGTCCTCGGCAGAGCCTGATTCCGAAAAGGCACACGTCCGGCTCCTTGTCCCACACGGAAGGTGGCAGCCCTGGAAGCTGTTGCTGGTCTTCACCGTCCCCCTGCAGCCTATTCACAGGCACAACAGGATCTGGGACCCGGGCTTGGCCAGAGGAGGAACATCTCATGGCTCTCGTCCTCGGCAGGGCCTGTTTCCATAAAGGCACAAGACCGGCTCATTGTCCCACACGGAAGGTGGCAGCCCTGAAAGCTGTTGCTGGTCTTCACCGTCCCCCTGCAGCCTATTCACAGGCACAACAGGATTCAGGACCCGGGCTTGGCCAGAGGAGGAACATCTCATGGCTCTCGTCCTCGGCAGAGCCTGATTCCGAAAAGGCACACGTCCGGCTCCTTGTCCCACAGTGAAGGTGGCAGCCCTGAAAGCTGTTGCTGGTGTTCACCGTCCCCCTGCAGCCTATTCACAGGCACAACAGGATCTGGGACCCGGGCTTGCCCAGAGGAGGAACATCTCATGGCTCTCGTCCTCGGCAGAGCTTGTTTCCGAAAAGGCACACGTCCGGCTCCTTGTCCCACACGGAAGGTGGCAGCCCTGGAAGCTGTTGCTGGTCTTCACCGTCCCCCTGCAGCCTATTCACAGGCACAACAGGATCTGGGACCCGGGCTTGCCCAGAGGAGGAACATCTCATGGCTCTCGTCCTCGGCAGGGCCTGTTTCCATAAAGGCACAAGACCGGCTCATTGTCCCACACGGAAGGTGGCAGCCCTGAAAGATGTTGCTGGTCTTCACCGTCCCCCTGCAGCCTATTCACAGGCACAACAGGATCTGGGAACCGGCCTTGCCCAGAGGAGGAACATCTCATGGCTCTCGTCCTCGGCAGAGCCTGTTTCCGAAAAGGCACACGTCCGGCTCCTTGTCCCACACGGAAGGTGGCAGCCCTGAAAGCTGTTGCTGGTCTTCACCGTCCCCCTGCAGCCTATTCACAGGCACAACAGGATCTGGGACCCGGGCTTGCCCAGAGAAGGAACATCTCATGGCTCTCGTCCTCGGCAGGGCCTGTTTCCGAAAAGGCACACGTCCGGCTCCTTGTCCCACACGGAAGGTGGCAGCCCTGAAAGCTGTTGCTGGTCTTCACCGTCCCCCTGCAGCCTATTCACAGGCACAACAGGATTCAGGACCGGGGCTTGCCCAGAGGAGGAACATCTCATGGCTCTCGTCCTCGACAGGGCCTGTTTCCAGAAAGGCACACATCCGGCTCATTGTCCCACACGGAAGGTGGCAGCCCTGAAAGCTGTTGCTGGTCTTCACCGTCCCCCTGCAGCCTATTCACAGGCACAACAGGATTTGGACCCGGCCTTGCCCAGAGGAGGAACATCTCATGGCTCTCATCCTCGGCAGAGCCTGATTCCGAAAAGGCACACGTCCGGCTCCTTGTCCCACATGGAAGGTGGCAGCCCTGAAAGCTGTTGCTGGTCTTCACCGTCCCCCTGCAGCCTATTCACAGGCACAACAGGATCTGGGACCCGGGCTTGCCCAGAGGAGGAACATCTCATGGCTCTCGTCCTCGGCAGAGCCTGTTTCCGAAAAGGCACTCATCCGGCTCCTTGTCCCACACGGAAGGTGGCAGCCCTGAAAGCTGTTGCTGGTCTTCACCGTCCCCCTGCAGCCTATTCACAGGCACAACAGGATTTGGACGCGGGCTTGCCCAGAGGAGGAACATCTCATGGCTCTCGTCCTCGGCAGAGCCTGATTCCGAAAAGGCACACGTCCGGCTCATTGTCCCACACGGAAGGTGGCAGCCCTGAAAGCTGTTGCTGGTCTTCACCGTCCCCCTGCAGCCTATTCACAGGCACAACAGGATCTGGGACCCGGGCTTGGCCAGAGGAGGAACATCTCATGGCTCTCGTCCTCGGCACAGCCTGTTTCCAGAAAGGCACACGTCCGGCTCCTTGTCCCACAGTGAAGGTGGCAGCCCTGAAAGCTGTTGCTGGTCTTCACCGTCCCCCTGCAGCCTATTCACAGGCACAACAGGATCTGGGACCCGGCCTTGCCCAGAGGAGGAACATCTCATGGCTCTCGTCCTCGGCAGAGCCTGATTCCGAAAAGGCACACGTCCGGCTCCTTGTCCCACACGGAAGGTGGCAGCCCTGAAAGCTGTTGCTGGTCTTCACCGTCCCCTTGCAGCCTATTCACAGGCACAACAGGATTTGGACGCGGGCTTGCCCAGAGCAGGAACATCTCATGGCTCTCGTCCTCGGCAGGGCCTGTTTCCATAAAGGCACAAGACCGGCTCATTGTCCCACACGGAAGGTGGCAGCCCTGAAAGCTGTTGCTGGTCTTCACCGTCCCCCTGCAGCCTATTCACAGGCACAACAGGATTTGGACCCGGGCTTGCCCAGAGGAGGAACATCTCATGGCTCTCGTCCTCGGCAGAGCCTGATTCCGAAAAGGCACACGTCCGGCTCCTTGTCCCACAGTGAAGGTGGCAGCCGTGAAAGCTGTTGCTGGTGTTCACCGTCCCCCTGCAGCCTATTCACAGGCACAACAGGATCTGGGACCCGGGCTTGCCCAGAGGAGGAACATCTCATGGCTCTCGTCCTCGGCAGAGCTTGTTTCCGAAAAGGCACACGTCCGGCTCCTTGTCCCACACGGAAGGTGGCAGCCCTGGAAGCTGTTGCTGGTCTTCACCGTCCCCCTGCAGCCTATTCACAGGCACAACAGGATCTGGGACCCGGGCTTGGCCAGAGGAGGAACATCTCATGGCTCTCGTCCTCGGCAGAGCCTGATTCCGAAAAGGCACACATCCGGCTCCTTATCCCACACGGAAGGTGGCAGCCCTGAAAGCTGTTGCTGGTCTTCACCGTCCCCCTGCAGCCTATTCACAGGCACAACAGGATCTGGGACCCGGGCTTGCCCAGAGGAGGAACATCTCATGGCTCTCGTCCTCGGCACAGCCTGTTTCCAGAAAGGCACACGTCCGGCTCCTTGTCCCACAGTGAAGGTGGCAGCCCTGAAAGCTGTTGCTGGTCTTCACCGTCCCCCTGCAGCCTATTCACAGGCACAACAGGATCTGGGACCCGGCCTTGCCCAGAGGAGGAACATCTCATGGCTCTCGTCCTCGGCAGAGCCTGATTCCGAAAAGGCACACGTCCGGCTCCTTGTCCCACACGGAAGGTGGCAGCCCTGGAAGCTGTTGCTGGTCTTCACCGTCCCCCTGCAGCCTATTCACAGGCACAACAGCATCTGGGACCCGGGCTTGGCCAGAGGAGGAACATCTCATGGCTCTCGTCCTCGGCAGGGCCTGTTTCCATAAAGGCACAAGACCGGCTCATTGTCCCACACGGAAGGTGGCAGCCCTGAAAGCTGTTGCTGGTCTTCACCGTCCCCCTGCAGCCTATTCACAGGCACAACAGGATTTGGACCCGGGCTTGCCCAGAGGAGGAACATCTCATGGCTCTCGTCCTCGGCAGAGCCTGATTCCGAAAAGGCACACGTCCGGCTCCTTGTCCCACAGTGAAGGTGGCAGCCGTGAAAGCTGTTGCTGGTGTTCACCGTCCCCCTGCAGCCTATTCACAGGCACAACAGGATCTGGGACCCGGGCTTGCCCAGAGGAGGAACATCTCATGGCTCTCGTCCTCGGCAGAGCTTGTTTCCATAAAGGCACACGTCCGGCTCCTTGTCCCACACGGAAGGTGGCAGCCCTGGAAGCTGTTGCTGGTCTTCACCGTCCCCCTGCAGCCTATTCACAGGCACAACAGGATCTGGGACCCGGGCTTGCCCAGAGGAGGAACATCTCATGGCTCTCGTCCTCGGCAGGGCCTGTTTCCATAAAGGCACAAGACCGGCTCATTGTCCCACACGGAAGGTGGCAGCCCTGAAAGATGTTGCTGGTCTTCACCGTCCCCCTGCAGCCTATTCACAGGCACAACAGGATCTGGGAACCGGCCTTGCCCAGAGGAGGAACATCTCATGGCTCTCGTCCTCGGCAGAGCCTGTTTCCGAAAAGGCACTCATCCGGCTCCTTGTCCCACACGGAAGGTGGCAGCCCTGAAAGCTGTTGCTGGTCTTCACCGTCCCCCTGCAGCCTATTCACAGGCACAGCAGGATCTGGGACCCGGGCTTGCCCAGAGAAGGAACATCTCATGGCTCTCGTCCTCGGCAGGGCCTGTATCCAGAAAGACACGTCCGGCTCCTTGTCCCACACGGAAGGTGGCAGCCCTGAAAGCTGTTGCTGGTCTTCACCGTCCCCCTGCAGCCTATTCACAGGCACAACAGGATTCAGGACCGGGGCTTGCCCAGAGGAGGAACATCTCATGGCTCTCGTCCTCGACAGGGCCTGTTTCCAGAAAGGCACACATCAGGCTCCTTGTCCCACACGGAAGGTGGCAGCCCTGAAAGCTGTTGCTGGTCTTCACCGTCCCCCTGCAGCCTATTCACAGGCACAACAGGATTTGGACCCGGCCTTGCCCAGAGGAGGAACATCTCATGGCTCTCATCCTCGGCAGAGCCTGATTCCGAAAAGGCACACGTCCGGCTCCTTGTCCCACACGGAAGGTGGCAGCCCTGAAAGCTGTTGCTGGTCTTCACCGTCCCCCTGCAGCCTATTCACAGGCACAACAGGATCTGGGACCCGGGCTTGCCCAGAGGAGGAACATCTCATGGCTCTCGTCCTCGGCAGAGCCTGTTTCCGAAAAGGCACTCATCCGGCTCCTTGTCCCACACGGAAGGTGGCAGCCCTGAAAGCTGTTGCTGGTCTTCACCGTCCCCCTGCAGCCTATTCACAGGCACAACAGGATTTGGACGCGGGCTTGCCCAGAGGAGGAACATCTCATGGCTCTCGTCCTCGGCAGAGCCTGATTCCGAAAAGGCACACGTCCGGCTCCTTGTCCCACAGTGAAGGTGGCAGCCCTGAAAGCTGTTGCTGGTCTTCACCGTCCCCCTGCAGCCTATTCACAGGCACAACAGGATCTGGGAACCGGCCTTGCCCAGAGGAGGAACATCTCATGGCTCTCGTCCTCGGCACAGCCTGTTTCCAGAAAGGCACACGTCCGCCTCCTTGTCCCACAGTGAAGGTGGCAGCCCTGAAAGCTGTTGCTGGTCTTCACCGTCCCCCTGCAGCCTATTCACAGGCACAACAGGATCTGGGACCAGGCCTTGCCCAGAGGAGGAACATCTCATGGCTCTCGTCCTCGGCAGAGCCTGATTCCGAAAAGGCACACGTCCGGCTCCTTGTCCCACACGGAAGGTGGCAGCCCTGGAAGCTGTTGCTGGTCTTCACCGTCCCCTTGCAGCCTATTCACAGGCACAACAGGATTTGGACGCGGGCTTGCCCAGAGGAGGAACATCTCATGGCTCTCGTCCTCGGCAGGGCCTGTTTCCATAAAGGCACAAGACCGGCTCATTGTCCCACACGGAAGGTGGCAGCCCTGAAAGCTGTTGCTGGTCTTCACCGTCCCCCTGCAGCCTATTCACAGGCACAACAGGATTTGGACCCGGGCTTGCCCAGAGGAGGAACATCTCATGGCTCTCGTCCTCGGCAGAGCCTGATTCCGAAAAGGCACACGTCCGGCTCCTTGTCCCACAGTGAAGGTGGCAGCCGTGAAAGCTGTTGCTGGTGTTCACCGTCCCCCTGCAGCCTATTCACAGGCACAACAGGATCTGGGACCCGGGCTTGCCCAGAGGAGGAACATCTCATGGCTCTCGTCCTCGGCAGAGCTTGTTTCCATAAAGGCACACGTCCGGCTCCTTGTCCCACACGGAAGGTGGCAGCCCTGGAAGCTGTTGCTGGTCTTCACCGTCCCCCTGCAGCCTATTCACAGGCACAACAGGATCTGGGACCCGGGCTTGCCCAGAGGAGGAACATCTCATGGCTCTCGTCCTCGGCAGGGCCTGTTTCCATAAAGGCACAAGACCGGCTCATTGTCCCACACGGAAGGTGGCAGCCCTGAAAGATGTTGCTGGTCTTCACCGTCCCCCTGCAGCCTATTCACAGGCACAACAGGATCTGGGAACCGGCCTTGCCCAGAGGAGGAACATCTCATGGCTCTCGTCCTCGGCAGAGCCTGTTTCCGAAAAGGCACACATCCGGCTCCTTGTCCCACACGGAAGGTGGCAGCCCTGAAAGCTGTTGCTGGTGTTCACCGTCCCCCTGCAGCCTATTCACAGGCACAACAGGATCTGGGACCCGGGCTTGCCCAGAGAAGGAACATCTCATGGCTCTCGTCCTCGGCAGGGCCTGTATCCAGAAAGACACGTCCGGCTCCTTGTCCCACACGGAAGGTGGCAGCCCTGAAAGCTGTTGCTGGTCTTCACCGTCCCCCTGCAGCCTATTCACAGGCACAACAGGATTCAGGACCGGGGCTTGCCCAGAGGAGGAACATCTCATGGCTCTCGTCCTCGACAGGGCCTGTTTCCAGAAAGGCACACATCCGGCTCATTGTCCCACACGGAAGGTGGCAGCCCTGAAAGCTGTTGCTGGTCTTCACCGTCCCCCTGCAGCCTATTCACAGGCACAACAGGATCTGGGACCCGGGCTTGCCCAGAGGAGGAACATCTCATGGCTCTCGTCCTCGGCAGAGCCTGTTTCCGAAAAGGCACTCATCCGGCTCCTTGTCCCACACGGAAGGTGGCAGCCCTGAAAGCTGTTGCTGGTCTTCACCGTCCCCCTGCAGCCTATTCACAGGCACAACAGGATTTGGACGCGGGCTTGCCCAGAGGAGGAACATCTCATGGCTCTCGTCCTCGGCAGAGCCTGTTTCCGAAAAGGCACTCATCCGGCTCCTTGTCCCACACGGAAGGTGGCAGCCCTGAAAGCTGTTGCTGGTCTTCACCGTCCCCCTGCAGCCTATTCACAGGCACAACAGGATTTGGACGCGGGCTTGCCCAGAGGAGGAACATCTCATGGCTCTCGTCCTCGGCAGGGCCTGTTTCCGAAAAGGCACACGTCCGGCTCATTGTCCCACAGTGAAGGTGGCAGCCCTGAAAGCTGTTGCTGGTCTTCACCGTCCCCCTGCAGCCTATTCACAGGCACAACAGGATCTGGGACCCGGGCTTGCCCAGAGGAGGAACATCTCATGGCTCTCGTCCTCGGCAGAGCCTGTTTCCGAAAAGGCACTCATCCGGCTCCTTGTCCCACACGGAATGTGGCAGCCCTGAAAGCTGTTGCTGGTCTTCACCGTCCCCCTGCAGCCTATTCACAGGCACAACAGGATTTGGACGCGGGCTTGCCCAGAGGAGGAACATCTCATGGCTCTCGTCCTCGGCAGAGCCTGTTTCCGAAAAGGCACTCATCCGGCTCCTTGTCCCACACGGAAGGTGGCAGCCCTGAAAGCTGTTGCTGGTCTTCACCGTCCCCCTGCAGCCTATTCACAGGCACAACAGGATTTGGACGCGGGCTTGCCCAGAGGAGGAACATCTCATGGCTCTCGTCCTCGGCAGATCCTGTTTCCGAAAAGGCACTCATCCGGCTCCTTGTCCCACACGGAAGGTGGCAGCCCTGAAAGCTGTTGCTGGTCTTCACCGTCCCCCTGCAGCCTATTCACAGGCACAACAGGATTTGGACGCGGGCTTGCCCAGAGGAGGAACATCTCATGGCTCTCGTCCTCGGCAGAGCCTGATTCCGAAAAGGCACACGTCCGGCTCATTGTCCCACAGTGAAGGTGGCAGCCCTGAAAGCTGTTGCTGGTCTTCACCGTCCCCCTGCAGCCTATTCACAGGCACAACAGGATCTGGGACCCGGGCTTGGCCAGAGGAGGAACATCTCATGGCTCTCGTCCTCGGCAGAGCCTGTTTCCGAAAAGGCACTCATCCGGCTCCTTGTCCCACACGGAAGGTGGCAGCCCTGAAAGCTGTTGCTGGTCTTCACCGTCCCCCTGCAGCCTATTCACAGGCACAACAGGATTTGGACGCGGGCTTGCCCAGAGGAGGAACATCTCATGGCTCTCGTCCTCGGCAGAGCCTGTTTCCGAAAAGGCACTCATCCGGCTCCTTGTCCCACACGGAAGGTGGCAGCCCTGAAAGCTGTTGCTGGTCTTCACCGTCCCCCTGCAGCCTATTCACAGGCACAACAGGATTTGGACGCGGGCTTGCCCAGAGGAGGAACATCTCATGGCTCTCGTCCTCGGCAGAGCCTGTTTCCGAAAAGGCACTCATCCGGCTCCTTGTCCCACACGGAAGGTGGCAGCCCTGAAAGCTGTTGCTGGTCTTCACCGTCCCCCTGCAGCCTATTCACAGGCACAACAGGATTTGGACGCGGGCTTGCCCAGAGGAGGAACATCTCATGGCTCTCGTCCTCGGTAGAGCCTGATTCCGAAAAGGCACACGTCCGGCTCATTGTCCCACAGTGAAGGTGGCAGCCCTGAAAGCTGTTGCTGGTCTTCACCGTCCCCCTGCAGCCTATTCACAGGCACAACAGGATCTGGGACCCGGGCTTGCCCAGAGGAGGAACATCTCATGGCTCTCGTCCTCGGCACGGCCTGTTTCCAGAAAGGCACACGTCCGGCTCCTTGTCCCACACGGAAGGTGGCAGCCCTGAAAGCTGTTGCTGGTCTTCACCGTCCCCCTGCAGCCTATTCACAGGCACAACAGGATTTGGACCCGGCCTTGCCCAGAGGAGGAACATCTCATGGCTCTAATCCTCGGCAGAGCCTGATTCCGAAAAGGCACACGTACGGCTCCTTGTCCCACACGGCAGGTGGCAGCCCTGAAAGCTGTTGCTGGTCTTCACCGTCCCCCTGCAGCCTATTCACAGGCACAACAGGATCTGGGACCCGGGCTTGCCCAGAGAAGGAACATCTCATGGCTCTCGTCCTCGGCAGGGCCTGTATCCAGAAAGACACGTCCGGCTCCTTGTCCCACACGGAAGGTGGCAGCCCTGAAAGCTGTTGCTGGTCTTCACCGTCCCCCTGCAGCCTATTCACAGGCACAACAGGATTCAGGACCGGGGCTTGCCCAGAGGAGGAACATCTCATGGCTCTCGTCCTCGACAGGGCCTGTTTCCAGAAAGGCACACATCCGGCTCATTGTCCCACACGGAAGGTGGCAGCCCTGAAAGCTGTTGCTGGTCTTCACCGTCCCCCTGCAGCCTATTCACAGGCACAACAGGATTTGGACCCGGCCTTGCCCAGAGGAGGAACATCTCATGGCTCTAATCCTCGGCAGAGCCTGATTCCGAAAAGGCACACGTCCGGCTCCTTGTCCCACACGGCAGGTGGCAGCCCTGAAAGCTGTTGCTGGTCTTCACCGTCCCCCTGCAGCCTATTCACAGGCACAACAGGATCTGGGACCCGGGCTTGCCCAGAGGAGGAGCATCTCATGGCTCTCGTCCTCGGCAGAGCCTGTTTCCGAAAAGGCACTCATCCGGCTCCTTGTCCCACACGGAAGGTGGCAGCCCTGAAAGCTGTTGCTGGTCTTCACCGTCCCCCTGCAGCCTATTCACAGGCACAACAGGATTTGGACGCGGGCTTGCCCAGAGGAGGAACATCTCATGGCTCTCGTCCTCGGCAGAGCCTGATTCCGAAAAGGCACTCATCCGGCTCCTTGTCCCACACGGAAGGTGGCAGCCCTGAAAGCTGTTGCTGGTCTTCACCGTCCCCCTGCAGCCTATTCACAGGCACAACAGGATTTGGACGCGGGCTTGCCCAGAGGAGGAACATCTCATGGCTCTCGTCCTCGGCAGAGCCTGATTCCGAAAAGGCACACGTCCGGCTCATTGTCCCACAGTGAAGGTGGCAGCCCTGGAAGCTGTTGCTGGTCTTCACCGTCCCCCTGCAGCCTATTCACAGGCACAACAGGATCTGGGACCCGGGCTTGCCCAGAGGAGGAACATCTCATGGCTCTCGTCCTCGGCACAGCCTGTTTCCAGAAAGGCACACGTCCGCCTCCTTGTCCCACAGTGAAGGTGGCAGCCCTGAAAGCTGTTGCTGGTCTTCACCGTCCCCCTGCAGCCTATTCACAGGCACAACAGGATCTGGGACCAGGCCTTGCCCAGAGGAGGAACATCTCATGGCTCTCGTCCTCGGCAGAGCCTGATTCCGAAAAGGCACACGTCCGGCTCCTTGTCCCACAGTGAAGGTGGCAGCCGTGAAAGCTGTTGCTGGTGTTCACCGTCCCCCTGCAGCCTATTCACAGGCACAACAGGATCTGGGACCCGGGCTTGCCCAGAGGAGGAACATCTCATGGCTCTCGTCCTCGGCAGAGCTTGTTTCCGAAAAGGCACACGTCCGGCTCCTTGTCCCACACGGAAGGTGGCAGCCCTGGAAGCTGTTGCTGGTCTTCACCGTCCCCCTGCAGCCTATTCACAGGCACAACAGGATCTGGGACCCGGGCTTGCCCAGAGGAGGAACATCTCATGGCTCTCGTCCTCGGCAGGGCCTGTTTCCATAAAGGCACAAGACCGGCTCATTGTCCCACACGGAAGGTGGCAGCCCTGAAAGATGTTGCTGGTCTTCACCGTCCCCCTGCAGCCTATTCACAGGCACAACAGGATCTGGGAACCGGCCTTGCCCAGAGGAGGAACATCTCATGGCTCTCGTCCTCGGCAGAGCCTGTTTCCGAAAAGGCACACATCCGGCTCCTTGTCCCACACGGAAGGTGGCAGCCCTGAAAGCTGTTGCTGGTGTTCACCGTCCCCCTGCAGCCTATTCACAGGCACAACAGGATCTGGGACCCGGGCTTGCCCAGAGAAGGAACATCTCATGGCTCTCGTCCTCGGCAGGGCCTGTATCCAGAAAGACACGTCCGGCTCCTTGTCCCACACGGAAGGTGGCAGCCCTGAAAGCTGTTGCTGGTCTTCACCGTCCCCCTGCAGCCTATTCACAGGCACAACAGGATTCAGGACCGGGGCTTGCCCAGAGGAGGAACATCTCATGGCTCTCGTCCTCGACAGGGCCTGTTTCCAGAAAGGCACACATCCGGCTCATTGTCCCACACGGAAGGTGGCAGCCCTGAAAGCTGTTGCTGGTCTTCACCGTCCCCCTGCAGCCTATTCACAGGCACAACAGGATCTGGGACCCGGGCTTGCCCAGAGGAGGAACATCTCATGGCTCTCGTCCTCGGCAGAGCCTGTTTCCGAAAAGGCACTCATCCGGCTCCTTGTCCCACACGGAAGGTGGCAGCCCTGAAAGCTGTTGCTGGTCTTCACCGTCCCCCTGCAGCCTATTCACAGGCACAACAGGATTTGGACGCGGGCTTGCCCAGAGGAGGAACATCTCATGGCTCTCGTCCTCGGCAGAGCCTGTTTCCGAAAAGGCACTCATCCGTCTCCTTGTCCCACACGGAAGGTGGCAGCCCTGAAAGCTGTTGCTGGTCTTCACCGTCCCCCTGCAGCCTATTCACAGGCACAACAGGATTTGGACGCGGGCTTGCCCAGAGGAGGAACATCTCATGGCTCTCGTCCTCGGCAGAGCCTGATTCCGAAAAGGCACACGTCCGGCTCATTGTCCCACAGTGAAGGTGGCAGCCCTGAAAGCTGTTGCTGGTCTTCACCGTCCCCCTGCAGCCTATTCACAGGCACAACAGGATCTGGGACCCGGGCTTGCCCAGAGGAGGAACATCTCATGGCTCTCGTCCTCGGCAGAGCCTGTTTCCGAAAAGGCACTCATCCGGCTCCTTGTCCCACACGGAATGTGGCAGCCCTGAAAGCTGTTGCTGGTCTTCACCGTCCCCCTGCAGCCTATTCACAGGCACAACAGGATTTGGACGCGGGCTTGCCCAGAGGAGGAACATCTCATGGCTCTCGTCCTCGGCAGAGCCTGTTTCCGAAAAGGCACTCATCCGGCTCCTTGTCCCACACGGAAGGTGGCAGCCCTGAAAGCTGTTGCTGGTCTTCACCGTCCCCCTGCAGCCTATTCACAGGCACAACAGGATTTGGACGCGGGCTTGCCCAGAGGAGGAACATCTCATGGCTCTCGTCCTCGGCATATCCTGTTTCCGAAAAGGCACTCATCCGGCTCCTTGTCCCACACGGAAGGTGGCAGCCCTGAAAGCTGTTGCTGGTCTTCACCGTCCCCCTGCAGCCTATTCACAGGCACAACAGGATTTGGACGCGGGCTTGCCCAGAGGAGGAACATCTCATGGCTCTCGTCCTCGGCAGAGCCTGATTCCGAAAAGGCACGCGTCCGGCTCATTGTCCCACACGGAAGGTGGCAGCCCTGAAAGCTGTTGCTGGTCTTCACCGTCCCCCTGCAGCCTATTCACAGGCACAACAGGATCTGGGACCCGGGCTTGCCCAGAGGAGGAACATCTCATGGCTCTCGTCCTCGGCAGAGCCTGTTTCCGAAAAGGCACTCATCCGGCTCCTTGTCCCACACGGAAGGTGGCAGCCCTGAAAGCTGTTGCTGGTCTTCACCGTCCCCCTGCAGCCTATTCACAGGCACAACAGGATTTGGACGCGGGCTTGCCCAGAGGAGGAACATCTCATGGCTCTCGTCCTCGGCAGAGCCTGTTTCCGAAAAGGCACTCATCCGGCTCCTTGTCCCACACGGAAGGTGGCAGCCCTGAAAGCTGTTGCTGGTCTTCACCGTCCCCCTGCAGCCTATTCACAGGCACAACAGGATTCAGGACCCGGGCTTGCCCAGAGGAGGAACATCTCATGGCTCTCGTCCTCGGCAGATCCTGTTTCCGGAAAGGCACTCATCCGGCTCCTTGTCCCACACGGAAGGTGGCAGCCCTGAAAGCTGTTGCTGGTCTTCACCGTCCCCCTGCAGCCTATTCACAGGCACAACAGGATTTGGACGCGGGCTTGCCCAGAGGAGGAACATCTCATGGCTCTCGTCCTCGGTAGAGCCTGATTCCGAAAAGGCACACGTCCGGCTCATTGTCCCACAGTGAAGGTGGCAGCCCTGAAAGCTGTTGCTGGTCTTCACCGTCCCCCTGCAGCCTATTCACAGGCACAACAGGATCTGGGACCCGGGCTTGCCCAGAGGAGGAACATCTCATGGCTCTCGTCCTCGGCACGGCCTGTTTCCAGAAAGGCACACGTCCGGCTCCTTGTCCCACACGGAAGGTGGCAGCCCTGAAAGCTGTTGCTGGTCTTCACCGTCCCCCTGCAGCCTATTCACAGGCACAACAGGATTTGGACCCGGCCTTGCCCAGAGGAGGAACATCTCATGGCTCTAATCATCGGCAGAGCCTGATTCCGAAAAGGCACACGTCCGGCTCCTTGTCCCACACGGCAGGTGGCAGCCCTGAAAGCTGTTGCTGGTCTTCACCGTCCCCCTGCAGCCTATTCACAGGCACAACAGGATCTGGGACCCGGGCTTGCCCAGAGAAGGAACATCTCATGGCTCTCGTCCTCGGCAGGGCCTGTATCCAGAAAGACACGTCCGGCTCCTTGTCCCACACGGAAGGTGGCAGCCCTGAAAGCTGTTGCTGGTCTTCACCGTCCCCCTGCAGCCTATTCACAGGCACAACAGGATTCAGGACCGGGGCTTGCCCAGAGGAGGAACATCTCATGGCTCTCGTCCTCGACAGGGCCTGTTTCCAGAAAGGCACACATCCGGCTCATTGTCCCACACGGAAGGTGGCAGCCCTGAAAGCTGTTGCTGGTCTTCACCGTCCCCCTGCAGCCTATTCACAGGCACAACAGGATTTGGACCCGGCCTTGCCCAGAGGAGGAACATCTCATGGCTCTAATCCTCGGCAGAGCCTGATTCCGAAAAGGCACACGTCCGGCTCCTTGTCCCACACGGCAGGTGGCAGCCCTGAAAGCTGTTGCTGGTCTTCACCGTCCCCCTGCAGCCTATTCACAGGCACAACAGGATCTGGGACCCGGGCTTGCCCAGAGGAGGAGCATCTCATGGCTCTCGTCCTCGGCAGAGCCTGTTTCCGAAAAGGCACTCATCCGGCTCCTTGTCCCACACGGAAGGTGGCAGCCCTGAAAGCTGTTGCTGGTCTTCACCGTCCCCCTGCAGCCTATTCACAGGCACAACAGGATTTGGACGCGGGCTTGCCCAGAGGAGGAACATCTCATGGCTCTCGTCCTCGGCAGAGCCTGATTCCGAAAAGGCACTCATCCGGCTCCTTGTCCCACACGGAAGGTGGCAGCCCTGAAAGCTGTTGCTGGTCTTCACCGTCCCCCTGCAGCCTATTCACAGGCACAACAGGATTTGGACGCGGGCTTGCCCAGAGGAGGAACATCTCATGGCTCTCGTCCTCGGCAGAGCCTGATTCCGAAAAGGCACACGTCCGGCTCATTGTCCCACAGTGAAGGTGGCAGCCCTGGAAGCTGTTGCTGGTCTTCACCGTCCCCCTGCAGCCTATTCACAGGCACAACAGGATCTGGGACCCGGGCTTGGCCAGAGGAGGAACATCTCATGGCTCTCGTCCTCGGCACGGCCTGTTTCCAGAAAGGCACAAGACCGGCTCATTGTCCCACACGGAAGGTGGCAGCCCTGAAAGCTGTTGCTGGTCTTCACCGTCCCCCTGCAGCCTATTCACAGGCACAACAGGATCTGGGACCCGGGCTTGCCCAGAGGAGGAACATCTCATGGCTCTCGTCCTCGGCAGAGCTTGTTTCCGAAAAGGCACACATCCGGCTCCTTGTCCCACACGGAAGGTGGCAGCCCTGAAAGCTGTTGCTGGTCTTCACCGTCCCCCTGCAGCCTGTTCACAGGCACAAGAGGATCTGGGACCCGGCCTTGCCCAGAGGAGGAACATCTCATGGCTCTCGTCCTCGGCAGAGCTTGTTTCCGAAAAGGCACACGTCCGGCTCCTTGTCCCACACAGAAGGTGGCAGCCCTGAAAGCTGTTGCTGGTCTTCACCGTCCCCCTGCAGCCTATTCACAGGCACAACAGGATCTGGGACCCGGGCTTGCCCAGAGAAGGAACATCTCATGGCTCTCGTCCTCGGCAGGGCCTGTATCCAGAAAGACACGTCCGGCTCCTTGTCCCACACGGAAGGTGGCAGCCCTGAAAGCTGTTGCTGGTCTTCACCGTCCCCCTGCAGCCTATTCACAGGCACAACAGGATTCAGGACCGGGGCTTGCCCAGAGGAGGAACATCTCATGGCTCTCGTCCTCGACAGGGCCTGTTTCCAGAAAGGCACACATCCGGCTCCTTGTCCCACACGGAAGGTGGCAGCCCTGAAAGCTGTTGCTGGTCTTCACCGTCCCCCTGCAGCCTATTCACAGGCACAACAGGATTTGGACCCGGCCTTGCCCAGAGGAGGAACATCTCATGGCTCTAATCCTCGGCAGAGCCTGATTCCGAAAAGGCACACGTCCGGCTCCTTGTCCCACACGGCAGGTGGCAGCCCTGAAAGCTGTTGCTGGTCTTCACCGTCCCCCTGCAGCCTATTCACAGGCACAACAGGATCTGGGACCCGGGCTTGGCCAGAGGAGGAACATCTCATGGCTCTCGTCCTCGGCACGGCCTGTTTCCAGAAAGGCACAAGACCGGCTCATTGTCCCACAGTGAAGGTGGCAGCCCTGAAAGCTGTTGCTGGTCTTCACCGTCCCCCTGCAGCCTATTCACAGGCACAACAGGATCTGGGACCCGGGCTTGCCCAGAGGAGGAACATCTCATGGCTCTCGTCCTCGGCACGGCCTGTTTCCAGAAAGGAACACGTCCGGCTCCTTGTCCCACACGGAAGGTGGCAGCCCTGGAAGCTGTTGCTGGTCTTCACCGTCCCCCTGCAGCCTATTCACAGGCACAACAGGATCTGGGACCCGGGCTTGCCCAGAGGAGGAACATCTCATGGCTCTCGTCCTCGGCAGAGCTTGTTTCCGAAAAGGCACACGTCCGGCTCCTTGTCCCACACGGAAGGTGGCAGCCCTGGAAGCTGTTGCTGGTCTTCACCGTCCCCCTGCAGCCTATTCACAGGCACAACAGGATCTGGGACCCGGGCTTGCCCAGAGGAGGAACATCTCATGGCTCTCGTCCTCGGCAGAGCTTGTTTCCGATAAGGCACACGTCCGGCTCCTTGTCCCACACGGAAGGTGGCAGCCCTGAAAGCTGTTGCTGGTCTTCACCGTCCCCCTGCAGCCTATTTACAGGCACAACAGGATTCAGGACCCGGGCTTGCCCAGAGGTGGAACATCTCATGGCTCTCGTCCTCGGCAGAGCCTGATTTCGAAAACGCACACGTCCGGCTCCTTGTCCCACACGGAATGTGGCAGCCGTGAAAGCTGTTGCTGGTCTTCACCGTCCCCCTGCAGCCTATTCACAGGCACAACAGGATCTGGACGCGGGCTTGCCCAGAGGAGGAACATCTCATGGCTCTCGTCCTCGGCAGAGCTTGTTTCCGAAAAGGCACACATCCGGCTCCTTGTCCCACACGGAAGGTGGCAGCCCTGAAAGCTGTTGCTGGTCTTCACCGTCCCCCTGCAGCCCATTCACAGGCACAACAGGATTCAGGACCCGGGCTTGCCCAGAGGAGGAACATCTCATGGCTCTCGTCCTCGGCAGATCCTGTTTCCGAAAAGGCACACATCCGGCTCCTTGTCCCACACGGAAGGTGGCAGCCCTGAAAGCTGTTGCTGGTCTTCACCGTCCCCCTGCAGCCTATTCACAGGCACAACAGGATCTGGGACCCGGGCTTCCCAGAGGAGGAACATCTCATGGCTCTCGTCCTCGGCAGGGCCTGTATCCAGAAAGACACGTCCGGCTCCTTGTCCCACACGGAAGGTGGCAGCCCTGAAAGCTGTTGCTGGTCTTCACCGTCCCCCTGCAGCCTATTCACAGGCACAACAGGATTCAGGACCGGGGCTTGCCCAGAGGAGGAACATCTCATGTCTCTCGTCCTCGGCAGGGCCTGTTTCCAGAAAGGCACACATCCGGCTCATTGTCCCACACGGAAGATGGCAGCCCTGAAAGCTGTTGCTGGTCTTCACCGTCCCCCTGCAGCCTATTCACAGGCACAACAGGATTTGGACCCGGGCTTGCCCAGAGGAGGAACATCTCATGGCTCTCGTCCTCGGCAGAGCCTGTTTCCGAAAAGGCACTCATCCGGCTCCTTGTCCCACACGGAAGGTGGCAGCCCTGAAAGCTGTTGCTGGTCTTCACCGTCCCCCTGCAGCCTATTCACAGGCACAACAGGATATGGGACCCGGGGTTGCCCAGAGGAGGAACATCTCATGGCTCTCGTCCTCGGCAGGGCCTGTATCCAGAAAGACACGTCCCGCTCCTTGTCCCACACGGAAGGTGGCAGCCCTGAAAGCTGTTGCTGGTCTTCACCGTCCCCCTGCAGCCTATTCACAGGCACAACAGAATTCAGGACCCGGGCTTGCCCAGAGGTGGAACATCTCATGGCTCTCGTCCTCGGCAGAGCCTGTTTCCGGATAGGCAAAAGTCCGGCTCCTTGTCCCACACGGAGGTGGCAGCCGTGAAAGCTGTTGCTGGTCTTCACCGTCCCCCTGCAGCCTATTCACAGGCACAACAGGATTTGGATGCGGGCTTGCCCAGAGGAGGAACATCTCATGGCTCTCGTCCTCGGCAGAGCCTGACTCCGAAAAGGCACACGTCCGGCTCCTTGTCCCACACGGAAGGTGGCAGCCCTGAAAGCTGTTGCTGGTCTTCACCGTCCCCCTGCAGCCTATTCACAGGCACAACAGGATCTGGGACCCGGCCTTGCCCAGAGGAGGAACATCTCATGGCTCTCGTCCTCGGCAGATCCTGTTTCCGAAAATGCACACGTCCGGCTCCTTGTCCCACACGGAAGGTGGCAGCCCTGAAAGCTGTTGCTGGTCTTCACCGTCCCCCTGCAGCCTATTCACAGGCACAACAGGATTTGGACCCGGGCTTGCCCAGAGGAGGAACATCTCATGGCTCTCGTCCTCGGCAGGGCCTGTATCCAGAAAGACACGTCCGGCTCCTTGTCCCACACGGAAGGTGGCAGCCGTGAAAGCTGTTGCTGGTCTTCACCGTCCCCCTGCAGCCTATTCACAGGCACAACAGGATTCAGGACCCGGGCTTGCCCAGAGGTGGAACATCTCATGGCTCTCGTGCTCGTCAGAGCCTGTTTCCGAAAAGGCACACATCCGGCTCCTTGTCCCACACGGAAGGTGGCAGCCGTGAAAGCTGTTGCTGGTCTTCACCGTCCCCCTGCAGCCTATTCACAGGCACAACAGGATTCAGGACCCGGGCTTGCCCAGAGGAGGAACATCTCATGGCTCTCGTCCTCGGCAGAGCTTGTTTCCGAAAAGGCACACGTCCAGCTCCTTGTCCCACACGGAAGGTGGCAGCCCTGGAAGCTGTTGCTGGTCTTCACCGTCCCCCTGCAGCCTATTCACAGGCACAACAGGATCTGGGACCCGGGCTTGCCCAGAGGAGGAACATCTCATGGCTCTCGTCCTCGGCAGGGCCTGTATCCAGAAAGACACGTCCGGCTCCTTGTCCCACACGGAAGGTGGCAGCCCTGAAAGCTGTTGCTGGTCTTCACCGTCCCCCTGCAGCCTATTCACAGGCACAACAGGTTCTGGGACCCGGGCTTGGCCAGAGGAGGAACATCTAATGGCTCTCGTCCTCGGCACGGCCTGTTTCCAGAAAGGCACACGTCCGGCTCCTGGTCCCACAGTGAAGGTGGCAGCCGTGAAAGCTGTTGCTGGTGTTCACCGTCCCCCTGCAGCCTATTCACAGGCACAACAGGATCTGGGACCCGGGCTTGCCCAGAGGAGGAACATCTCATGGCTCTCGTCCTCGGCAGAGCTTGTTTCCGAAAAGGCACACGTCCGGCTACTTGTCCCACACGGAAGGTGGCAGCCCTGGAAGCTGTTGCTGGTCTTCACCGTCCCCCTGCAGCCTATTCACAGGCACAACAGGATCTGGGACCCGGCCTTGCCCAGAGGAGGAACATCTCATGGCTCTCGTCCTCGGCAGGGCCTGTTTCCAGAAAGGCACAAGACCGGCTCATTGTCCCACACGGAAGGTGGCAGCCCTGAAAGCTGTTGCTGGTCTTCACCGTCCCCCTGCAGCCTATTCACAGGCACAACAGGATCTGGGACCCGGGCTTGCCCAGAGGAGGAACATCTCATGGCTCTCGTCCTCGGCAGGGCCTGTTTCCAGAAAGGCACACATCCGGCTCATTGTCCCACACGGAAGGTGGCAGCCCTGAAAGCTGTTGCTGGTCTTCACCGTCCCCCTGCAGCCTATTCACAGGCACAACAGGATTTGGACCCGGGCTTGCCCAGAGGAGGAACATCTCATGGCTCTTGTCCTCGGCAGAGCCTGATTCCGAAAAGGCACACGTCCGGCTCCTTGTCCCACACGGAAGGTGGCAGCCCTGAAAGCTGTTGCTGGTCTTCACCGTCCCCCTGCAGCCTATTCACAGGCACAACAGGATCTGGGACCCGGGCTTGCCCAGAGGAGGAACATCTCATGGCTCTCGTCCTCGGCACGGCCTGTTTCCAGAAAGGCACACGTCCGGCTCCTTGTCCCACACGGAAGGTGGCAGCCGTGAAAGCTGTTGCTGGTGTTCACCGTCCCCCTGCAGCATATTCACAGGCACAACAGGATCTGGGACCCGGGCTTGCCCAGAGGAGGAACATCTCATGGCTCTCGTCCTCGGCAGAGCTTGTTTCCGAAAAGGCACACGTCCAGCTCCTTGTCCCACACGGAAGGTGGCAGCCCTGGAAGCTGTTGCTGGTCTTCACCGTCCCCCTGCAGCCTATTCACAGGCACAACAGGATCTGGGACCCGGGCTTGCCCAGAGGAGGAACATCTCATGGCTCTCGTCCTCGGCAGGGCCTGTATCCAGAAAGACACGTCCGGCTCCTTGTCCCACACGGAAGGTGGCAGCCCTGAAAGCTGTTGCTGGTCTTCACCGTCCCCCTGCAGCCTATTCACAGGCACAACAGGATCTGGGACCCGGGCTTGCCCAGAGGAGGAACATCTCATGGCTCTCGTCCTCGGCAGGGCCTGTATCCAGAAAGACACGTCCGGCTCCTTGTCCCACACGGAAGGTGGCAGCCCTGAAAGCTGTTGCTGGTCTTCACCGTCCCCCTGCAGCCTATTCACAGGCACAACAGGATTCAGGACAGGGGCTTGCCCAGAGGAGGAACATCTCATGTCTCTCGTCCTCGGCAGGGCCTGTTTCCAGAAAGGCACACATCCGGCTCATTGTCCCACACGGAAGATGGCAGCCCTGAAAGCTGTTGCTGGTGTTCACCGTCCCCCTGCAGCCTATTCACAGGCACAACAGGATCTGGGACCCGGGCTTGCCCAGAGGAGGAACATCTCATGGCTCTCGTCCTCGGCAGAGCCTGTTTCCGAAAAGGCACTCATCCGGCTCCTTGTCCCACACGGAAGGTGGCAGCCCTGAAAGCTGTTGCTGGTCTTCACCGTCCCCCTGCAGCCTATTCACAGGCACAACAGGATCTGGGACCCGGGCTTGGCCAGAGGAGGAACATCTCATGGCTCTCGTCCTCGGCAGGGCCTGTATCCAGAAAGACACGTCCCGCTCCTTGTCCCACACGGAAGGTGGCAGCCCTGAAAGCTGTTGCTGGTCTTCACCGTCCCCCTGCAGCCTATTCACAGGCACAACAGAATTCAGGACCCGGGCTTGCCCAGAGGTGGAACATCTCATGGCTCTCGTCCTCGGCAGAGCCTGTTTCCGGATAGGCAAAAGTCCGGCTCCTTGTCCCACACGGAGGTGGCAGCCGTGAAAGCTGTTGCTGGTCTTCACCGTCCCCCTGCAGCCTATTCACAGGCACAACAGGATCTGGGACCCGGGCTTGCCCAGAGGAGGAACATCTCATGGCTCTCGTCCTCGGCAGAGCTTGTTTCCGAAAAGGCACACGTCCGGCTACTTGTCCCACACGGAAGGTGGCAGCCCTGGAAGCTGTTGCTGGTCTTCACCGTCCCCCTGCAGCCTATTCACAGGCACAACAGGATCTGGGACCCGGCCTTGCCCAGAGGAGGAACATCTCATGGCTCTCGTCCTCGGCAGGGCCTGTTTCCATAAAGGCACAAGACCGGCTCATTGTCCCACACGGAAGGTGACAGCCCTGAAAGCTGTTGCTGGTCTTCACCGTCCCCCTGCAGCCTATTCACAGGCACAACAGGATCTGGGACCCGGGCTTGCCCAGAGGAGGAACATCTCATGGCTCTCGTCCTCGGCAGGGCCTGTTTCCAGAAAGGCACACATCCGGCTCATTGTCCCACACGGAAGGTGGCAGCCCTGAAAGCTGTTGCTGGTCTTCACCGTCCCCCTGCAGCCTATTCACAGGCACAACAGGATTTGGACCCGGGCTTGCCCAGAGGAGGAACATCTCATGGCTCTCGTCCTCGGCAGGGCCTGTATCCAGAAAGACACGTCCGGCTCCTTGTCCCACACGGAAGGTGGCAGCCGTGAAAGCTGTTGCTGGTCTTCACCGTCCCCCTGCAGCCTATTCACAGGCACAACAGGATTCAGGACCCGGGCTTGCCCAGATGTGGAACATCTCATGGCTCTCGTCCTCGTCAGAGCCTGTTTCCGAAAAGGCACACATCCGGCTCCTTGTCCCACACGGAAGGTGGCAGCCTTGAAAGCTGTTGCTGGTCTTCACCGTCCCCCTGCAGCCTATTCACAGGCACAACAGGATTCAGGACCCGGGCTTGCCCAGAGGAGGAACATCTCATGGCTCTCGTCCTCGGCAGAGCTTGTTTCCGAAAAGGCACACGTCCAGCTCCTTGTCCCACACGGAAGGTGGCAGCCCTGAAAGCTGTTGCTGGTCTTCACCGTCCCCCTGCAGCCTATTCACAGGCACAACAGGATCTGGGACCCGGGCTTGCCCAGAGGAGGAACATCTCATGGCTCTCGTCCTCGGCAGATCCTGTTTCGAAAATGCACACGTCCGGCTCCTTGTCCCACACGGAAGGTGGCAGCCCTGAAAGCTGTTGCTGGTCTTCACCGTCCCCCTGCAGCCTATTCACAGGCACAACAGGATCTGGGACCCGGGCTTGCCCAGAGAAGGAACATCTCATGGCTCTCGTCCTCGGCAGGGCCTGTATCCAGAAAGACACGTCCGGCTCCTTGTCCCACACGGAAGGTGGCAGCCCTGAAAGCTGTTGCTGGTCTTCACCGTCCCCCTGCAGCCTATTCACAGGCACAACAGGTTCTGGGACCCGGGCTTGGCCAGAGGAGGAACATCTCATGGCTCTCGTCCTCGGCACGGCCTGTTTCCAGAAAGACACACGTCCGGCTCCTTGTCCCACACGGAAGGTGGCAGCCGTGAAAGCTGTTGCTGGTGTTCACCGTCCCCCTGCAGCCTATTCACAGGCACAACAGGATCTGGGACCCGGGCTTGCCCAGAGGAGGAACATCTCATGGCTCTCGTCCTCGGCAGAGCTTGTTTCCGAAAAGGCACACGTCCGGCTACTTGTCCCACACGGAAGGTGGCAGCCCTGGAAGCTGTTGCTGGTCTTCACCGTCCCCCTGCAGCCTATTCACAGGCACAACAGGATCTGGGACCCGGCCTTGCCCAGAGGAGGAACATCTCATGGCTCTCGTCCTCGGCAGGGCCTGTTTCCAGAAAGGCACAAGACCGGCTCATTGTCCCACACGGAAGGTGGCAGCCCTGAAAGCTGTTGCTGGTCTTCACCGTCCCCCTGCAGCCTATTCACAGGCACAACAGGATCTGGGACCCGGGCTTGCCCAGAGGAGGAACATCTCATGGCTCTCGTCCTCGGCAGGGCCTGTTTCCAGAAAGGCACACATCCGGCTCATTGTCCCACACGGAAGGTGGCAGCCCTGAAAGCTGTTGCTGGTCTTCACCGTCCCCCTGCAGCCTATTCACAGGCACAACAGGATTTGGACGCGGGCTTGCCCAGAGGAGGAACATCTCATGGCTCTTGTCCTCGGCAGAGCCTGATTCCGAAAAGGCACACATCCGGCTCCTTGTCCCACACGGAAGGTGGCAGCCCTGAAAGCTGTTGCTGGTCTTCACCGTCCCCCTGCAGCCTATTCACAGGCACAACAGGATCTGGGACCCGGGCTTGCCCAGAGGAGGAACATCTCATGGCTCTCGTCCTCGGCACGGCCTGTTTCCAGAAAGGCACACGTCCGGCTCCTTGTCCCACACGGAAGGTGGCAGCCGTGAAAGCTGTTGCTGGTCTTCACCGTCCCCCTGCAGCCTATTCACAGGCACAACAGGATCTGGGACCCGGGCTTGCCCAGAGGAGGAACATCTCATGGCTCTCGTCCTCGGCAGAGCTTGTTTCCGAAAAGGCACACGTCCGGCTCCTTGTCCCACACGGAAGGTGGCCGCCCTGAAAGCTGTTGCTGGTCTTCACCGTCCCCCTGCAGCCTATTCACAGGCACAACAGGATCTGGGACCCGGGCTTGCCCAGAGGAGGAACATCTCATGGCTCTCGTCCTCGGCAGAGCCTGATTCCGAAAAGGCACACGTCCGGCTCATTGTCCCACAGTGAAGGTGGCAGCCCTGAAAGCTGTTGCTGGTCTTCACCGTCCCCCTGCAGCCTATTCACAGGCACAACAGGATCTGGGACCCGGGCTTGCCCAGAGGAGGAACATCTCATGGCTCTCGTCCTCGGCACAGCCTGTTTCCAGAAAGGCACACGTCCGGCTTCTTGTCCCACAGTGAAGGTGGCAGCCCTGAAAGCTGTTGCTGGTCTTCACCGTCCCCCTGCAGCCTATTCACAGGCACAACAGGATCTGGGACCCGGCCTTGCCCAGAGGAGGAACATCTCATGGCTCTCGTCCTCGGCAGAGCCTGATTCCGAAAAGGCACACGTCCGGCTCCTTGTCCCACACGGAAGGTGGCAGCCCTGGAAGCTGTTGCTGGTCTTCACCGTCCCCTTGCAGCCTATTCACAGGCACAACAGGATTTGGACGCGGGCTTGCCCAGAGCAGGAACATCTCATGGCTCTCGTCCTCGGCAGGGCCTGTTTCCATAAAGGCACAAGACCGGCTCATTGTCCCACACGGAAGGTGGCAGCCCTGAAAGCTGTTGCTGGTCTTCACCGTCCCCCTGCAGCCTATTCACAGGCACAACAGGATTTGGACCCGGGCTTGCCCAGAGGAGGAACATCTCATGGCTCTCGTCCTCGGCAGAGCCTGACTCCGAAAAGGCACACGTCCGGCTCCTTGTCCCACAGTGAAGGTGGCAGCCGTGAAAGCTGTTGCTGGTGTTCACCGTCCCCCTGCAGCCTATTCACAGGCACAACAGGATCTGGGACCCGGGCTTGCCCAGAGGAGGAACATCTCATGGCTCTCGTCCTCGGCAGAGCTTGTTTCCGAAAAGGCACACGTCCGGCTCCTTGTCCCACACGGAAGGTGGCAGCCCTGGAAGCTGTTGCTGGTCTTCACCGTCCCCCTGCAGCCTATTCACAGGCACAACAGGATCTGGGACCCGGGCTTGGCCAGAGGAGGAACATCTCATGGCTCTCGTCCTCGGCAGAGCCTGATTCCGAAAAGGCACACATCCGGCTCCTTATCCCACACGGAAGGTGGCAGCCCTGAAAGCTGTTGCTGGTCTTCACCGTCCCCCTGCAGCCTATTCACAGGCACAACAGGATCTGGGACCCGGGCTTGGCCAGAGAAGGAACATCTCATGGCTCTCGTCCTCGGCACAGCCTGTTTCCAGAAAGGCACACGTCCGGCTCCTTGTCCCACAGTGAAGGTGGCAGCCCTGAAAGTGTTGCTGGTCTTCACCGTCCCCCTGCAGCCTATTCACAGGCACAACAGGATCTGGGACCCGGCCTTGCCCAGAGGAGGAACATCTCATGGCTCTCGTCCTCGGCAGAGCCTGATTCCGAAAAGGCACACGTCCGGCTCCTTGTCCCACACGGAAGGTGGCAGCCCTGGAAGCTGTTGCTGGTCTTCACCGTCCCCCTGCAGCCTATTCACAGGCACAACAGGATCTGGGACCCGGGCTTGGCCAGAGGAGGAACATCTCATGGCTCTCGTCCTCGGCAGGGCCTGTTTCCATAAAGGCACAAGACCGGCTCATTGTCCCACACGGAAGGTGGCAGCCCTGAAAGCTGTTGCTGGTCTTCACCGTCCCCCTGCAGCCTATTCACAGGCACAACAGGATTTGGACCCGGGCTTGCCCAGAGGAGGAACATCTCATGGCTCTCGTCCTCGGCAGAGCCTGATTCCGAAAAGGCACACGTCCGGCTCCTTGTCCCACAGTGAAGGTGGCAGCCGTGAAAGCTGTTGCTGGTGTTCACCGTCCCCCTGCAGCCTATTCACAGGCACAACAGGATCTGGGACCCGGGCTTGCCCAGAGGAGGAACATCTCATGGCTCTCGTCCTCGGCAGAGCTTGTTTCCATAAAGGCACACGTCCGGCTCCTTGTCCCACACGGAAGGTGGCAGCCCTGGAAGCTGTTGCTGGTCTTCACCGTCCCCCTGCAGCCTATTCACAGGCACAACAGGATCTGGGACCCGGGCTTGCCCAGAGGAGGAACATCTCATGGCTCTCGTCCTCGGCAGGGCCTGTTTCCATAAAGGCACAAGACCGGCTCATTGTCCCACACGGAAGGTGGCAGCCCTGAAAGATGTTGCTGGTCTTCACCGTCCCCCTGCAGCCTATTCACAGGCACAACAGGATCTGGGAACCGGCCTTGCCCAGAGGAGGAACATCTCATGGCTCTCGTCCTCGGCAGAGCCTGTTTCCGAAAAGGCACACATCCGGCTCCTTGTCCCACACGGAAGGTGGCAGCCCTGAAAGCTGTTGCTGGTCTTCACCGTCCCCCTGCAGCCTATTCACAGGCACAGCAGGATCTGGGACCCGGGCTTGCCCAGAGAAGGAACATCTCATGGCTCTCGTCCTCGGCAGGGCCTGTATCCAGAAAGACACGTCCGGCTCCTTGTCCCACACGGAAGGTGGCAGCCCTGAAAGCTGTTGCTGGTCTTCACCGTCCCCCTGCAGCCTATTCACAAGCACAACAGGATTCAGGACCGGGGCTTGCCCAGAGGAGGAACATCTCATGGCTCTCGTCCTCGACAGGGCCTGTTTCCAGAAAGGCACACATCAGGCTCATTGTCCCACACGGAAGGTGGCAGCCCTGAAAGCTGTTGCTGGTCTTCACCGTCCCCCTGCAGCCTATTCACAGGCACAACAGGATCTGGGACCCGGGCTTGCCCAGAGGAGGAACATCTCATGGCTCTCGTCCTCGGCACAGCCTGTTTCCAGAAAGGCACACTTCCGCCTCATTGTCCCACAGTGAAGGTGGCAGCCCTGAAAGCTGTTGCTGGTCTTCACCGTCCCCCTGCAGCCTATTCACAGGCACAACAGGATCTGGGACCAGGCCTTGCCCAGAGGAGGAACATCTCATGGCTCTCGTCCTCGGCAGAGCCTGATTCCGAAAAGGCACACGTCCGGCTCCTTGTCCCACACGGAAGGTGGCAGCCCTGGAAGCTGTTGCTGGTCTTCACCGTCCCCTTGCAGCCTATTCACAGGCACAACAGGATTTGGATGCGGGCTTGCCCAGAGGAGGAACATCTCATGGCTCTCGTCCTCGGCAGGGCCTGTTTCCATAAAGGCACAAGACCGGCTCATTGTCCCACACGGAAGGTGGCAGCCCTGAAAGCTGTTGCTGGTCTTCACCGTCCCCCTGCAGCCTATTCACAGGCACAACAGGATTTGGACCCGGGCTTGCCCAGAGGAGGAACATCTCATGGCTCTCGTCCTCGGCAGAGCCTGATTCCGAAAAGGCACACGTCCGGCTCCTTCTCCCACAGTGAAGGTGGCAGCCGTGAAAGCTGTTGCTGGTGTTCACCGTCCCCCTGCAGCCTATTCACAGGCACAACAGGATCTGGGACCCGGGCTTGCCCAGAGGAGGAACATCTCATGGCTCTCGTCCTCGGCAGAACTTGTTTCCATAAAGGCACACGTCCAGCTCCTTGTCCCACACGGAAGGTGGCAGCCCTGGAAGCTGTTGCTGGTCTTCACCGTCCCCCTGCAGCCTATTCACAGGCACAACAGGATCTGGGACCCGGGCTTGCCCAGAGGAGGAACATCTCATGGCTCTCGTCCTCGGCAGGGCCTGTTTCCATAAAGGCACAAGACCGGCTCATTGTCCCACACGGAAGGTGGCAGCCCTGAAAGATGTTGCTGGTCTTCACCGTCCCCCTGCAGCCTATTCACAGGCACAACAGGATCTGGGAACCGGCCTTGCCCAGAGGAGGAACATCTCATGGCTCTCGTCCTCGGCAGAGCCTGTTTCCGAAAAGGCACACATCCGGCTCCTTGTCCCACACGGAAGGTGGCAGCCCTGAAAGCTGTTGCTGGTGTTCACCGTCCCCCTGCAGCCTATTCACAGGCACAACAGGATCTGGGACCCGGGCTTGCCCAGAGAAGGAACATCTCATGGCTCTCGTCCTCGGCAGGGCCTGTATCCAGAAAGACACGTCCCGCTCCTTGTCCCACACGGAAGGTGGCAGCCCTGAAAGCTGTTGCTGGTCTTCACCGTCCCCCTGCAGCCTATTCACAGGCACAACAGGATTCAGGACCGGGGCTTGCCCAGAGGAGGAACATCTCATGGCTCTCGTCCTCGGCAGAGCCTGTTTCCGAAAAGGCACTCATCCGGCTCCTTGTCCCACACGGAAGGTGGCAGCCCTGAAAGCTGTTGCTGGTCTTCACCGTCCCCCTGCAGCCTATTCACAGGCACAACAGGATTTGGATGCGGGCTTGCCCAGAGGAGGAACATCTCATGGCTCTCGTCCTCGGCAGATCCTGTTTCCGAAAAGGCACTCATCCGGCTCCTTGTCCCACACGGAAGGTGGCAGCCCTGAAAGCTGTTGCTGGTCTTCACCGTCCCCCTGCAGCCTATTCACAGGCACAACAGGATTTGGACGCGGGCTTGCCCAGAGGAGGAACATCTCATGGCTCTCGTCCTCGGCAGAGCCTGATTCCGAAAAGGCACACGTCCGGCTCATTGTCCCACAGTGAAGGTGGCAGCCCTGAAAGCTGTTGCTGGTCTTCACCGTCCCCCTGCAGCCTATTCACAGGCACAACAGGATCTGGGACCCGGGCTTGCCCAGAGGAGGAACATCTCATGGCTCTCGTCCTCGGCAGAGCCTGTTTCCGAAAAGGCACTCATCCGGCTCCTTGTCCCACACGGAAGGTGGCAGCCCTGAAAGCTGTTGCTGGTCTTCACCGTCCCCCTGCAGCCTATTCACAGGCACAACAGGATTTGGACGCGGGCTTGCCCAGAGGAGGAACATCTCATGGCTCTCGTCCTCGGCAGAGCCTGTTTCCGAAAAGGCACTCATCCGGCTCCTTGTCCCACACGGAAGGTGGCAGCCCTGAAAGCTGTTGCTGGTCTTCACCGTCCCCCTGCAGCCTATTCACAGGCACAACAGGATTTGGACGCGGGCTTGCCCAGAGGAGGAACATCTCATGGCTCTCGTCCTCGGCAGAGCCTGTTTCCGAAAAGGCACTCATCCGGCTCCTTGTCCCACACGGAAGGTGGCAGCCCTGAAAGCTGTTGCTGGTCTTCACCGTCCCCCTGCAGCCTATTCACAGGCACAACAGGATCTGGGACCCGGCCTTGCCCAGAGGAGGAACATCTCATGGCTCTCGTCCTCGGCAGAGCCTGATTCCGAAAAGGCACACGTCCGGCTCCTTGTCCCACACGGAAGGTGGCAGCCCTGGAAGCTGTTGCTGGTCTTCACCGTCCCCCTGCAGCCTATTCACAGGCACAACAGGATCTGGGACCCGGGCTTGGCCAGAGGAGGAACATCTCATGGCTCTCGTCCTCGGCAGGGCCTGTTTCCATAAAGGCACAAGACCGGCTCATTGTCCCACACGGAAGGTGGCAGCCCTGAAAGCTGTTGCTGGTCTTCACCGTCCCCCTGCAGCCTATTCACAGGCACAACAGGATTTGGACCCGGGCTTGCCCAGAGGAGGAACATCTCATGGCTCTCGTCCTCGGCAGAGCCTGATTCCGAAAAGGCACACGTCCGGCTCCTTGTCCCACAGTGAAGGTGGCAGCCGTGAAAGCTGTTGCTGGTGTTCACCGTCCCCCTGCAGCCTATTCACAGGCACAACAGGATCTGGGACCCGGGCTTGCCCAGAGGAGGAACATCTCATGGCTCTCGTCCTCGGCAGAGCTTGTTTCCATAAAGGCACACGTCCGGCTCCTTGTCCCACACGGAAGGTGGCAGCCCTGGAAGCTGTTGCTGGTCTTCACCGTCCCCCTGCAGCCTATTCACAGGCACAACAGGATCTGGGACCCGGGCTTGCCCAGAGGAGGAACATCTCATGGCTCTCGTCCTCGGCAGGGCCTGTTTCCATAAAGGCACAAGACCGGCTCATTGTCCCACACGGAAGGTGGCAGCCCTGAAAGATGTTGCTGGTCTTCACCGTCCCCCTGCAGCCTATTCACAGGCACAACAGGATCTGGGAACCGGCCTTGCCCAGAGGAGGAACATCTCATGGCTCTCGTCCTCGGCAGAGCCTGTTTCCGAAAAGGCACACATCCGGCTCCTTGTCCCACACGGAAGGTGGCAGCCCTGAAAGCTGTTGCTGGTCTTCACCGTCCCCCTGCAGCCTATTCACAGGCACAGCAGGATCTGGGACCCGGGCTTGCCCAGAGAAGGAACATCTCATGGCTCTCGTCCTCGGCAGGGCCTGTATCCAGAAAGACAGGTCCGGCTCCTTGTCCCACACGGAAGGTGGCAGCCCTGAAAGCTGTTGCTGGTCTTCACCGTCCCCCTGCAGCCTATTCACAAGCACAACAGGATTCAGGACCGGGGCTTGCCCAGAGGAGGAACATCTCATGGCTCTCGTCCTCGACAGGGCCTGTTTCCAGAAAGGCACACATCAGGCTCATTGTCCCACACGGAAGGTGGCAGCCCTGAAAGCTGTTGCTGGTCTTCACCGTCCCCCTGCAGCCTATTCACAGGCACAACAGGATTTGGACCCGGCCTTGCCCAGAGGAGGAACATCTCATGGCTCTCATCCTCGGCAGAGCCTGATTCCGAAAAGGCACACGTCCGGCTCCTTGTCCCACACGGAAGGTGGCAGCCCTGAAAGCTGTTGCTGGTCTTCACCGTCCCCCTGCAGCCTATTCACAGGCACAACAGGATCTGGGACCCGGGCTTGCCCAGAGGAGGAACATCTCATGGCTCTCGTCCTCGGCAGAGCCTGTTTCCGAAAAGGCACTCATCCGGCTCCTTGTCCCACACGGAAGGTGGCAGCCCTGAAAGTTGTTGCTGGTCTTCACCGTCCCCCTGCAGCCTATTCACAGGCACAACAGGATTTGGACGCGGGCTTGCCCAGAGGAGGAACATCTCATGGCTCTCGTCCTCGGCAGAGCCTGATTCCGAAAAGGCACACGTCCGGCTCATTGTCCCACAGTGAAGGTGGCAGACCTGAAAGCTGTTGCTGGTCTTCACCGTCCCCCTGCAGCCTATTCACAGGCACAACAGGATCTGGGACCCGGGCTTGCCCAGAGGAGGAACATCTCATGGCTCTCGTCCTCGGCAGAGCCTGTTTCCGAAAAGGCACTCATCCAGCTCCTTGTCCCACACGGAAGGTGGTAGCCCTGAAAGCTGTTGCTGGTCTTCACCGTCCCCCTGCAGCCTATTCACAGGCACAACAGGATTTGGACGCGGGCTTGCCCAGAGGAGGAACATCTCATGGCTCTCGTCCTCGGCAGAGCCTGTTTCCGAAAAGGCACTCATCCGGCTCCTTGTCCCACACGGAAGGTGGCAGCCCTGAAAGCTGTTGCTGGTCTTCACCGTCCCCCTGCAGCCTATTCACAGGCACAACAGGATTTGGACGCGGGCTTGCCCAGAGGAGGAACATCTCATGGCTCTCGTCCTCGGCAGAGCCTGTTTCCGAAAAGGCACTCATCCGGCTCCTTGTCCCACACGGAAGGTGGCAGCCCTGAAAGCTGTTGCTGGTCTTCACCGTCCCCCTGCAGCCTATTCACAGGCACAACAGGATCTGGGACCCGGCCTTGCCCAGAGGAGGAACATCTCATGGCTCTCGTCCTCGGCAGAGCCTGATTCCGAAAAGGCACACGTCCGGCTCCTTGTCCCACACGGAAGGTGGCAGCCCTGGAAGCTGTTGCTGGTCTTCACCGTCCCCCTGCAGCCTATTCACAGGCACAACAGGATCTGGGACCCGGGCTTGGCCAGAGGAGGAACATCTCATGGCTCTCGTCCTCGGCAGGGCCTGTTTCCATAAAGGCACAAGACCGGCTCATTGTCCCACACGGAAGGTGGCAGCCCTGAAAGCTGTTGCTGGTCTTCACCGTCCCCCTGCAGCCTATTCACAGGCACAACAGGATTTGGACCCGGGCTTGCCCAGAGGAGGAACATCTCATGGCTCTCGTCCTCGGCAGAGCCTGATTCCGAAAAGGCACACGTCCGGCTCCTTGTCCCACAGTGAAGGTGGCAGCCGTGAAAGCTGTTGCTGGTGTTCACCGTCCCCCTGCAGCCTATTCACAGGCACAACAGGATCTGGGACCCGGGCTTGCCCAGAGGAGGAACATCTCATGGCTCTCGTCCTCGGCAGAGCTTGTTTCCAAAAAGGCACACGTCCGGCTCCTTGTCCCACACGGAAGGTGGCAGCCCTGGAAGCTGTTGCTGGTCTTCACCGTCCCCCTGCAGCCTATTCACAGGCACAACAGGATCTGGGACCCGGGCTTGCCCAGAGGAGGAACATCTCATGGCTCTCGTCCTCGGCAGGGCCTGTTTCCATAAAGGCACAAGACCGGCTCATTGTCCCACACGGAAGGTGGCAGCCCTGAAAGATGTTGCTGGTCTTCACCGTCCCCCTGCAGCCTATTCACAGGCACAACAGGATCTGGGAACCGGCCTTGCCCAGAGGAGGAACATCTCATGGCTCTCGTCCTCGGCAGAGCCTGTTTCCGAAAAGGCACACATCCGGCTCCTTGTCCCACACGGAAGGTGGCAGCCCTGAAAGCTGTTGCTGGTCTTCACCGTCCCCCTGCAGCCTATTCACAGGCACAGCAGGATCTGGGACCCGGGCTTGCCCAGAGAAGGAACATCTCATGGCTCTCGTCCTCGGCAGGGCCTGTATCCAGAAAGACAGGTCCGGCTCCTTGTCCCACACGGAAGGTGGCAGCCCTGAAAGCTGTTGCTGGTCTTCACCGTCCCCCTGCAGCCTATTCACAGGCACAACAGGATTCAGGACCGGGGCTTGCCCAGAGGAGGAACATCTCATGGCTCTCGTCCTCGACAGGGCCTGTTTCCAGAAAGGCACACATCAGGCTCATTGTCCCACACGGAAGGTGGCAGCCCTGAAAGCTGTTGCTGGTCTTCACCGTCCCCCTGCAGCCTATTCACAGGCACAACAGGATTTGGACCCGGCCTTGCCCAGAGGAGGAACATCTCATGGCTCTCATCCTCGGCAGAGCCTGATTCCGAAAAGGCACACGTCCGGCTCCTTGTCCCACACGGAAGGTGGCAGCCCTGAAAGCTGTTGCTGGTCTTCACCGTCCCCCTGCAGCCTATTCACAGGCACAACAGGATCTGGGACCCGGGCTTGCCCAGAGGAGGAACATCTCATGGCTCTCGTCCTCGGCAGAGCCTGTTTCCGAAAAGGCACTCATCCGGCTCCTTGTCCCACACGGAAGGTGGCAGCCCTGAAAGCTGTTGCTGGTCTTCACCGTCCCCCTGCAGCCTATTCACAGGCACAACAGGATTTGGACGCGGGCTTGCCCAGAGGAGGAACATCTCATGGCTCTCGTCCTCGGCAGAGCCTGATTCCGAAAAGGCACACGTCCGGCTCATTGTCCCACAGTGAAGGTGGCAGCCCTGAAAGCTGTTGCTGGTCTTCACCGTCCCCCTGCAGCCTATTCACAGGCACAACAGGATCTGGGACCCGGGCTTGCCCAGAGGAGGAACATCTCATGGCTCTCGTCCTCGGCACAGCCAGTTTCCAGAAAGGCACACGTCCGCCTCCTTGTCCCACAGTGAAGGTGGCAGCCCTGAAAGCTGTTGCTGGTCTTCACCGTCCCCCTGCAGCCTATTCACAGGCACAACAGGATCTGGGACCAGGCCTTGCCCAGAGGAGGAACATCTCATGGCTCTCGTCCTCGGCAGAGCCTGATTCCGAAAAGGCACACGTCCGGCTCCTTGTCCCACACGGAAGGTGGCAGCCCTGGAAGCTGTTGCTGGTCTTCACCGTCCCCTTGCAGCCTATTCACAGGCACAACAGGATTTGGATGCGGGCTTGCCCAGAGGAGGAACATCTCATGGCTCTCGTCCTCGGCAGGGCCTGTTTCCATAAAGGCACAAGACCGGCTCATTGTCCCACACGGAAGGTGGCAGCCCTGAAAGCTGTTGCTGGTCTTCACCGTCCCCCTGCAGCCTATTCACAGGCACAACAGGATTTGGACCCGGGCTTGCCCAGAGGAGGAACATCTCATGGCTCTCGTCCTCGGCAGAGCCTGATTCCGAAAAGGCACACGTCCGGCTCCTTGTCCCACAGTGAAGGTGGCAGCCGTGAAAGCTGTTGCTGGTGTTCACCGTCCCCCTGCAGCCTATTCACAGGCACAACAGGATCTGGGACCCGGGCTTGCCCAGAGGAGGAACATCTCATGGCTCTCGTCCTCGGCAGAACTTGTTTCCATAAAGGCACACGTCCAGCTCCTTGTCCCACACGGAAGGTGGCAGCCCTGGAAGCTGTTGCTGGTCTTCACCGTCCCCCTGCAGCCTATTCACAGGCACAACAGGATCTGGGACCCGGGCTTGCCCAGAGGAGGAACATCTCATGGCTCTCGTCCTCGGCAGGGCCTGTTTCCGAAAAGGCACTCATCCGGCTCCTTGTCCCACACGGAAGGTGGCAGCCCTGAAAGCTGTTGCTGGTCTTCACCGTCCCCCTGCAGCCTATTCACAGGCACAACAGGATTTGGACGCGGGCTTGCCCAGAGGAGGAACATCTCATGGCTCTCGTCCTCGGCAGAGCCTGTTTCCGAAAAGGCACTCATCCGGCTCCTTGTCCCACACGGAAGGTGGCAGCCCTGAAAGCTGTTGCTGGTCTTCACCGTCCCCCTGCAGCCTATTCACAGGCACAACAGGATTTGGACGCGGGCTTGCCCAGAGGAGGAACATCTCATGGCTCTCGTCCTCGGCAGAGCCTGTTTCCGAAAAGGCACTCATCCGGCTCCTTGTCCCACACGGAAGGTGGCAGCCCTGAAAGCTGTTGCTGGTCTTCACCGTCCCCCTGCAGCCTATTCACAGGCACAACAGGATCTGGGACCCGGCCTTGCCCAGAGGAGGAACATCTCATGGCTCTCGTCCTCGGCAGAGCCTGATTCCGAAAAGGCACACGTCCGGCTCCTTGTCCCACACGGAAGGTGGCAGCCCTGGAAGCTGTTGCTGGTCTTCACCGTCCCCCTGCAGCCTATTCACAGGCACAACAGGATCTGGGACCCGGGCTTGGCCAGAGGAGGAACATCTCATGGCTCTCGTCCTCGGCAGGGCCTGTTTCCATAAAGGCACAAGACCGGCTCATTGTCCCACACGGAAGGTGGCAGCCCTGAAAGCTGTTGCTGGTCTTCACCGTCCCCCTGCAGCCTATTCACAGGCACAACAGGATTTGGACCCGGGCTTGCCCAGAGGAGGAACATCTCATGGCTCTCGTCCTCGGCAGAGCCTGATTCCGAAAAGGCACACGTCCGGCTCCTTGTCCCACAGTGAAGGTGGCAGCCGTGAAAGCTGTTGCTGGTGTTCACCGTCCCCCTGCAGCCTATTCACAGGCACAACAGGATCTGGGACCCGGGCTTGCCCAGAGGAGGAACATCTCATGGCTCTCGTCCTCGGCAGAGCTTGTTTCCATAAAGGCACACGTCCGGCTCCTTGTCCCACACGGAAGGTGGCAGCCCTGGAAGCTGTTGCTGGTCTTCACCGTCCCCCTGCAGCCTATTCACAGGCACAACAGGATCTGGGACCCGGGCTTGCCCAGAGGAGGAACATCTCATGGCTCTCGTCCTCGGCAGGGCCTGTTTCCATAAAGGCACAAGACCGGCTCATTGTCCCACACGGAAGGTGGCAGCCCTGAAAGATGTTGCTGGTCTTCACCGTCCCCCTGCAGCCTATTCACAGGCACAACAGGATCTGGGAACCGGCCTTGCCCAGAGGAGGAACATCTCATGGCTCTCGTCCTCGGCAGAGCCTGTTTCCGAAAAGGCACACATCCGGCTCCTTGTCCCACACGGAAGGTGGCAGCCCTGAAAGCTGTTGCTGGTCTTCACCGTCCCCCTGCAGCCTATTCACAGGCACAGCAGGATCTGGGACCCGGGCTTGCCCAGAGAAGGAACATCTCATGGCTCTCGTCCTCGGCAGGGCCTGTATCCAGAAATACAGGTCCGGCTCCTTGTCCCACACGGAAGGTGGCAGCCCTGAAAGCTGTTGCTGGTCTTCACCGTCCCCCTGCAGCCTATTCACAAGCACAACAGGATTCAGGACCGGGGCTTGCCCAGAGGAGGAACATCTCATGGCTCTCGTCCTCGACAGGGCCTGTTTCCAGAAAGGCACACATCAGGCTCATTGTCCCACACGGAAGGTGGCAGCCCTGAAAGCTGTTGCTGGTCTTCACCGTCCCCCTGCAGCCTATTCACAGGCACAACAGGATTTGGACCCGGCCTTGCCCAGAGGAGGAACATCTCATGGCTCTCATCCTCGGCAGAGCCTGATTCCGAAAAGGCACACGTCCGGCTCCTTGTCCCACACGGAAGGTGGCAGCCCTGAAAGCTGTTGCTGGTCTTCACCGTCCCCCTGCAGCCTATTCACAGGCACAACAGGATCTGGGACCCGGGCTTGCCCAGAGGAGGAACATCTCATGGCTCTCGTCCTCGGCAGAGCCTGTTTCCGAAAAGGCACTCATCCGGCTCCTTGTCCCACACGGAAGGTGGCAGCCCTGAAAGCTGTTGCTGGTCTTCACCGTCCCCCTGCAGCCTATTCACAGGCACAACAGGATTTGGACGCGGGCTTGCCCAGAGGAGGAACATCTCATGGCTCTCGTCCTCGGCAGAGCCTGATTCCGAAAAGGCACACGTCCGGCTCATTGTCCCACAGTGAAGGTGGCAGCCCTGAAAGCTGTTGCTGGTCTTCACCGTCCCCCTGCAGCCTATTCACAGGCACAACAGGATCTGGGACCCGGGCTTGCCCAGAGGAGGAACATCTCATGGCTCTCGTCCTCGGCACAGCCTGTTTCCAGAAAGGCACACGTCCGCCTCCTTGTCCCACAGTGAAGGTGGCAGCCCTGAAAGCTGTTGCTGGTCTTCACCGTCCCCCTGCAGCCTATTCACAGGCACAACAGGATCTGGGACCAGGCCTTGCCCAGAGGAGGAACATCTCATGGCTCTCGTCCTCGGCAGAGCCTGATTCCGAAAAGGCACACGTCCGGCTCCTTGTCCCACACGGAAGGTGGCAGCCCTGGAAGCTGTTGCTGGTCTTCACCGTCCCCTTGCAGCCTATTCACAGGCACAACAGGATTTGGATGCGGGCTTGCCCAGAGGAGGAACATCTCATGGCTCTCGTCCTCGGCAGGGCCTGTTTCCATAAAGGCACAAGACCGGCTCATTGTCCCACACGGAAGGTGGCAGCCCTGAAAGCTGTTGCTGGTCTTCACCGTCCCCCTGCAGCCTATTCACAGGCACAACAGGATTTGGACCCGGGCTTGCCCAGAGGAGGAACATCTCATGGCTCTCGTCCTCGGCAGAGCCTGATTCCGAAAAGGCACACGTCCGGCTCCTTGTCCCACAGTGAAGGTGGCAGCCGTGAAAGCTGTTGCTGGTGTTCACCGTCCCCCTGCAGCCTATTCACAGGCACAACAGGATCTGGGACCCGGGCTTGCCCAGAGGAGGAACATCTCATGGCTCTCGTCCTCGGCAGAACTTGTTTCCATAAAGGCACACGTCCAGCTCCTTGTCCCACACGGAAGGTGGCAGCCCTGGAAGCTGTTGCTGGTCTTCACCGTCCCCCTGCAGCCTATTCACAGGCACAACAGGATCTGGGACCCGGGCTTGCCCAGAGGAGGAACATCTCATGGCTCTCGTCCTCGGCAGGGCCTGTTTCCATAAAGGCACAAGACCGGCTCATTGTCCCACACGGAAGGTGGCAGCCCTGAAAGATGTTGCTGGTCTTCACCGTCCCCCTGCAGCCTATTCACAGGCACAACAGGATCTGGGAACCGGCCTTGCCCAGAGGAGGAACATCTCATGGCTCTCGTCCTCGGCAGAGCCTGTTTCCGAAAAGGCACACATCCGGCTCCTTGTCCCACACGGAAGGTGGCAGCCCTGAAAGCTGTTGCTGGTGTTCACCGTCCCCCTGCAGCCTATTCACAGGCACAACAGGATCTGGGACCCGGGCTTGCCCAGAGAAGGAACATCTCATGGCTCTCGTCCTCGGCAGGGCCTGTATCCAGAAAGACACGTCCGGCTCCTTGTCCCACACGGAAGGTGGCAGCCCTGAAAGCTGTTGCTGGTCTTCACCGTCCCCCTGCAGCCTATTCACAGGCACAACAGGATTCAGGACCGGGGCTTGCCCAGAGGAGGAACATCTCATGCCTCTCGTCCTCGGCAGAGCCTGTTTCCGAAAAGGCACTCATCCGGCTCCTTGTCCCACACGGAAGGTGGCAGCCCTGAAAGCTGTTGCTGGTCTTCACCGTCCCCCTGCAGCCTATTCACAGGCACAACAGGATTTGGACGCGGGCTTGCCCAGAGGAGGAACATCTCATGGCTCTCATCCTCGGCAGATCCTGTTTCCGAAAAGGCACTCATCCGGCTCCTTGTCCCACACGGAAGGTGGCAGCCCTGAAAGCTGTTGCTGGTCTTCACCGTCCCCCTGCAGCCTATTCACAGGCACAACAGGATTTGGACGCGGGCTTGCCCAGAGGAGGAACATCTCATGGCTCTCGTCCTCGGCAGAGCCTGATTCCGAAAAGGCACACGTCCGGCTCATTGTCCCACAGTGAAGGTGGCAGCCCTGAAAGCTGTTGCTGGTCTTCACCGTCCCCCTGCAGCCTATTCACAGGCACAACAGGATCTGGGACCCGGGCTTGCCCAGAGGAGGAACATCTCATGGCTCTCGTCCTCGGCAGAGCCTGTTTCCGAAAAGGCACTCATCCGGCTCCTTGTCCCACACGGAAGGTGGCAGCCCTGAAAGCTGTTGCTGGTCTTCACCGTCCCCCTGCAGCCTATTCACAGGCACAACAGGATTTGGACGCGGGCTTGCCCAGAGGAGGAACATCTCATGGCTCTCGTCCTCGGCAGAGCCTGTTTCCGAAAAGGCACTCATCCGGCTCCTTGTCCCACACGGAAGGTGGCAGCCCTGAAAGCTGTTGCTGGTCTTCACCGTCCCCCTGCAGCCTATTCACAGGCACAACAGGATTTGGACGCGGGCTTGCCCAGAGGAGGAACATCTCATGGCTCTCGTCCTCGGCAGAGCCTGTTTCCGAAAAGGCACTCATCCGGCTCCTTGTCCCACACGGAAGGTGGCAGCCCTGAAAGCTGTTGCTGGTCTTCACCGTCCCCCTGCAGCCTATTCACAGGCACAACAGGATTTGGACGCGGGCTTGCCCAGAGGAGGAACATCTCATGGCTCTCGTCCTCGGTAGAGCCTGATTCCGAAAAGGCACACGTCCGGCTCATTGTCCCACACGGAAGGTGGCAGCCCTGAAAGCTGTTGCTGGTCTTCACCGTCCCCCTGCAGCCTATTCACAGGCACAACAGGATCTGGGACCCGGGCTTGCCCAGAGGAGGAACATCTCATGGCTCTCGTCCTCGGCACGGCCTGTTTCCAGAAAGGCACACGTCCGGCTCCTTGTCCCACACGGAAGGTGGCAGCCCTGAAAGCTGTTGCTGGTCTTCACCGTCCCCCTGCAGCCTATTCACAGGCACAACAGGATTTGGACCCGGCCTTGCCCAGAGGAGGAACATCTCATGGCTCTAATCCTCGGCAGAGCCTGATTCCGAAAAGGCACACGTCCGGCTCCTTGTCCCACACGGCAGGTGGCAGCCCTGAAAGCTGTTGCTGGTCTTCACCGTCCCCCTGCAGCCTATTCACAGGCACAACAGGATCTGGGACCCGGGCTTGCCCAGAGAAGGAACATCTCATGGCTCTCGTCCTCGGCAGGGCCTGTATCCAGAAAGACACGTCCGGCTCCTTGTCCCACACGGAAGGTGGCAGCCCTGAAAGCTGTTGCTGGTCTTCACCGTCCCCCTGCAGCCTATTCACAGGCACAACAGGATTCAGGACCGGGGCTTGCCCAGAGGAGGAACATCTCATGGCTCTCGTCCTCGACAGGGCCTGTTTCCAGAAAGGCACACATCCGGCTCATTGTCCCACACGGAAGGTGGCAGCCCTGAAAGCTGTTGCTGGTCTTCACCGTCCCCCTGCAGCCTATTCACAGGCACAACAGGATTTGGACCCGGCCTTGCCCAGAGGAGGAACATCTCATGGCTCTAATCCTCGGCAGAGCCTGATTCCGAAAAGGCACACGTCCGGCTCCTTGTCCCACACGGCAGGTGGCAGCCCTGAAAGCTGTTGCTGGTCTTCACCGTCCCCCTGCAGCCTATTCACAGGCACAACAGGATCTGGGACCAGGCCTTGCCCAGAGGGGGAGCATCTCATGGCTCTCGTCCTCGGCAGAGCCTGTTTCCGAAAAGGCACTCATCCGGCTCCTTGTCCCACACGGAAGGTGGCAGCCCTGAAAGCTGTTGCTGGTCTTCACCGTCCCCCTGCAGCCTATTCACAGGCACAACAGGATTTGGACGCGGGCTTGCCCAGAGGAGGAACATCTCATGGCTCTCGTCCTCGGCAGAGCCTGATTCCGAAAAGGCACTCATCCGGCTCCTTGTCCCACACGGAAGGTGGCAGCCCTGAAAGCTGTTGCTGGTCTTCACCGTCCCCCTGCAGCCTATTGACAGGCACAACAGGATTTGGACGCGGGCTTGCCCAGAGGAGGAACATCTCATGGCTCTCGTCCTCGGCAGAGCCTGATTCCGAAAAGGCACACGTCCGGCTCATTGTCCCACAGTGAAGGTGGCAGCCCTGGAAGCTGTTGCTGGTCTTCACCGTCCCCCTGCAGCCTATTCACAGGCACAACAGGATCTGGGACCCGGGCTTGGCCAGAGGAGGAACATCTCATGGCTCTCGTCCTCGGCACGGCCTGTTTCCAGAAAGGCACAAGACCGGCTCATTGTCCCACACGGAAGGTGGCAGCCCTGAAAGCTGTTGCTGGTCTTCACCGTCCCCCTGCAGCCTATTCACAGGCACAACAGGATCTGGGACCCGGGCTTGCCCAGAGGAGGAACATCTCATGGCTCTCGTCCTCGGCAGAGCTTGTTTCCGAAAAGGCACACATCCGGCTCCTTGTCCCACACGGAAGGTGGCAGCCGTGAAAGCTGTTGCTGGTCTTCACCGTCCCCCTGCAGCCTGTTCACAGGCACAAGAGGATCTGGGACCCGGCCTTGCCCAGAGGAGGAACATCTCATGGCTCTCGTCCTCGGCAGAGCTTGTTTCCGAAAAGGCACACGTCCGGCTCCTTGTCCCACACAGAAGGTGGCAGCCCTGAAAGCTGTTGCTGGTCTTCACCGTCCCCCTGCAGCCTATTCACAGGCACAACAGGATCTGGGACCCGGGCTTGCCCAGAGAAGGAACATCTCATGGCTCTCGTCCTCGGCAGGGCCTGTATCCAGAAAGACACGTCCGGCTCCTTGTCCCACACGGAAGGTGGCAGCCCTGAAAGCTGTTGCTGGTCTTCACCGTCCCCCTGCAGCCTATTCACAGGCACAACAGGATTTGGACCCGGCCTTGCCCAGAGGAGGAACATCTCATGGCTCTAATCCTCGGCAGAGCCTGATTCCGAAAAGGCACACGTCCGGCTCCTTGTCCCACACGGCAGGTGGCAGCCCTGAAAGCTGTTGCTGGTCTTCACCGTCCCCCTGCAGCCTATTCACAGGCACAACAGGATCTGGGACCCGGGCTTGCCCAGAGGAGGAACATCTCATGGCTCTCGTCCTCGGCAGAGCCTGTTTCCGAAAAGACACTCATCCGGCTCCTTGTCCCACACGGAAGGTGGCAGCCCTGAAAGTTGTTGCTGGTCTTCACCGTCCCCCTGCAGCCTATTCACAGGCACAACAGGATTTGGACGCGGGCTTGCCCAGAGGAGGAACATCTCATGGCTCTCGTCCTCGGCAGAGCCTGATTCCGAAAAGGCACACGTCCGGCTCATTGTCCCACAGTGAAGGTGGCAGCCCTGAAAGCTGTTGCTGGTCTTCACCGTCCCCCTGCAGCCTATTCACAGGCACAACAGGATCTGGGACCCGGGCTTGCCCAGAGGAGGAACATCTCATGGCTCTCGTCCTCGGCACGGCCTGTTTCCAGAAAGGAACACGTCCGGCTCCTTGTCCCACACGGAAGGTGGCAGCCCTGGAAGCTGTTGCTGGTCTTCACCGTCCCCCTGCAGCCTATTCACAGGCACAACAGGATCTGGGACCCGGGCTTGCCCAGAGGAGGAACATCTCATGGCTCTCGTCCTCGGCAGAGCTTGTTTCCGAAAAGGCACACGTCCGGCTCCTTGTCCCACACGGAAGGTGGCAGCCCTGGAAGCTGTTGCTGGTCTTCACCGTCCCCCTGCAGCCTATTCACAGGCACAACAGGATCTGGGACCCGGGCTTGCCCAGAGGAGGAACATCTCATGGCTCTCGTCCTCGGCAGAGCTTGTTTCCGATAAGGCACACGTCCGGCTCCTTGTCCCACACGGAAGGTGGCAGCCCTGAAAGCTGTTGCTGGTCTTCACCGTCCCCCTGCAGCCTATTTACAGGCACAACAGGATTCAGGACCCGGGCTTGCCCAGAGGTGGAACATCTCATGGCTCTCGTCCTCGGCAGAGCCTGATTCCGAAAACGCACACGTCCGGCTCCTTGTCCCACACGGAATGTGGCAGCCGTGAAAGCTGTTGCTGGTCTTCACCGTCCCCCTGCAGCCTATTCACAGGCACAACAGGATCTGGACGCGGGCTTGCCCAGAGGAGGAACATCTCATGGCTCTCGTCCTCGGCAGAGCTTGTTTCCGAAAAGGCACACATCCGGCTCCTTGTCCCACACGGAAGGTGGCAGCCCTGAAAGCTGTTGCTGGTCTTCACCGTCCCCCTGCAGCCCATTCACAGGCACAACAGGATTCAGGACCCGGGCTTGCCCAGAGGAGGAACATCTCATGGCTCTCGTCCTCGGCAGAGCTTGTTTCCGAAAAGGCACACGTCCGGCTCCTTGTCCCACACGGAAGGTGGCAGCCCTGGAAGCTGTTGCTGGTCTTCACCGTCCCCCTGCAGCCTATTCACAGGCACAACAGGATCTGGGACCCGGCCTTGCCCAGAGGAGGAACATCTCATGGCTCTCGTCCTCGGCAGATCCTGTTTCCGAAAATGCACACATCCGGCTCCTTGTCCCACACGGAAGGTGGCAGCCCTGGAAGCTGTTGCTGGTCTTCACCGTCCCCTTGCAGCCTATTCACAGGCACAAAAGGATCTGGGACCCCGGCTTCCCAGAGGAGGAACATCTCATGGCTCTCGTCCTCGGCAGGGCCTGTATCCAGAAAGACACGTCCGGCTCCTTGTCCCACACGGAAGGTGGCAGCCCTGAAAGCTGTTGCTGGTCTTCACCGTCCCCCTGCAGCCTATTCACAGGCACAACAGGATTCAGGACCGGGGCTTGCCCAGAGGAGGAACATCTCATGTCTCTCGTCCTCGGCAGGGCCTGTTTCCAGAAAGGCACACATCCGGCTCATTGTCCCACACGGAAGATGGCAGCCCTGAAAGCTGTTGCTGGTCTTCACCGTCCCCCTGCAGCCTATTCACAGGCACAACAGGATTTGGACCCGGGCTTGCCCAGAGGAGGAACATCTCATGGCTCTCGTCCTCGGCAGAGCCTGTTTCCGAAAAGGCACTCATCCGGCTCCTTGTCCCACACGGAAGGTGGCAGCCCTGAAAGCTGTTGCTGGTCTTCACCGTCCCCCTGCAGCCTATTCACAGGCACAACAGGATATGGGACCCGGGCTTGCCCAGAGGAGGAACATCTCATGGCTCTCGTCCTCGGCAGGGCCTGTATCCAGAAAGACACGTCCCGCTCCTTGTCCCACACGGAAGGTGGCAGCCCTGAAAGCTGTTGCTGGTCTTCACCGTCCCCCTGCAGCCTATTCACAGGCACAACAGAATTCAGGACCCGGGCTTGCCCAGAGGTGGAACATCTCATGGCTCTCGTCCTCGGCACAGCCTGTTTCCGGATAGGCAAAAGTCCGGCTCCTTGTCCCACACGGAGGTGGCAGCCGTGAAAGCTGTTGCTGGTCTTCACCGTCCCCCTGCAGCCTATTCACAGGCACAACAGGATTTGGATGCGGGCTTGCCCAGAGGAGGAACATCTCATGGCTCTCGTCCTCGGCAGAGCCTGACTCCGAAAAGGCACACGTCCGGCTCCTTGTCCCACACGGAAGGTGGCAGCCCTGAAAGCTGTTGCTGGTCTTCACCGTCCCCCTGCAGCCTATTCACAGGCACAACAGGATCTGGGACCCGGCCTTGCCCAGAGGAGGAACATCTCATGGCTCTCGTCCTCGGCAGATCCTGTTTCCGAAAATGCACACGTCCGGCTCCTTGTCCCACACGGAAGGTGGCAGCCCTGAAAGCTGTTGCTGGTCTTCACCGTCCCCCTGCAGCCTATTCACAGGCACAACAGGATTTGGACCCGGGCTTGCCCAGAGGAGGAACATCTCATGGCTCTCGTCCTCGGCAGGGCCTGTATCCAGAAAGACACGTCCGGCTCCTTGTCCCACACGGAAGGTGGCAGCCGTGAAAGCTGTTGCTGGTCTTCACCGTCCCCCTGCAGCCTATTCACAGGCACAACAGGATTCAGGACCCGGGCTTGCCCAGAGGTGGAACATCTCATGGCTCTCGTGCTCGTCAGAGCCTGTTTCCGAAAAGGCACACATCCGGCTCCTTGTCCCACACGGAAGGTGGCAGCCGTGAAAGCTGTTGCTGGTCTTCACCGTCCCCCTGCAGCCTATTCACAGGCACAACAGGATTCAGGACCCGGGCTTGCCCAGAGGAGGAACATCTCATGGCTCTCGTCCTCGGCAGAGCTTGTTTCCGAAAAGGCACACGTCCAGCTCCTTGTCCCACACGGAAGGTGGCAGCCCTGAAAGCTGTTGCTGGTCTTCACCGTCCCCCTGCAGCCTATTCACAGGCACAACAGGATCTGGGACCCGGGCTTGCCCAGAGGAGGAACATCTCATGGCTCTCGTCCTCGGCAGGGCCTGTATCCAGAAAGACACGTCCGGCTCCTTGTCCCACACGGAAGGTGGCAGCCCTGAAAGCTGTTGCTGGTCTTCACCGTCCCCCTGCAGCCTATTCACAGGCACAACAGGTTCTGGGACCCGGGCTTGGCCAGAGGAGGAACATCTCATGGCTCTCGTCCTCGGCACGGCCTGTTTCCAGTAAGGCACACGTCCGGCTCCTGGTCCCACAGTGAAGGTGGCAGCCGTGAAAGCTGTTGCTGGTGTTCACCGTCCCCCTGCAGCCTATTCACAGGCACAACAGGATCTGGGACCCGGGCTTGCCCAGAGGAGGAACATCTCATGGCTCTCGTCCTCGGCAGAGCTTGTTTCCGAAAAGGCACACGTCCGGCTACTTGTCCCACACGGAAGGTGGCAGCCCTGGAAGCTGTTGCTGGTCTTCACCGTCCCCCTGCAGCCTATTCACAGGCACAACAGGATCTGGGACCCGGCCTTGCCCAGAGGAGGAACATCTCATGGCTCTCGTCCTCGGCAGGGCCTGTTTCCAGAAAGGCACAAGACCGGCTCATTGTCCCACACGGAAGGTGGCAGCCCTGAAAGCTGTTGCTGGTCTTCACCGTCCCCCTGCAGCCTATTCACAGGCACAACAGGATCTGGGACCCGGGCTTGCCCAGAGGAGGAACATCTCATGGCTCTCGTCCTCGGCAGGGCCTGTTTCCAGAAAGGCACACATCCGGCTCATTGTCCCACACGGAAGGTGGCAGCCCTGAAAGCTGTTGCTGGTCTTCACCGTCCCCCTGCAGCCTATTCACAGGCACAACAGGATTTGGACCCGGGCTTGCCCAGAGGAGGAACATCTCATGGCTCTTGTCCTCGGCAGAGCCTGATTCCGAAAAGGCACACGTCCGGCTCCTTGTCCCACACGGAAGGTGGCAGCCCTGAAAGCTGTTGCTGGTCTTCACCGTCCCCCTGCAGCCTATTCACAGGCACAACAGGATCTGGGACCCGGGCTTGCCCAGAGGAGGAACATCTCATGGCTCTCGTCCTCGGCAGAGCTTGTTTCCGAAAAGGCACACGTCTGGCTCCTTGTCCCACACGGAAGGTGGCAGCCCTGAAAGCTGTTGCTGGTCTTCACCGTCCCCCTGCAGCCTATTCACAGGCACAACAGGACCTGGGACCCGGGCTTGCCCAGAGGAGGAACATCTCATGGCTCTCGTCCTCGGCAGAGCCTGACTCCGAAAAGGCACTCATCCGGCTCCTTGTCCCACACGGAAGGTGGCAGCCCTGAAAGCTGTTGCTGGTCTTCACCGTCCCCCTGCAGCCTATTCACAGGCACAACACGATGTGGGACCCGGGCTTGCCCAGAGGAGGAACATCTCATGGCTCTCGTCCTCGGCAGGGCCTGTATCCAGAAGGACACGTCTGGCTCCTTGTCCCACATGGAAGGTGGCAGCCGTGAAAGCTGTTGCTGGTCTTTACCGTCCCCCTGCAGCCTAATCACAGGCACAACAGGATTTGGACCCGGGCTTGCCCAGAGGAGGTACATCTCATGGCTCTCGTCCTCGGCAGATCCTGTTTCCGAAAATGCACACGTCCGGCTCCTTGTCCCACACGGAAGGTGGCAGCCCTGAAAGCTGTTGCTGGTCTTCACCGTCCCCCTGCAGCCTATTCACAGGCACAACAGGATCTGGGACCCGGGCTTGCCCAGAGGAGGAACATCTCATGGCTCTCGTCCTCGGCAGGGCCTGTATCCAGAAAGACACGTCCGGCTCCTTGTCCCACACGGAAGGTGGCAGCCCTGAAAGCTGTTGCTGGTCTTCACCGTCCCCCTGCAGCCTATTCACAGGCACAACAGGATTCAGGACAGGGGCTTGCCCAGAGGAGGAACATCTCATGTCTCTCGTCCTCGGCAGGGCCTGTTTCCAGAAAGGCACACATCCGGCTCATTGTCCAACACGGAAGATGGCAGCCCTGAAAGCTGTTGCTGGTGTTCACCGTCCCCCTGCAGCCTATTCACAGGCACAACAGGATCTGGGACCCGGGCTTGCCCAGAGGAGGAACATCTCATGGCTCTCGTCCTCGGCAGAGCCTGTTTCCGAAAAGGCACTCATCCGGCTCCTTGTCCCACACGGAAGGTGGCAGCCCTGAAAGCTGTTGCTGGTCTTCACCGTCCCCCTGCAGCCTATTCACAGGCACAACAGGATCTGGGACCCGGGCTTGGCCAGAGGAGGAACATCTCATGGCTCTCGTCCTCGGCAGGGCCTGTATCCAGAAAGACACGTCCCGCTCCTTGTCCCACACGGAAGGTGGCAGCCCTGAAAGCTGTTGCTGGTCTTCACCGTCCCCCTGCAGCCTATTCACAGGCACAACAGGATCTGGGACCCGGGCTTGCCCAGAGGAGGAACATCTCATGGCTCTCGTCCTCGGCAGAGCCTGTTTCCGGATAGGCAAAAGTCCGGCTCCTTGTCCCACACGGAGGTGGCAGCCGTGAAAGCTGTTGCTGGTCTTCACCGTCCCCCTGCAGCCTATTCACAGGCACAACAGGATTTGGATGCGGGCTTGCCCAGAGGAGGAACATCTCATGGCTCTCGTCCTCGGCAGAGCCTGACTCCGAAAAGGCACACGTCCGGCTCCTTGTCCCACACGGAAGGTGGCAGCCCTGAAAGCTGTTGCTGGTCTTCACCGTCCCCCTGCAGCCTATTCACAGGCACAACAGGTTCTGGGACCCGGGCTTGGCCAGAGGAGGAACATCTCATGGCTCTCGTCCTCGGCACGGCCTGTTTCCAGAAAGGCACACGTCCGGCTCCTTGTCCCACACGGAAGGTGGCAGCCCTGAAAGCTGTTGCTGGTGTTCACCGTCCCCCTGCAGCCTATTCACAGGCACAACAGGATCTGGGACCCGGGCTTGCCCAGAGGAGGAACATCTCATGGCTCTCGTCCTCGGCAGAGCTTGTTTCCGAAAAGGCACACGTCCGGCTACTTGTCCCACACGGAAGGTGGCAGCCCTGGAAGCTGTTGCTGGTCTTCACCGTCCCCCTGCAGCCTATTCACAGGCACAACAGGATCTGGGACCCGGCCTTGCCCAGAGGAGGAACATCTCATCGCTCTCGTCCTCGGCAGGGCCTGTTTCCAGAAAGGCACAAGACCGGCTCATTGTCCCACACGGAAGGTGGCAGCCCTGAAAGCTGTTGCTGGTCTTCACCGTCCCCCTGCAGCCTATTCACAGGCACAACAGGATCTGGGACCCGGGCTTGCCCAGAGGAGGAACATCTCATGGCTCTCGTCCTCGGCAGGGCCTGTTTCCAGAAAGGCACACATCCGGCTCATTGTCCCACACGGAAGGTGGCAGCCCTGAAAGCTGTTGCTGGTCTTCACCGTCCCCCTGCAGCCTATTCACAGGCACAACAGGATTTGGACCCGGGCTTGCCCAGAGGAGGAACATCTCATGGCTCTCGTCCTCGGCAGGGCCTGTATCCAGAAAGACACGTCCGGCTCCTTGTCCCACACGGAAGGTGGCAGCCGTGAAAGCTGTTGCTGGTCTTCACCGTCCCCCTGCAGCCTATTCACAGGCACAACAGGATTCAGGACCCGGGCTTGCCCAGAGGTGGAACATCTCATGGCTCTCGTCCTCGTCAGAGCCTGTTTCCGAAAAGGCACACATCCGGCTCCTTGTCCCACACGGAAGGTGGCAGCCTTGAAAGCTGTTGCTGGTCTTCACCGTCCCCCTGCAGCCTATTCACAGGCACAACAGGATTCAGGACCCGGGCTTGCCCAGAGGAGGAACATCTCATGGCTCTCGTCCTCGGCAGAGCTTGTTTCCGAAAAGGCACACGTCCAGCTCCTTGTCCCACACGGAAGGTGGCAGCCCTGAAAGCTGTTGCTGGTCTTCACCGTCCCCCTGCAGCCTATTCACAGGCACAACAGGATCTGGGACCCGGGCTTGCCCAGAGGAGGAACATCTCATGGCTCTCGTCCTCGGCAGATCCTGTTTCGAAAATGCACACGTCCGGCTCCTTGTCCCACACGGAAGGTGGCAGCCCTGAAAGCTGTTGCTGGTGTTCACCGTCCCCCTGCAGCCTATTCACAGGCACAACAGGATCTGGGACCCGGGCTTGCCCAGAGAAGGAACATCTCATGGCTCTCGTCCTCGGCAGGGCCTGTATCCAGAAAGACACGTCCGGCTCCTTGTCCCACACGGAAGGTGGCAGCCCTGAAAGCTGTTGCTGGTCTTCACCGTCCCCCTGCAGCCTATTCACAGGCACAACAGGTTCTGGGACCCGGGCTTGGCCAGAGGAGGAACATCTCATGGCTCTCGTCCTCGGCACGGCCTGTTTCCAGAAAGGCACACGTCCGGCTCCTTGTCCCACACGGAAGGTGGCAGCCGTGAAAGCTGTTGCTGGTGTTCACCGTCCCCCTGCAGCCTATTCACAGGCACAACAGGATCTGGGACCCGGGCTTGCCCAGAGGAGGAACATCTCATGGCTCTCGTCCTCGGCAGAGCTTGTTTCCGAAAAGGCACACGTCCGGCTACTTGTCCCACACGGAAGGTGGCAGCCCTGGAAGCTGTTGCTGGTCTTCACCGTCCCCCTGCAGCCTATTCACAGGCACAACAGGATCTGGGACCCGGCCTTGCCCAGAGGAGGAACATCTCATGGCTCTCGTCCTCGGCAGGGCCTGTTTCCAGAAAGGCACAAGACCGGCTCATTGTCCCACACGGAAGGTGGCAGCCCTGAAAGCTGTTGCTGGTCTTCACCGTCCCCCTGCAGCCTATTCACAGGCACAACAGGATCTGGGACCCGGGCTTGCCCAGAGGAGGAACATCTCATGGCTCTCGTCCTCGGCAGGGCCTGTTTCCAGAAAGGCACACATCCGGCTCATTGTCCCACACGGAAGGTGGCAGCCCTGAAAGCTGTTGCTGGTCTTCACCGTCCCCCTGCAGCCTATTCACAGGCACAACAGGATTTGGACGCGGGCTTGCCCAGAGGAGGAACATCTCATGGCTCTTGTCCTCGGCAGAGCCTGATTCCGAAAAGGCACACATCCGGCTCCTTGTCCCACACGGAAGGTGGCAGCCCTGAAAGCTGTTGCTGGTCTTCACCGTCCCCCTGCAGCCTATTCACAGGCACAACAGGATCTGGGACCCGGGCTTGCCCAGAGGAGGAACATCTCATGGCTCTCGTCCTCGGCACGGCCTGTTTCCAGAAAGGCACACGTCCGGCTCCTTGTCCCACACGGAAGGTGGCAGCCGTGAAAGCTGTTGCTGGTGTTCACCGTCCCCCTGCAGCCTATTCACAGGCACAACAGGATCTGGGACCCGGGCTTGCCCAGAGGAGGAACATCTCATGGCTCTCGTCCTCGGCAGAGCTTGTTTCCGAAAAGGCACACGTCCGGCTCCTTGTCCCACACGGAAGGTGGCAGCCCTGAAAGCTGTTGCTGGTCTTCACCGTCCCCCTGCAGCCTATTCACAGGCACAACAGGATCTGGGACCCGGGCTTGCCCAGAGGAGGAACATCTCATGGCTCTCGTCCTCGGCAGAGCCTGTTTCCGAAAAGGCACTCATCCGGCTCCTTGTCCCACACGGAAGGTGGCAGCCCTGAAAGCTGTTGCTGGTCTTCACCGTCCCCCTGCAGCCTATTCACAGGCACAACAGGATTTGGACGCGGGCTTGCCCAGAGGAGGAACATCTCATGGCTCTCGTCCTCGGCAGAGCCTGATTCCGAAAAGGCACACGTCCGGCTCATTGTCCCACAGTGAAGGTGGCAGCCCTGAAAGCTGTTGCTGGTCTTCACCGTCCCCCTGCAGCCTATTCACAGGCACAACAGGATCTGGGACCCGGGCTTGCCCAGAGGAGGAACATCTCATGGCTCTCGTCCTCGGCACAGCCTGTTTCCAGAAAGGCACACGTCCGGCTCCTTGTCCCACAGTGAAGGTGGCAGCCCTGAAAGCTGTTGCTGGTCTTCACCGTCCCCCTGCAGCCTATTCACAGGCACAACAGGATCTGGGACCCGGCCTTACCCAGAGGAGGAACATCTCATGGCTCTCGTCCTCGGCAGGGCCTGTTTCCAGAAAGGCACACATCCGGCTCATTGTCCCACACGGAAGGTGGCAGCCCTGAAAGCTGTTGCTGGTCTTCACCGTCCCCCTGCAGCCTATTCACAGGCACAACAGGATTTGGACCCGGGCTTGCCCAGAGGAGGAACATCTCATGGCTCTCGTCCTCGGCAGGGCCTGTATCCAGAAAGACACGTCCGGCTCCTTGTCCCACACGGAAGGTGGCAGCCGTGAAAGCTGTTGCTGGTCTTCACCGTCCCCCTGCAGCCTATTCACAGGCACAACAGGATTCAGGACCCGGGCTTGCCCAGAGGTGGAACATCTCATGGCTCTCGTCCTCGTCAGAGCCTGTTTCCGAAAAGGCACACATCCGGCTCCTTGTCCCACACGGAAGGTGGCAGCCTTGAAAGCTGTTGCTGGTCTTCACCGTCCCCCTGCAGCCTATTCACAGGCACAACAGGATTCAGGACCCGGGCTTGCCCAGAGGAGGAACATCTCATGGCTCTCGTCCTCGGCAGAGCTTGTTTCCGAAAAGGCACACGTCCAGCTCCTTGTCCCACACGGAAGGTGGCAGCCCTGAAAGCTGTTGCTGGTCTTCACCGTCCCCCTGCAGCCTATTCACAGGCACAACAGGATCTGGGACCCGGGCTTGCCCAGAGGAGGAACATCTCATGGCTCTCGTCCTCGGCAGATCCTGTTTCGAAAATGCACACGTCCGGCTCCTTGTCCCACACGGAAGGTGGCAGCCCTGAAAGCTGTTGCTGGTCTTCACCGTCCCCCTGCAGCCTATTCACAGGCACAACAGGATCTGGGACCCGGGCTTGCCCAGAGAAGGAACATCTCATGGCTCTTGTCCTCGGCAGGGCCTGTATCCAGATAGACACGTCCGGCTCCTTGTCCCACACGGAAGGTGGCAGCCCTGAAAGCTGTTGCTGGTCTTCACCGTCCCCCTGCAGCCTATTCACAGGCACAACAGGTTCTGGGACCCGGGCTTGGCCAGAGGAGGAACATCTCATGGCTCTCGTCCTCGGCACGGCCTGTTTCCAGAAAGGCACACGTCCGGCTCCTTGTCCCACACGGAAGGTGGCAGCCGTGAAAGCTGTTGCTGGTGTTCACCGTCCCCCTGCAGCCTATTCACAGGCACAACAGGATCTGGGACCCGGGCTTGCCCAGAGGAGGAACATCTCATGGCTCTCGTCCTCGGCAGAGCTTGTTTCCGAAAAGGCACACGTCCGGCTACTTGTCCCACACGGAAGGTGGCAGCCCTGGAAGCTGTTGCTGGTCTTCACCGTCCCCCTGCAGCCTATTCACAGGCACAACAGGATCTGGGACCCGGCCTTGCCCAGAGGAGGAACATCTCATGGCTCTCGTCCTCGGCAGGGCCTGTTTCCAGAAAGGCACAAGACCGGCTCATTGTCCCACACGGAAGGTGGCAGCCCTGAAAGCTGTTGCTGGTCTTCACCGTCCCCCTGCAGCCTATTCACAGGCACAACAGGATCTGGGACCCGGGCTTGCCCAGAGGAGGAACATCTCATGGCTCTCGTCCTCGGCAGGGCCTGTTTCCAGAAAGGCACACATCCGGCTCATTGTCCCACACGGAAGGTGGCAGCCCTGAAAGCTGTTGCTGGTCTTCACCGTCCCCCTGCAGCCTATTCACAGGCACAACAGGATTTGGACGCGGGCTTGCCCAGAGGAGGAACATCTCATGGCTCTTGTCCTCGGCAGAGCCTGATTCCGAAAAGGCACACATCCGGCTCCTTGTCCCACACGGAAGGTGGCAGCCCTGAAAGCTGTTGCTGGTCTTCACCGTCCCCCTGCAGCCTATTCACAGGCACAACAGGATCTGGGACCCGGGCTTGCCCAGAGGAGGAACATCTCATGGCTCTCGTCCTCGGCAGAGCTTGTTTCCGAAAAGGCACACGTCCGGCTCCTTGTCCCACACGGAAGGTGGCAGCCCTGAAAGCTGTTGCTGGTCTTCACCGTCCCCCTGCAGCCTATTCACAGGCACAACAGGATCTGGGACCCGGGCTTGCCCAGAGGAGGAACATCTCATGGCTCTCGTCCTCGGCAGAGCCTGTTTCCGAAAAGGCACTCATCCGGCTCCTTGTCCCACACGGAAGGTGGCAGCCCTGAAAGCTGTTGCTGGTCTTCACCGTCCCCCTGCAGCCTATTCACAGGCACAACAGGATTTGGACGCGGGCTTGCCCAGAGGAGGAACATCTCATGGCTCTCGTCCTCGGCAGAGCCTGTTTCCGAAAAGGCACTCATCCGGCTCCTTGTCCCACACGGAAGGTGGCAGCCCTGAAAGCTGTTGCTGGTCTTCACCGTCCCCCTGCAGCCTATTCACAGGCACAACAGGATTTGGACGCGGGCTTGCCCAGAGGAGGAACATCTCATGGCTCTCGTCCTCGGCAGAGCCTGATTCCGAAAAGGCACACGTCCGGCTCATTGTCCCACAGTGAAGGTGGCAGCCCTGAAAGCTGTTGCTGGTCTTCACCGTCCCCCTGCAGCCTATTCACAGGCACAACAGGATCTGGGACCCGGGCTTGCCCAGAGGAGGAACATCTCATGGCTCTCGTCCTCGGCACAGCCTGTTTCCAGAAAGGCACACGTCCGGCTCCTTGTCCCACAGTGAAGGTGGCAGCCCTGAAAGCTGTTGCTGGTCTTCACCGTCCCCCTGCAGCCTATTCACAGGCACAACAGGATCTGGGACCCGGCCTTGCCCAGAGGAGGAACATCTCATGGCTCTCGTCCTCGGCAGAGCCTGATTCCGAAAAGGCACACGTCCGGCTCCTTGTCCCACACGGAAGGTGGCAGCCCTGGAAGCTGTTGCTGGTCTTCACCGTCCCCTTGCAGCCTATTCACGGGCACAACAGGATTTGGACGCGGGCTTGCCCAGAGGAGGAACATCTCATGGCTCTCGTCCTCGGCAGGGCCTGTTTCCATAAAGGCACAAGACCGGCTCCTTGTCCCACACGGAAGGTGGCAGCCCTGAAAGCTGTTGCTGGTCTTCACCGTCCCCCTGCAGCCTATTCACAGGCACAACAGGATTTGGACCCGGGCTTGCCCAGAGGAGGAACATCTCATGGCTCTCGTCCTCGGCAGAGCCTGACTCCGAAAAGGCACACGTCCGGCTCCTTGTCCCACAGTGAAGGTGGCAGCCGTGAAAGCTGTTGCTGGTGTTCACCGTCCCCCTGCAGCCTATTCACAGGCACAACAGGATCTGGGACCCGGGCTTGCCCAGAGGAGGAACATCTCATGGCTCTCGTCCTCGGCAGAGCTTGTTTCCGAAAAGGCACACGTCCGGCTCCTTGTCCCACACGGAAGGTGGCAGCCCTGGAAGCTGTTGCTGGTCTTCACCGTCCCCCTGCAGCCTATTCACAGGCACAACAGGATCTGGGACCCGGGCTTGGCCAGAGGAGGAACATCTCATGGCTCTCGTCCTCGGCAGAGCCTGATTCCGAAAAGGCACACATCCGGCTCCTTATCCCACACGGAAGGTGGCAGCCCTGAAAGCTGTTGCTGGTCTTCACCGTCCCCCTGCAGCCTATTCACAGGCACAACAGGATCTGGGACCCGGGCTTGGCCAGAGAAGGAACATCTCATGGCTCTCGTCCTCGGCACAGCCTGTTTCCAGAAAGGCACACGTCCGGCTCCTTGTCCCACAGTGAAGGTGGCAGCCCTGAAAGCTGTTGCTGGTCTTCACCGTCCCCCTGCAGCCTATTCACAGGCACAACAGGATCTGGGACCCGGCCTTGCCCAGAGGAGGAACATCTCATGGCTCTCGTCCTCGGCAGAGCCTGATTCCGAAAAGGCACACGTCCGGCTCCTTGTCCCACACGGAAGGTGGCAGCCCTGGAAGCTGTTGCTGGTCTTCACCGTCCCCCTGCAGCCTATTCACAGGCACAACAGGATCTGGGACCCGGGCTTGGCCAGAGGAGGAACATCTCATGGCTCTCGTCCTCGGCAGGGCCTGTTTCCATAAAGGCACAAGACCGGCTCATTGTCCCACACGGAAGGTGGCAGCCCTGAAAGCTGTTGCTGGTCTTCACCGTCCCCCTGCAGCCTATTCACAGGCACAACAGGATTTGGACCCGGGCTTGCCCAGAGGAGGAACATCTCATGGCTCTCGTCCTCGGCAGAGCTTGTTTCCGAAAAGGCACACGTCCGGCTCCTTGTCCCACAGTGAAGGTGGCAGCCGTGAAAGCTGTTGCTGGTGTTCACCGTCCCCCTGCAGCCTATTCACAGGCACAACAGGATCTGGGACCCGGGCTTGCCCAGAGGAGGAACATCTCATGGCTCTCGTCCTCGGCAGAGCTTGTTTCCATAAAGGCACACGTCCGGCTCCTTGTCCCACACGGAAGGTGGCAGCCCTGGAAGCTGTTGCTGGTCTTCACCGTCCCCCTGCAGCCTATTCACAGGCACAACAGGATCTGGGACCCGGGCTTGCCCAGAGAAGGAACATCTCATGGCTCTCGTCCTCGGCAGGGCCTGTTTCCATAAAGGCACAAGACCGGCTCATTGTCCCACACGGAAGGTGGCAGCCCTGAAAGATGTTGCTGGTCTTCACCGTCCCCCTGCAGCCTATTCACAGGCACAACAGGATCTGGGAACCGGCCTTGCCCAGAGGAGGAACATCTCATGGCTCTCGTCCTCGGCAGAGCCTGTTTCCGTAAAGGCACACATCCGGCTCCTTGTCCCACACGGAAGGTGGCAGCCCTGAAAGCTGTTGCTGGTCTTCACCGTCCCCCTGCAGCCTATTCACAGGCACAGCAGGATCTGGGACCCGGGCTTGCCCAGAGAAGGAACATCTCATGGCTCTCGTCCTCGGCAGGGCCTGTATCCAGAAAGACACGTCCGGCTCCTTGTCCCACACGGAAGGTGGCAGCCCTGAAAGCTGTTGCTGGTCTTCACCGTCCCCCTGCAGCCTATTCACAAGCACAACAGGATTCAGGACCGGGGCTTGCCCAGAGGAGGAACATCTCATGGCTCTCGTCCTCGACAGGGCCTGTTTCCAGAAAGGCACACGTCCGGCTCCTTGTCCCACACGGAAGGTGGCAGCCCTGAAAGCTGTTGCTGGTCTTCACCGTCCCCCTGCAGCCTATTCACAGGCACAACAGGATCTGGGACCCGGGCTTGCCCAGAGGAGGAACATCTCATGGCTCTCGTCCTCGGCAGAGCCTGTTTCCGAAAAGGCACTCATCCGGCTCCTTGTCCCACACGGAAGGTGGCAGCCCTGAAAGCTGTTGCTGGTCTTCACCGTCCCCCTGCAGCCTATTCACAGGCACAACAGGATTTGGACGCGGGCTTGCCCAGAGGAGGAACATCTCATGGCTCTCGTCCTCGGCAGAGCCTGATTCCGAAAAGGCACACGTCCGGCTCATTGTCCCACAGTGAAGGTGGCAGCCCTGAAAGCTGTTGCTGGTCTTCACCGTCCCCCTGCAGCCTATTCACAGGCACAACAGGATCTGGGACCAGGCCTTGCCCAGAGGAGGAACATCTCATGGCTCTCGTCCTCGGCAGAGCCTGTTTCCGAAAAGGCACTCATCCGGCTCCTTGTCCCACACGGAAGGTGGCAGCCCTGAAAGCTGTTGCTGGTCTTCACCGTCCCCCTGCAGCCTATTCACAGGCACAACAGGATTTGGACGCGGGCTTGCCCAGAGGAGGAACATCTCATGGCTCTCGTCCTCGGCAGAGCCTGATTCCGAAAAGGCACACGTCCGGCTCATTGTCCCACAGTGAAGGTGGCAGCCCTGAAAGCTGTTGCTGGTCTTCACCGTCCCCCTGCAGCCTATTCACAGGCACAACAGGATCTGGGACCCGGGCTTGCCCAGAGGAGGAACATCTCATGGCTCTCGTCCTCGGCACAGCCTGTTTCCAGAAAGGCACACGTCCGGCTCCTTGTCCCACAGTGAAGGTGGCAGCCCTGAAAGCTGTTGCTGGTCTTCACCGTCCCCCTGCAGCCTATTCACAGGCACAACAGGATCTGGGACCCGGCCTTGCCCAGAGGAGGAACATCTCATGGCTCTCGTCCTCGGCAGGGCCTGTTTCCAGAAAGGCACACATCCGGCTCATTGTCCCACACGGAAGGTGGCAGCCCTGAAAGCTGTTGCTGGTCTTCACCGTCCCCCTGCAGCCTATTCACAGGCACAACAGGATTTGGACCCGGGCTTGCCCAGAGGAGGAACATCTCATGGCTCTCGTCCTCGGCAGGGCCTGTATCCAGAAAGACACGTCCGGCTCCTTGTCCCACACGGAAGGTGGCAGCCGTGAAAGCTGTTGCTGGTCTTCACCGTCCCCCTGCAGCCTATTCACAGGCACAACAGGATTCAGGACCCGGGCTTGCCCAGAGGTGGAACATCTCATGGCTCTCGTCCTCGTCAGAGCCTGTTTCCGAAAAGGCACACATCCGGCTCCTTGTCCCACACGGAAGGTGGCAGCCTTGAAAGCTGTTGCTGGTCTTCACCGTCCCCCTGCAGCCTATTCACAGGCACAACAGGATTCAGGACCCGGGCTTGCCCAGAGGAGGAACATCTCATGGCTCTCGTCCTCGGCAGAGCTTGTTTCCGAAAAGGCACACGTCCAGCTCCTTGTCCCACACGGAAGGTGGCAGCCCTGAAAGCTGTTGCTGGTCTTCACCGTCCCCCTGCAGCCTATTCACAGGCACAACAGGATCTGGGACCCGGGCTTGCCCAGAGGAGGAACATCTCATGGCTCTCGTCCTCGGCAGATCCTGTTTCGAAAATGCACACGTCCGGCTCCTTGTCCCACACGGAAGGTGGCAGCCCTGAAAGCTGTTGCTGGTCTTCACCGTCCCCCTGCAGCCTATTCACAGGCACAACAGGATCTGGGACCCGGGCTTGCCCAGAGAAGGAACATCTCATGGCTCTTGTCCTCGGCAGGGCCTGTATCCAGAAAGACACGTCCGGCTCCTTGTCCCACACGGAAGGTGGCAGCCCTGAAAGCTGTTGCTGGTCTTCACCGTCCCCCTGCAGCCTATTCACAGGCACAACAGGTTCTGGGACCCGGGCTTGGCCAGAGGAGGAACATCTCATGGCTCTCGTCCTCGGCACGGCCTGTTTCCAGAAAGGCACACGTCCGGCTCCTTGTCCCACACGGAAGGTGGCAGCCGTGAAAGCTGTTGCTGGTGTTCACCGTCCCCCTGCAGCCTATTCACAGGCACAACAGGATCTGGGACCCGGGCTTGCCCAGAGGAGGAATATCTCATGGCTCTCGTCCTCGGCAGAGCTTGTTTCCGAAAAGGCACACGTCCGGCTACTTGTCCCACACGGAAGGTGGCAGCCCTGGAAGCTGTTGCTGGTCTTCACCGTCCCCCTGCAGCCTATTCACAGGCACAACAGGATCTGGGACCCGGCCTTGCCCAGAGGAGGAACATCTCATGGCTCTCGTCGTCGGCAGGGCCTGTTTCCAGAAAGGCACACGTCCGGCTCCTTGTCCCACACGGAAGGTGGCAGCCGTGAAAGCTGTTGCTGGTGTTCACCGTCCCCCTGCAGCCTATTCACAGGCACAACAGGATCTGGGACCCGGGCTTGCCCAGAGGAGGAACATCTCATGGCTCTCGTCCTCGGCAGGGCCTGTTTCCAGAAAGGCACACATCCGGCTCATTGTCCCACACGGAAGGTGGCAGCCCTGAAAGCTGTTGCTGGTCTTCACCGTCCCCCTGCAGCCTATTCACAGGCACAACAGGATTTGGACGCGGGCTTGCCCAGAGGAGGAACATCTCATGGCTCTTGTCCTCGGCAGAGCCTGATTCCGAAAAGGCACACATCCGGCTCCTTGTCCCACACGGAAGGTGGCAGCCCTGAAAGCTGTTGCTGGTCTTCACCGTCCCCCTGCAGCCTATTCACAGGCACAACAGGATCTGGGACCCGGGCTTGCCCAGAGGAGGAACATCTCATGGCTCTCGTCCTCGGCAGAGCTTGTTTCCGAAAAGGCACACGTCCGGCTCCTTGTCCCACACGGAAGGTGGCAGCCCTGAAAGCTGTTGCTGGTCTTCACCGTCCCCCTGCAGCCTATTCACAGGCACAACAGGATCTGGGACCCGGGCTTGCCCAGAGGAGGAACATCTCATGGCTCTCGTCCTCGGCAGAGCCTGTTTCCGAAAAGGCACTCATCCGGCTCCTTGTCCCACACGGAAGGTGGCAGCCCTGAAAGCTGTTGCTGGTCTTCACCGTCCCCCTGCAGCCTATTCACAGGCACAACAGGATTTGGACGCGGGCTTGCCCAGAGGAGGAACATCTCATGGCTCTCGTCCTCGGCAGAGCCTGTTTCCGAAAAGGCACTCATCCGGCTCCTTGTCCCACACGGAAGGTGGCAGCCCTGAAAGCTGTTGCTGGTCTTCACCGTCCCCCTGCAGCCTATTCACAGGCACAACAGGATTTGGACGCGGGCTTGCCCAGAGGAGGAACATCTCATGGCTCTCGTCCTCGGCAGAGCCTGATTCCGAAAAGGCACACGTCCGGCTCATTGTCCCACAGTGAAGGTGGCAGCCCTGAAAGCTGTTGCTGGTCTTCACCGTCCCCCTGCAGCCTATTCACAGGCACAACAGGATCTGGGACCCGGGCTTGCCCAGAGGAGGAACATCTCATGGCTCTCGTCCTCGGCACAGCCTGTTTCCAGAAAGGCACACGTCCGGCTCCTTGTCCCACAGTGAAGGTGGCAGCCCTGAAAGCTGTTGCTGGTCTTCACCGTCCCCCTGCAGCCTATTCACAGGCACAACAGGATCTGGGACCCGGCCTTGCCCAGAGGAGGAACATCTCATGGCTCTCGTCCTCGGCAGAGCCTGATTCCGAAAAGGCACACGTCCGGCTCCTTGTCCCACACGGAAGGTGGCAGCCCTGGAAGCTGTTGCTGGTCTTCACCGTCCCCCTGCAGCCTATTCACAGGCACAACAGGATTTGGACGCGGGCTTGCCCAGAGGAGGAACATCTCATGGCTCTCGTCCTCGGCAGGGCCTGTTTCCATAAAGGCACAAGACCGGCTCCTTGTCCCACACGGAAGGTGGCAGCCCTGAAAGCTGTTGCTGGTCTTCACCGTCCCCCTGCAGCCTATTCACAGGCACAACAGGATTTGGACCCGGGCTTGCCCAGAGGAGGAACATCTCATGGCTCTCGTCCTCGGCAGAGCCTGACTCCGAAAAGGCACACGTCCGGCTCCTTGTCCCACAGTGAAGGTGGCAGCCGTGAAAGCTGTTGCTGGTGTTCACCGTCCCCCTGCAGCCTATTCACAGGCACAACAGGATCTGGGACCCGGGCTTGCCCAGAGGAGGAACATCTCATGGCTCTCGTCCTCGGCAGAGCTTGTTTCCGAAAAGGCACACGTCCGGCTCCTTGTCCCACACGGAAGGTGGCAGCCCTGGAAGCTGTTGCTGGTCTTCACCGTCCCCCTGCAGCCTATTCACAGGCACAACAGGATCTGGGACCCGGGCTTGGCCAGAGGAGGAACATCTCATGGCTCTCGTCCTCGGCAGAGCCTGATTCCGAAAAGGCACACATCCGGCTCCTTATCCCACACGGAAGGTGGCAGCCCTGAAAGCTGTTGCTGGTCTTCACCGTCCCCCTGCAGCCTATTCACAGGCACAACAGGATCTGGGACCCGGGCTTGGCCAGAGAAGGAACATCTCATGGCTCTCGTCCTCGGCACAGCCTGTTTCCAGAAAGGCACACGTCCGGCTCCTTGTCCCACAGTGAAGGTGGCAGCCCTGAAAGCTGTTGCTGGTCTTCACCGTCCCCCTGCAGCCTATTCACAGGCACAACAGGATCTGGGACCCGGCCTTGCCCAGAGGAGGAACATCTCATGGCTCTCGTCCTCGGCAGAGCCTGATTCCGAAAAGGCACACGTCCGGCTCCTTGTCCCACACGGAAGGTGGCAGCCCTGGAAGCTGTTGCTGGTCTTCACCGTCCCCCTGCAGCCTATTCACAGGCACAACAGGATCTGGGACCCGGGCTTGGCCAGAGGAGGAACATCTCATGGCTCTCGTCCTCGGCAGGGCCTGTTTCCATAAAGGCACAAGACCGGCTCATTGTCCCACACGGAAGGTGGCAGCCCTGAAAGCTGTTGCTGGTCTTCACCGTCCCCCTGCAGCCTATTCACAGGCACAACAGGATTTGGACCCGGGCTTGCCCAGAGGAGGAACATCTCATGGCTCTCGTCCTCGGCAGAGCTTGTTTCCGAAAAGGCACACGTCCGGCTCCTTGTCCCACAGTGAAGGTGGCAGCCGTGAAAGCTGTTGCTGGTGTTCACCGTCCCCCTGCAGCCTATTCACAGGCACAACAGGATCTGGGACCCGGGCTTGCCCAGAGGAGGAACATCTCATGGCTCTCGTCCTCGGCAGAGCTTGTTTCCATAAAGGCACACGTCCGGCTCCTTGTCCCACACGGAAGGTGGCAGCCCTGGAAGCTGTTGCTGGTCTTCACCGTCCCCCTGCAGCCTATTCACAGGCACAACAGGATCTGGGACCCGGGCTTGCCCAGAGAAGGAACATCTCATGGCTCTCGTCCTCGGCAGGGCCTGTTTCCATAAAGGCACAAGACCGGCTCATTGTCCCACACGGAAGGTGGCAGCCCTGAAAGATGTTGCTGGTCTTCACCGTCCCCCTGCAGCCTATTCACAGGCACAACAGGATCTGGGAACCGGCCTTGCCCAGAGGAGGAACATCTCATGGCTCTCGTCCTCGGCAGAGCCTGTTTCCGTAAAGGCACACATCCGGCTCCTTGTCCCACACGGAAGGTGGCAGCCCTGAAAGCTGTTGCTGGTCTTCACCGTCCCCCTGCAGCCTATTCACAGGCACAGCAGGATCTGGGACCCGGGCTTGCCCAGAGAAGGAACATCTCATGGCTCTCGTCCTCGGCAGGGCCTGTATCCAGAAAGACACGTCCGGCTCCTTGTCCCACACGGAAGGTGGCAGCCCTGAAAGCTGTTGCTGGTCTTCACCGTCCCCCTGCAGCCTATTCACAAGCACAACAGGATTCAGGACCGGGGCTTGCCCAGAGGAGGAACATCTCATGGCTCTCGTCCTCGACAGGGCCTGTTTCCAGAAAGGCACACGTCCGGCTCCTTGTCCCACACGGAAGGTGGCAGCCCTGAAAGCTGTTGCTGGTCTTCACCGTCCCCCTGCAGCCTATTCACAGGCACAACAGGATCTGGGACCCGGGCTTGCCCAGAGGAGGAACATCTCATGGCTCTCGTCCTCGGCAGAGCCTGTTTCCGAAAAGGCACTCATCCGGCTCCTTGTCCCACACGGAAGGTGGCAGCCCTGAAAGCTGTTGCTGGTCTTCACCGTCCCCCTGCAGCCTATTCACAGGCACAACAGGATTTGGACGCGGGCTTGCCCAGAGGAGGAACATCTCATGGCTCTCGTCCTCGGCAGAGCCTGATTCCGAAAAGGCACACGTCCGGCTCATTGTCCCACAGTGAAGGTGGCAGCCCTGAAAGCTGTTGCTGGTCTTCACCGTCCCCCTGCAGCCTATTCACAGGCACAACAGGATCTGGGACCAGGCCTTGCCCAGAGGAGGAACATCTCATGGCTCTCGTCCTCGGCAGAGCCTGATTCCGAAAAGGCACACGTCCGGCTCCTTGTCCCACACGGAAGGTGGCAGCCCTGGAAGCTGTTGCTGGTCTTCACCGTCCCCTTGCAGCCTATTCACAGGCACAACAGGATTTGGACGCGGGCTTGCCCAGAGGAGGAACATCTCATGGCTGTCGTCCTCGGCAGGGCCTGTTTCCATAAAGGCACAAGACCGGCTCATTGTCCCACACGGAAGGTGGCAGCCCTGAAAGCTGTTGCTGGTCTTCACCGTCCCCCTGCAGCCTATTCACAGGCACAACAGGATTTGGACCCGGGCTTGCCCAGAGGAGGAACATCTCATGGCTCTCGTCCTCGGCAGAGCCTGATTCCGAAAAGGCACACGTCCGGCTCCTTGTCCCACAGTGAAGGTGGCAGCCGTGAAAGCTGTTGCTGGTGTTCACCGTCCCCCTGCAGCCTATTCACAGGCACAACAGGATCTGGGACCCGGGCTTGCCCAGAGGAGGAACATCTCATGGCTCTCGTCCTCGGCAGAGCTTGTTTCCATAAAGGCACACGTCCAGCTCCTTGTCCCACACGGAAGGTGGCAGCCCTGGAAGCTGTTGCTGGTCTTCACCGTCCCCCTGCAGCCTATTCACAGGCACAACAGGATCTGGGACCCGGGCTTGCCCAGAGGAGGAACATCTCATGGCTCTCGTCCTCGGCAGGGCCTGTTTCCATAAAGGCACAAGACCGGCTCATTGTCCCACACGGAAGGTGGCAGCCCTGAAAGATGTTGCTGGTCTTCACCGTCCCCCTGCAGCCTATTCACAGGCACAACAGGATCTGGGAACCGGCCTTGCCCAGAGGAGGAACATCTCATGGCTCTCGTCCTCGGCAGAGCCTGTTTCCGAAAAGGCACACATCCGGCTCCTTGTCCCACACGGAAGGTGGCAGCCCTGAAAGCTGTTGCTGGTGTTCACCGTCCCCCTGCAGCCTATTCACAGGCACAACAGGATCTGGGACCCGGGCTTGCCCAGAGAAGGAACATCTCATGGCTCTCGTCCTCGGCAGGGCCTGTATCCAGAAAGACACGTCCGGCTCCTTGTCCCACACGGAAGGTGGCAGCCCTGAAAGCTGTTGCTGGTCTTCACCGTCCCCCTGCAGCCTATTCACAGGCACAACAGGATTCAGGACCGGGGCTTGCCCAGAGGAGGAACATCTCATGGCTCTCGTCCTCGACAGGGCCTGTTTCCAGAAAGGCACACATCCGGCTCATTGTCCCACACGGAAGGTGGCAGCCCTGAAAGCTGTTGCTGGTCTTCACCGTCCCCCTGCAGCCTATTCACAGGCACAACAGGATCTGGGACCCGGGCTTGCCCAGAGGAGGAACATCTCATGGCTCTCGTCCTCAGCAGAGCCTGTTTCCGAAAAGGCACTCATCCGGCTCCTTGTCCCACACGGAAGGTGGCAGCCCTGAAAGCTGTTGCTGGTCTTCACCGTCCCCCTGCAGCCTATTCACAGGCACAACAGGATTTGGACGCGGGCTTGCCCAGAGGAGGAACATCTCATGGCTCTCGTCCTCGGCAGAGCCTGTTTCCGAAAAGGCACTCATCCGGCTCCTTGTCCCACACGGAAGGTGGCAGCCCTGAAAGCTGTTGCTGGTCTTCACCGTCCCCCTGCAGCCTATTCACAGGCACAACAGGATTTGGACGCGGGCTTGCCCAGAGGAGGAACATCTCATGGCTCTCGTCCTCGGCAGAGCCTGATTCCGAAAAGGCACACGTCCGGCTCATTGTCCCACAGTGAAGGTGGCAGCCCTGAAAGCTGTTGCTGGTCTTCACCGTCCCCCTGCAGCCTATTCACAGGCACAACAGGATCTGGGACCCGGGCTTGCCCAGAGGAGGAACATCTCATGGCTCTCGTCCTCGGCAGAGCCTGTTTCCGAAAAGGCACTCATCCGGCTCCTTGTCCCACACGGAAGGTGGCAGCCCTGAAAGCTGTTGCTGGTCTTCACCGTCCCCCTGCAGCCTATTCACAGGCACAACAGGATTTGGACGCGGGCTTGCCCAGAGGAGGAACATCTCATGGCTCTCGTCCTCGGCAGAGCCTGTTTCCGAAAAGGCACTCATCCGGCTCCTTGTCCCACACGGAAGGTGGCAGCCCTGAAAGCTGTTGCTGGTCTTCACCGTCCCCCTGCAGCCTATTCACAGGCACAACAGGATTTGGACGCGGGCTTGCCCAGAGGAGGAACATCTCATGGCTCTCGTCCTCGGCAGAGCCTGTTTCCGAAAAGGCACTCATCCGGCTCCTTGTCCCACACGGAAGGTGGCAGCCCTGAAAGCTGTTGCTGGTCTTCACCGTCCCCCTGCAGCCTATTCACAGGCACAACAGGATTTGGACGCGGGCTTGCCCAGAGGAGGAACATCTCATGGCTCTCGTCCTCGGCAGAGCCTGATTCCGAAAAGGCACACGTCCGGCTCATTGTCCCACAGTGAAGGTGGCAGCCCTGAAAGCTGTTGCTGGTGTTCACCGTCCCCCTGCAGCCTATTCACAGGCACAACAGGATCTGGGACCCGGGCTTGCCCAGAGGAGGAACATCTCATGGCTCTCGTCCTCGGCAGAGCCTGTTTCCGAAAAGGCACTCATCCGGCTCCTTGTCCCACACGGAAGGTGGCAGCCCTGAAAGCTGTTGCTGGTCTTCACCGTCCCCCTGCAGCCTATTCACAGGCACAACAGGATTTGGACGCGGGCTTGCCCAGAGGAGGAACATCTCATGGCTCTCGTCCTCGGCAGAGCCTGTTTCCGAAAAGGCACTCATCCGGCTCCTTGTCCCACACGGAAGGTGGCAGCCCTGAAAGCTGTTGCTGGTCTTCACCGTCCCCCTGCAGCCTATTCACAGGCACAACAGGATTTGGACGCGGGCTTGCCCAGAGGAGGAACATCTCATGGCTCTCGTCCTCGGCAGAGCCTGTTTCCGAAAAGGCACTCATCCGGCTCCTTGTCCCACACGGAAGGTGGCAGCCCTGAAAGCTGTTGCTGGTCTTCACCGTCCCCCTGCAGCCTATTCACAGGCACAACAGGATTTGGACGCGGGCTGCCCAGAGGAGGAACATCTCATGGCTCTCGTCCTCGGCAGAGCCTGATTCCGAAAAGGCACACGTCCGGCTCATTGTCCCACAGTGAAGGTGGCAGCCCTAAAAGCTGTTGCTGGTCTTCACCGTCCCCCTGCAGCCTATTCACAGGCACAACAGGATCTGGGACCCGGGCTTGCCCAGAGGAGGAACATCTCATGGCTCTCGTCCTCGGCACGGCCTGTTTCCAGAAAGGCACACGTCCGGCTCCTTGTCCCACACGGAAGGTGGCAGCCCTGAAAGCTGTTGCTGGTCTTCACCGTCCCCCTGCAGCCTATTCACAGGCACAACAGGATTTGGACACGGCCTTGCCCAGAGGAGGAACATCTCATGGCTCTAATCCTCGGCAGAGCCTGATTCCGAAAAGGCACACGTCCGGCTCCTTGTCCCACACGGCAGGTGGCAGCCCTGAAAGCTGTTGCTGGTCTTCACCGTCCCCCTGCAGCCTATTCACAGGCACAACAGGATCTGGGACCCGGGCTTGCCCAGAGAAGGAACATCTCATGGCTCTCGTCCTCGGCAGGGCCTGTATCCAGAAAGACACGTCCGGCTCCTTGTCCCACACGGAAGGTGGCAGCCCTGAAAGCTGTTGCTGGTCTTCACCGTCCCCCTGCAGCCTATTCACAGGCACAACAGGATTCAGGACCGGGGCTTGCCCAGAGGAGGAACATCTCATGGCTCTCGTCCTCGACAGGGCCTGTTTCCAGAAAGGCACACATCCGGCTCATTGTCCCACACGGAAGGTGGCAGCCCTGAAAGCTGTTGCTGGTCTTCACCGTCCCCCAGCAGCCTATTCACAGGCACAACAGGATTTGGACCCGGCCTTGCCCAGAGGAGGAACATCTCATGGCTCTAATCCTCGGCAGAGCCTGATTCCGAAAAGGCACACGTCCGGCTCCTTGTCCCACACGGAAGGTGGCAGCCCTGAAAGCTGTTGCTGGTCTTCACCGTCCCCCTGCAGCCTATTCACAGGCACAACAGGATCTGGGACCCGGGCTTGCCCAGAGGAGGAACATCTCATGGCTCTCGTCCTCGGCAGAGCCTGACTCCGAAAAGGCACTCATCCGGCTCCTTGTCCCACACGGAAGGTGGCAGCCCTGAAAGCTGTTGCTGGTCTTCACCGTCCCCCTGCAGCCTATTCACAGGCACAACAGGATTTGGACGCGGGCTTGCCCAGAGGAGGAACATCTCATGGCTCTCGTCCTCGGCAGAGCCTGATTCCGAAAAGGCACTCATCCGGCTCCTTGTCCCACACGGAAGGTGGCAGCCCTGAAAGCTGTTGCTGGTCTTCACCGTCCCCCTGCAGCCTATTCACAGGCACAACAGGATTTGGACGCGGGCTTGCCCAGAGGAGGAACATCTCATGGCTCTCGTCCTCGGCAGAGCCTGTTTCCGAAAAGGCACACGTCCGGCTCATTGTCCCACAGTGAAGGTGGCAGCCCTGGAAGCTGTTGCTGGTCTTCACCGTCCCCCTGCAGCCTATTCACAGGCACAACAGGATCTGGGACCCGGGCTTGCCCAGAGGAGGAACATCTCATGGCTCTCGTCCTCGGCACGGCCTGTTTCCAGAAAGGCACAAGACCGGCTCATTGTCCCACACGGAAGGTGGCAGCCCTGAAAGCTGTTGCTGGTCTTCACCGTCCCCCTGCAGCCTATTCACAGGCACAACAGGATCTGGGACCCGGGCTTGCCCAGAGGAGGAACATCTCATGGCTCTCGTCCTCGGCAGAGCTTGTTTCCGAAAAGGCACACGTCCGGCTCCTTGTCCCACACGGAAGGTGGCAGCCCTGGAAGCTGTTGCTGGTCTTCACCGTCCCCCTGCAGCCTGTTCACAGGCACAAGAGGATCTGGGACCCGGGCTTGCCCAGAGGAGGAACATCTCATGGCTCTCGTCCTCGGCAGAGCTTGTTTCCGAAAAGGCACACGTCCGGCTCCTTGTCCCACACAGAAGGTGGCAGCCCTGAAAGCTGTTGCTGGTCTTCACCGTCCCCCTGCAGCCTATTCACAGGCACAACAGGATCTGGGACCCGGGCTTGCCCAGAGGAGGAACATCTCATGGCTCTCGTCCTCGGCAGGGCCTGTATCCAGAAAGACACGTCCGGCTCCTTGTCCCACACGGAAGGTGGCAGCCCTGAAAGCTGTTGCTGGTCTTCACCGTCCCCCTGCAGCCTATTCACAGGCACAACAGGATTCAGGACCGGGGCTTGCCCAGAGGAGGAACATCTCATGGCTCTCGTCCTCGACAGGGCCTGTTTCCAGAAAGGCACACATCCGGCTCATTGTCCCACACGGAAGGTGGCAGCCCTGAAAGCTGTTGCTGGTCTTCACCGTCCCTCTGCAGCCTATTCACAGGCACAACAGGATTTGGACCCGGCCTTGCCCAGAGGAGGAACATCTCATGGCTCTAATCATCGGCAGAGCCTGATTCCGAAAAGGCACACGTCCGGCTCCTTGTCCCACACGGCAGGTGGCAGCCCTGAAAGCTGTTGCTGGTGTTCACCGTCCCCCTGCAGCCTATTCACAGGCACAACAGGATCTGGGACCCGGGCTTGCCCAGAGGAGGAACATCTCATGGCTCTCGTCCTCGGCAGAGCCTGTTTCCGAAAAGGCACTCATCCGGCTCCTTGTCCCACACGGAAGGTGGCAGCCCTGAAAGCTGTTGCTGGTCTTCACCGTCCCCCTGCAGCCTATTCACAGGCACAACAGGATTTGGACGCGGGCTTGCCCAGAGGAGGAACATCTCATGGCTCTCGTCCTCGGCAGAGCCTGATTCCGAAAAGGCACACGTCCGGCTCCTTGTCCCACAGTGAAGGTGGCAGCCCTGAAAGCTGTTGCTGGTCTTCACCGTCCCCCTGCAGCCTATTCACAGGCACAACAGGATCTGGGACCCGGGCTTGCCCAGAGGAGGAACATCTCATGGCTCTCGTCCTCGGCAGTGCTTGTTTCCGATAAGGCACACGTCCGGCTCCTTGTCCCACACGGAAGGTGGCAGCCCTGAAAGCTGTTGCTGGTCTTCACCGTCCCCCTGCAGCCTATTTACAGGCACAACAGGATCTGGGACCCGGGCTTCCCAGAGGTGGAACATCTCATGGCTCTCGTCCTCGGCAGATCCTGTTTCCGAAAATGCACACGTCCGGCTCCTTGTCCCACACGGAAGGTGGCAGCCCTGAAAGCTGTTGCTGGTCTTCACCGTCCCCCTGCAGCCTATTCACAGGCACAACAGGATCTGGGACCCGGGCTTGCCCAGAGGAGGAACATCTCATGGCTCTCGTCCTCGGCAGGGCCTGTATCCAGAAAGACACGTCCGGCTCCTTGTCCCACACGGAAGGTGGCAGCCCTGAAAGCTGTTGCTGGTCTTCACCGTTCCCCTGCAGCCTATTCACAGGCACAACAGGATTCAGGACCGGGGCTTGCCCAGAGGAGGAACATCTCATGTCTCTCGTCCTCGGCAGGGCCTGTTTCCAGAAAGGCACACATCCGGCTCATTGTCCCACACGGAAGATGGCAGCCCTGAAAGCTGTTGCTGGTCTTCACCGTCCCCCTGCAGCCTATTCACAGGCACAACAGGATTTGGACCCGGGCTTGCCCAGAGGAGGAACATCTCATGGCTCTCGTCCTCGGCAGAGCCTGTTTCCGAAAAGGCACTCATCCGGCTCCTTGTCCCACACGGAAGGTGGCAGCCCTGAAAGCTGTTGCTGGTCTTCACCGTCCCCCTGCAGCCTATTCACAGGCACAACACGATCTGGGACCCGGGCTTGCCCAGAGGAGGAACATCTCATGGCTCTCGTCCTCGGCAGGGCCTGTATCCAGAAAGACACGTCCCGCTCCTTGTCCCACACGGAAGGTGGCAGCCCTGAAAGCTGTTGCTGGTCTTCACCGTCCCCCTGCAGCCTATTCACAGGCACAACAGAATTCAGGACCCGGGCTTGCCCAGAGGTGGAACATCTCATGGCTCTCGTCCTCGGCAGAGCCTGTTTCCGGATAGGCAAAAGTCCGGCTCCTTGTCCCACACGGAGGTGGCAGCCGTGAAAGCTGTTGCTGGTCTTCACCGTCCCCCTGCAGCCTATTCACAGGCACAACAGGATTTGGATGCGGGCTTGCCCAGAGGAGGAACATCTCATGGCTCTCGTCCTCGGCAGAGCCTGACTCCGAAAAGGCACACGTCCGGCTCCTTGTCCCACACGGAAGGTGGCAGCCCTGAAAGCTGTTGCTGGTCTTCACCGTCCCCCTGCAGCCTATTCACAGGCACAACAGGATTTGGACCCGGGCTTGCCCAGAGGAGGAACATCTCATGGCTCTCGTCCTCGGCAGGGCCTGTATCCAGAAAGACACGTCCGGCTCCTTGTCCCACACGGAAGGTGGCAGCCCTGAAAGCTGTTGCTGGTCTTCACCGTCCCCCTGCAGCCTATTCACAGGCACAACAGGATTCAGGACCCGGGCTTGCCCAGAGGTGGAACATCTCATGGCTCTCGTGCTCGTCAGAGCCTGTTTCCGAAAAGGCACACATCCGGCTCCTTGTCCCACACGGAAGGTGGCAGCCTTGAAAGCTGTTGCTGGTGTTCACCGTCCCCCTGCAGCCTATTCACAGGCACAACAGGATTCAGGACCCGGGCTTGCCCAGAGGAGGAACATCTCATGGCTCTCGTCCTCGGCAGAGCTTGTTTCCGAAAAGGCACACGTCCAGCTCCTTGTCCCACACGGAAGGTGGCAGCCCTGAAAGCTGTTGCTGGTCTTCACTGTCCCCCTGCAGCCTATTCACAGGCACAACAGGATCTGGGACCCGGGCTTGCCCAGAGGAGGAACATCTCATGGCTCTCGTTCTCGGCAGGGCCTGTATCCAGAAAGACACGTCCGGCTCCTTGTCCCACACGGAAGGTGGCAGCCCTGAAAGCTGTTGCTGGTCTTCACCGTCCCCCTGCAGCCTATTCACAGGCACAACAGGTTCTGGGACCCGGGCTTGGCCAGAGGAGGAACATCTAATGGCTCTCGTCCTCGGCACGGCCTGTTTCCAGAAAGGCACACGTCCGGCTCCTGGTCCCACAGTGAAGGTGGCAGCCGTGAAAGCTGTTGCTGGTCTTCACCGTCCCCCTGCAGCCTATTCACAGGCACAACAGGATCTGGGACCCGGGCTTGCCCAGAGGAGGAACATCTCATGGCTCTCGTCCTCGGCAGAGCATGTTTCCGAAAAGGCACACGTCCGGCTACTTGTCCCACACGGAAGGTGGCAGCCCTGGAAGCTGTTGCTGGTCTTCACCGTCCCCCTGCAGCCTATTCACAGGCACAACAGGATCTGGGACCCGGCCTTGCCCAGAGGAGGAACATCTCATGGCTCTCGTCCTCGGCAGGGCCTGTTTCCAGAAAGGCACAAGACCGGCTCATTGTCCCACACGGAAGGTGGCAGCCCTGAAAGCTGTTGCTGGTCTTCACCGTCCCCCTGCAGCCTATTCACAGGCACAACAGGATTTGGACCCGGGCTTGCCCAGAGGAGGAACATCTCATGGCTCTCGTCCTCGGCAGGGCCTGTTTCCAGAAAGGCACACATCCGGCTCATTGTCCCACACGGAAGGTGGCAGCCCTGAAAGCTGTTGCTGGTCTTCACCGTCCCCCTGCAGCCTATTCACAGGCACAACAGGATTTGGACCCGGGCTTGCCCAGAGGAGGAACATCTCATGGCTCTTGTCCTCGGCAGAGCCTGATTCCGAAAAGGCACACGTCCGGCTCCTTGTCCCACACGGAAGGTGGCAGCCCTGAAAGCTGTTGCTGGTCTTCACCGTCCCCCTGCAGCCTATTCACAGGCACAACAGGATCTGGGACCCGGGCTTGCCCAGAGGAGGAACATCTCATGGCTCTCGTCCTCGGCACGGCCTGTTTCCAGAAAGGCACACGTCCGGCTCCTTGTCCCACACGGAAGGTGGCAGCCGTGAAAGCTGTTGCTGGTGTTCACCGTCCCCCTGCAGCCTATTCACAGGCACAACAGGATCTGGGACCCGGGCTTGCCCAGAGGAGGAACATCTCATGGCTCTCGTCCTCGGCAGAGCTTGTTTCCGAAAAGGCACACGTCCGGCTCCTTGTCCCACACGGAAGGTGGCAGCCCTGAAAGATGTTGCTGGTCTTCACCGTCCCCCTGCAGACTATTCACAGGCACAACAGGATCTGGGACCCGGGCTTGCCCAGAGGAGGAACATCTCATGGCTCTCGTCCTCGGCAGATCCTGTTTCCGAAAATGCACACGTCCGGCTCCTTGTCCCACACGGAAGGTGGCAGCCCTGAAAGCTGTTGCTGGTCTTCACCGTCCCCCTGCAGCCTATTCACAGGCACAACAGGATCTGGGACCCGGGCTTGCCCAGAGGAGGAACATCTCATGGCTCTCGTCCTCGGCAGGGCCTGTATCCAGAAAGACACGTCCCGCTCCTTGTCCCACACGGAAGGTGGCAGCCCTGAAAGCTGTTGCTGGTCTTCACCGTCCCCCTGCAGCCTATTCACAGGCACAACAGAATTCAGGACCCGGGCTTGCCCAGAGGTGGAACATCTCATGGCTCTCGTCCTCGGCAGAGCCTGTTTCCGGATAGGCAAAAGTCCGGCTCCTTGTCCCACACGGAGGTGGCAGCCGTGAAAGCTGTTGCTGGTCTTCACCGTCCCCCTGCAGCCTATTCACAGGCACAACAGGATTTGGATGCGGGCTTGCCCAGAGGAGGAACATCTCATGGCTCTCATCCTCGGCAGAGCCTGACTCCGAAAAGGCACACGTCCGGCTCCTTGTCCCACACGGAAGGTGGCAGCCCTGAAAGCTGTTGCTGGTCTTCACCGTCCCCCTGCAGCCTATTCACAGGCACAACAGGATTCAGGACCCGGGCTTGCCCAGAGGAGGAACATCTCATGGCTCTCGTCCTCGGCAGAGCTTGTTTCCGAAAAGGCACACGTCCAGCTCCTTGTCCCACACGGAAGGTGGCAGCCCTGAAAGCTGTTGCTGGTCTTCACCGTCCCCCTGCAGCCTATTCACAGGCACAACAGGATCTGGGACCCGGGCTTGCCCAGAGAAGGAACATCTCATGGCTCTCGTCCTCGGCAGGGCCTGTATCCAGAAAGACACGTCCGGCTCCTTGTCCCACACGGAAGGTGGCAGCCCTGAAAGCTGTTGCTGGTCTTCACCGTCCCCCTGCAGCCTATTCACAGGCACAACAGGTTCTGGGACCCGGGCTTGGCCAGAGGAGGAACATCTCATGGCTCTCGTCCTCGGCACGGCCTGTTTCCAGAAAGGCACACGTCCGGCTCCTTGTCCCACACGGAAGGTGGCAGCCGTGAAAGCTGTTGCTGGTGTTCACCGTCCCCCTGCAGCCTATTCACAGGCACAACAGGATCTGGGACCCGGGCTTGCCCAGAGGAGGAACATCTCATGGCTCTCGTCCTCGGCAGAGCTTGTTTCCGAAAAGGCACACGTCCGGCTACTTGTCCCACACGGAAGGTGGCAGCCCTGGAAGCTGTTGCTGGTCTTCACCGTCCCCCTGCAGCCTATTCACAGGCACAACAGGATCTGGGACCCGGCCTTGCCCAGAGGAGGAACATCTCATGGCTCTCGTCCTCGACAGGGCCTGTTTCCAGAAAGGCACAAGACCGGCTCATTGTCCCACACGGAAGGTGGCAGCCCTGAAAGCTGTTGCTGGTCTTCACCGTCCCCCTGCAGCCTATTCACAGGCACAACAGGATCTGGGACCCGGGCTTGCCCAGAGGAGGAACATCTCATGGCTCTCGTCCTCGGCAGGGCCTGTTTCCAGAAAGGCACACATCCGGCTCATTGTCCCACACGGAAGGTGGCAGCCCTGAAAGCTGTTGCTGGTCTTCACCGTCCCCCTGCAGCCTATTCACAGGCACAACAGGATTTGGACCCGGGCTTGCCCAGAGGAGGAACATCTCATGGCTCTTGTCCTCGGCAGAGCCTGATTCCGAAAAGGCACACGTCCGGCTCCTTGTCCCACACGGAAGGTGGCAGCCCTGAAAGCTGTTGCTGGTCTTCACCGTCCCCCTGCAGCCTATTCACAGGCACAACAGGATCTGGGACCCGGGCTTGCCCAGAGGAGGAACATCTCATGGCTCTCGTCCTCGGCACGGCCTGTTTCCAGAAAGGCACACGTCCGGCTCCTTGTCCCACACGGAAGGTGGCAGCCGTGAAAGCTGTTGCTGGTCTTCACCGTCCCCCTGCAGACTATTCACAGGCACAACAGGATCTGGGACCCGGGCTTGCCCAGAGGAGGAACATCTCATGGCTCTCGTCCTCGGCAGAGCCTGACTCCGAAAAGGCACTCATCCGGCTCCTTGTCCCACACGGAAGGTGGCAGCCCTGAAAGCTGTTGCTGGTCTTCACCGTCCCCCTGCAGCCTATTCACAGGCACAACAGGATCTGGGACCCGGGCTTGCCCAGAGGAGGAACATCTCATGGCTCTCGTCCTCGGCAGGGCATGTATCCAGAAAGACACGTCCGGCTCCTTGTCCCACATGGAAGGTGGCAGCCGTGAAAGCTGTTGCTGGTCTTTACCGTCCCCCTGCAGCCTATTCACAGGCACAACAGGATTTGGACCCGGGCTTGCCCAGAGGAGGAACATCTCATGGCTCTCGTCCTTGGCAGTTCCTGTTTCCGAAAATGCACACGTCCGGCTCCTTGTCCCACACGGAAGGTGGCAGCCCTGAAAGCTGTTGCTGGTCTTCACTGTCCCCCTGCAGCCTATTCACAGGCACAACAGGATCTGGGACCCGGGCTTGCCCAGAGAAGGAACATCTCATGGCTCTCGTCCTCGGCAGGGCCTGTATCCAGAAAGACACGTCCGGCTCATTGTCCCACACGGAAGGTGGCAGCCCTGAAAGCTGTTGCTGGTCTTCACCGTCCCCCTGCAGCCTATTCACAGGCACAACAGGATCTGGGACCCGGGCTTGCCCAGAGGAGGAACATCTCATGGCTCTCGTCCTCGGCAGAGCCTGATTCCGAAAAGGCACACGTCCGGCTCCTTGTCCCACACGGAAGGTGGCAGCCCTGAAAGCTGTTGCTGGTCTTCACCGTCCCCCTGCAGCCTATTCACAGGCACAACAGGATCTGGGACCCGGGCTTGCCCAGAGGAGGAACATCTCATGGCTCTCGTCCTCGGCACGGCCTGTTTCCAGAAAGGCACACGTCCGGCTCCTTGTCCCACACGGAAGGTGGCAGCCGTGAAAGCTGTTGCTGGTGTTCACCGTCCCCCTGCAGCCTATTCACAGGCACAACAGGATCTGGGACCCGGGCTTGCCCAGAGGAGGAACATCTCATGGCTCTCGTCCTCGGCTGAGACTGACTCCGAAAAGGCACTCATCCGGCTCCTTGTCCCACACGGAAGGTGGCAGCCGTGAAAGCTGTTGCTGGTCTTCACCGTCCCCCTGCAGCCTATTCACAGGCACAACAGGATCTGGGACCCGGGCTTGCCCAGAGGAGGAACATCTCATGGCTCTCGTCCTCGGCAGGGCATGTATCCAGAAAGACACGTCCGGCTCCTTGTCCCACACGGAAGGTGGCAGCCGTGAAAGCTGTTGCTGGTCTTCACCGTCCCCCTGCAGCCTATTCACAGGCACAACAGGATTTGGACGCGGGCTTGCCCAGAGGAACAACATCTCATGGCTCTCGTCATCGGCAGATCCTGTTTCCGAAAATGCACACGTCCGGCTCCTTGTCCCACACGGAAGGTGGCAGCCCTGAAAGCTGTTGCTGGTCTTCACCGTCCCCCTGCAGCCTATTCACAGGCACAACAGGATCTGGGACCCGGGCTTGCCCAGAGAAGGAACATCTCATGGCTCTCGTCCTCGGCAGGGCCTGTATCCAGAAAGACACGTCCGGCTCCTTGTCCCACACGGAAGGTGGCAGCCCTGAAAGCTGTTGCTGGTCTTCACCGTCCCCCTGTAGCCTATTCACAGGCACAACAGGTTCTGGGACCCGGGCGTGGCCAGAGGAGGAACATCTCATGGCTCTCGTCCTCGGCACGGCCTGTTTCCAGAAAGGCACACGTCCGGCTCCTTGTCCCACACGGAAGGTGGCAGCCCTGGAAGCTGTTGCTGGTCTTCACCGTCCCCCTGCAGCCTATTCACAGGCACAACAGGATCTGGGACCCGGCCTTGCCCAGAGGAGGAACATCTCATGGCTCTCGTCCTCGGCAGGGCCTGTTTCTATAAAGGCACAAGACCGGCTCATTGTCCCACACGGAAGGTGGCAGCCGTGAAAGCTGTTGCTGGTGTTCACCGTCCCCCTGCAGCCTATTCACAGGCACAACAGGATCTAGGACCCGGGCTTGCCCAGAGGAGGAACATCTCATGGCTCTCGTCCTCGGCAGAGCCTGTTTCCGAAAAGGCACACGTCCGGCTCCTTGTCCCACACGGAAGGTGGCAGCCCTGAAAGCTGTTGCTGGTCTTCACCGTCCCCCTGCAGCCTATTCACAGGCACAACAGGATCTGGGACCCGGGCTTGCCCAGAGGAGGAACATCTCATGGCTCTCGTCCTCGGCAGAGCCTGTTTCCGAAAAGGCACTCATCCGGCTCCTTGTCCCACACGGAAGGTGGCAGCCCTGAAAGCTGTTGCTGGTCTTCACCGTCCCCCTGCAGCCTATTCACAGGCACAACAGGATTCAGAACCGGGGCTTGCCCAGAGGAGGAACATCTAATGGCTCTCGTCCTCGGCAGGGCCTGTTTCCAGAAAGGCACACGTCCGGCTCCTTGTCCCACACGGAAGGTGGCAGCCGTGAAAGCTGTTGCTGGTGTTCACCGTCCCCCTGCAGCCTATTCACAGGCACAACAGGATCTGGGACCCGGGCTTGCCCAGAGGAGGAACATCTCATGGCTCTCGTCCTCGGCTGAGACTGACTCCGAAAAGGCACTCATCCGGCTCCTTGTCCCACACGGAAGGTGGCAGCCGTGAAAGCTGTTGCTGGTCTTCACCGTCCCCCTGCAGCCTATTCACAGGCACAACAGGATCTGGGACCCGGGCTTGCCCAGAGGAGGAACATCTCATGGCTCTCGTCCTCGGCAGGGCATGTATCCAGAAAGACACGTCCGGCTCCTTGTCCCACACGGAAGGTGGCAGCCGTGAAAGCTGTTGCTGGTCTTCACCGTCCCCCTGCAGCCTATTCACAGGCACAACAGGATCTGGGACCCGGCCTTGCCCAGAGGAGGAACATCTCATGGCTCTCGTCCTCGGCAGGGCCTGTTTCTATAAAGGCACAAGACCGGCTCATTGTCCCACACGGAAGGTGGCAGCCGTGAAAGCTGTTGCTGGTGTTCACCGTCCCCCTGCAGCCTATTCACAGGCACAACAGGATCTGGGACCCGGGCTTGCCCAGAGGAGGAACATCTCATGGCTCTCGTCCTCGGCAGAGCCTGTTTCCGAAAAGGCACACGTCCGGCTCCTTGTCCCACACGGAAGGTGGCAGCCCTGAAAGCTGTTGCTGGTCTTCACCGTCCCCCTGCAGCCTATTCACAGGCACAACAGGATCTGGGACCCGGGCTTGCCCAGAGGAGGAACATCTCATGGCTCTCGTCCTCGGCAGAGCCTGTTTCCGAAAAGGCACTCATCCGGCTCCTTGTCCCACACGGAAGGTGGCAGCCCTGAAAGCTGTTGCTGGTCTTCACCGTCCCCCTGCAGCCTATTCACAGGCACAACAGGATTCAGAACCGGGGCTTGCCCAGAGGAGGAACATCTAATGGCTCTCGTCCTCGGCAGGGCCTGTTTCCAGAAAGGCACACGTCCGGCTCCTTGTCCCACACGGAAGGTGGCAGCCGTGAAAGCTGTTGCTGGTGTTCACCGTCCCCCTGCAGCCTATTCACAGGCACAACAGGATCTGGGACCCGGGCTTGCCCAGAGGAGGAACATCTCATGGCTCTCGTCCTCGGCTGAGACTGACTCCGAAAAGGCACTCATCCGGCTCCTTGTCCCACACGGAAGGTGGCAGCCGTGAAAGCTGTTGCTGGTCTTCACCGTCCCCCTGCAGCCTATTCACAGGCACAACAGGATCTGGGACCCGGGCTTGCCCAGAGGAGGAACATCTCATGGCTCTCGTCCTCGGCAGGGCATGTATCCAGAAAGACACGTCCGGCTCCTTGTCCCACACGGAAGGTGGCAGCCGTGAAAGCTGTTGCTGGTCTTCACCGTCCCCCTGCAGCCTATTCACAGGCACAACAGGATTTGGACGCAGGCTTGCCCAGAGGAACAACATCTCATGGCTCTCGTCCTCGGCAGATCCTGTTTCCGAAAATGCACACGTCCGGCTCCTTGTCCCACACGGAAGGTGGCAGCCCTGAAAGCTGTTGCTGGTCTTCACCGTCCCCCTGCAGCCTATTCACAGGCACAACAGGATCTGGGACCCGGGCTTGCCCAGAGAAGGAACATCTCATGGCTCTCGTCCTCGGCAGGGCCTGTATCCAGAAAGACACGTCCGGCTCCTTGTCCCACACGGAAGGTGGCAGCCCTGAAAGCTGTTGCTGGTCTTCACCGTCCCCCTGCAGCCTATTCACAGGCACAACAGGATCTGGGACCCGGGCTTGCCCAGAGGAGGAACATCTCATGGCTCTCGTCCTCGGCAGGGCCTGTTTCTATAAAGGCACAAGACCGGCTCATTGTCCCACACGGAAGGTGGCAGCCGTGAAAGCTGTTGCTGGTGTTCACCGTCCCCCTGCAGCCTATTCACAGGCACAACAGGATCTGGGACCCGGGCTTGCCCAGAGGAGGAACATCTCATGGCTCTCGTCCTCGGCAGAGCCTGTTTCCGAAAAGGCACACGTCCGGCTCCTTGTCCCACACGGAAGGTGGCAGCCCTGAAAGCTGTTGCTGGTCTTCACCGTCCCCCTGCAGCCTATTCACAGGCACAACAGGATCTGGGACCCGGGCTTGCCCAGAGGAGGAACATCTCATGGCTCTCGTCCTCGGCAGAGCCTGTTTCCGAAAAGGCACTCATCCGGCTCCTTGTCCCACACGGAAGGTGGCAGCCCTGAAAGCTGTTGCTGGTCTTCACCGTCCCCCTGCAGCCTATTCACAGGCACAACAGGATTCAGAACCGGGGCTTGCCCAGAGGAGGAACATCTAATGGCTATCGTCCTCGGCAGGGCCTGTTTCCAGAAAGGCACACATCCGGCTCCTTGTCCCACACGGAAGGTGGCAGCCCTGAAAGCTGTTGCTGGTCTTCACCGTCCCCCTGCAGCCTATTCACAGGCACAACAGGATTCAGGACCCGGGCTTGCCCAGAGGAGGAACATCTCATGGCTCTCGTCCTCGGAGAGCCTGATTCCGAAAAGGCACACGTCCGGCTCCTTGTCCCACACGGAAGGTGGCAGCCCTGGAAGCTGTTGCTGGTCTTCACCGTCCCCCTGCAGCCTATTCATAGGCACAACAGGATTCAGGACCCGGGCTTGCCCAGAGGAGGAACATCTCATGGCTCTCGTCCTCGGCAGAGCCTGTTTCCGAAAAGGCACACATCCGGCTCCTTTTCCCACACGGAAGGTGGCAGCCCTGAAAGCTGTTGCTGGTCTTCACCGTCCCCCTGCAGCCTATTCACAGGCACAACAGGATTCAGGACCCGGGCTTGCCCAGAGGAGGAACATCTCATGGCTCTCGTCCTCGGCAGAGCTTGTTTCCGAAAAGGCACACGTCCGGCTCCTTGTACCACACGGAAGGTGGCAGCCCTGGAAGCTGTTGCTGGTCTTCATCGTCCCCCTGCAGCCTATTCACAGGCACAACAGGATCTGGGACCCGGGCATGGCCAGAGGAGGAACATCTCATGGCTCTCGTCCTCGGCAGGGCCTGTTTCCAGAAAGGCACACGTCCGGCTCCTTGTCCCACAGTGAAGGTGGCAGCCGTGAAAGCTGTTGCTGGTCTTCACCGTCCCCCTGCAGCCTATTCACAGGCACAACAGGATCTGGGACCCGGGCTTGCCCAGAGGAGGAACATCTCATGGCTCTCGTCCTCGCAGGGCCTGTTTCCATAAAGGCACAAGACCGGCTCATTGTCCCACACGGAAGGTGGCAGCCCTGAAAGCTGTTGCTGGTCTTCACCGTCCCCCTGCAGCCTGTTCACAGGCACAACAGGATCTGGGACCCGGGCTTGCCCAGAGGAGGAACATCTAATGGCTCTCGTCCTCGGCAGAGTTTGTTTCCGAAAAGGCACACTTCTGGCTCCTTGTCTCACACGGAAGGTGGCAGCCCTGAAAGCTGTTGCTGGTCTTCACCGTCCCCCTGCAGCCTATTCACAGGCACAACAGGATTCAGGACCCGGGCTTGCCCAGAGGAGGAACATCTCATGGCTCTCGTCCTTGGCAGAGCCTGTTTCCGAAAAGGCACACATCCGGCTCCTTGTCCCACACGGAAGGTGGCAGCCCTGAAAGCTGTTGCTGGTCTTCACCGTCCCCCTGCAGCCTATTCACAGGCACAACAGGATTCAGGACCCGGGCTTGCCCAGAGGAGGAACATCTCATGGCTCTCGTCGTCGGCAGGGCCTGTTTCCAGAAAGGCACACGTCCGGCTCCTTGTCCCACAGTGAAGATGGCAGCCGTGAAAGCTGTTGCTGGTGTTCACCGTCCCCCTGCAGCCTATTCACAGGCACAACAGGATCTGGGACCCGGGCTTGCCCAGAGGAGGAACATCTCATGGCTCTCGTCCTCGGCAGAGCTTGTTTCCGAAAAGGCACACGTCCGGCTCCTTGTCCCACACGGAAGGTGGCAGCCCTGGAAGCTGTTGCTGGTCTTCACCGTCCCCCTGCGGCCTATTCACAGGCACAACAGGATCTGGGACCCGGGCTTGCCCAGAGGAGGAATATCTCATGGCTCTCGTCCTCGGCAGAGCCTGACTCCGAAAAGGCAATCATCCAGCTCCTTGTCCCACACGGAAGGTGGCAGCCCTGAAAGCTGTTGCTGGTCTTCACCGTCCCCCTGCAGCCTATTCACAGGCACAACAGGATTTGGACGCGGGCTTGCCCAGAGGAGGAACATCTCATGGCTCTCGTCCTCGGCAGATCCTGTTTCCGAAAATGCACACGTCCGGCTCCTTGTCCCACACGGAAGGTGGCAGCCCTGGAAGCTGTTGCTGGTCTTCACCGTCCCCCTGCAGCCTATTCACAGGCACAACAGGATTCAGGACCCGGGCTTGCCCAGAGGAGGAACATCTCATGGCTCTCGTCCTCGGCAGAGCCTGTTTCCGAAAAGGCACACATCCGGCTCCTTGTCCCACACGGAAGGTGGCAGCCCTGAAAGCTGTTGCTGGTCTTCACCGTCCCCCTGCAGCCTATTCACAGGCACAACAGGATTCAGAACCGGGGCTTGCCCAGAGGAGGAACATCTAATGGCTCTCGTCCTCGGCAGGGCCTGTTTCCAGAAAGGCACACATCCGGCTCATTGTCCCACACGGAAGGTGGCAGCCCTGAAAGCTGTTGCTGGTCTTCACCGTCCCCCTGCAGCCTATTCACAGGCACAACAGGATTTGGACCCGGGCTTGCCCAGAGGAGGAACATCTAATGGCTCTCGTCCTCGGCAGGGCCTGTTTCCAGAAAGGCACACGTCCGGCTCCTGGTCCCACAGTGAAGGTGGCAGCCGTGAAAGCTGTTGCTGGTGTTCACCGTCCCCCTGCAGCCTATTCACAGGCACAACAGGATCTGGGACCCGGGCTTGCCCAGAGGAGGAACATCTCATGGCTCTCGTCCTCGGCAGAGCTTGTTTCCGAAAAGGCACACGTCCGGCTCCTTGTCCCACACGGAAGGTGGCAGCCCTGAAAGCTGTTGCTGGTCTTCACCGTCCCCCTGCAGCCTATTCACAGGCACAACAGGATCTGGGACCCGGGCTTGCCCAGAGGAGGAACATGTCATGGGTCTCTTCCTCGGCAGAGCCTGATTCCGAAAAGGCACACGTCCGGCTCCTTGTCCCACACGGAAGGTGGCAGCCCTGAAAGCTGTTGCTGGTGTTCACCGTCCCCCTGCAGCCTATTCACAGGCACAACAGGATCTGGGACCCGGGCTTGCCCAGAGGAGGAACATCTCATGGCTCTCGTCCTCGGCACGGCCTGTTTCCAGAAAGGCACACGTCCGGCTCCTTGTCCCACACGGAAGGTGGCAGCCGTGAAAGCTGTTGCTGGTGTTCACCGTCCCCCTGCAGCCTATTCACAGGCACAACAGGATCTGGGACCCGGGCTTGCCCAGAGGAGGAACATCTCATGGCTCTCGTCCTCGGCACGGCCTGTTTCCAGAAAGGCACACGTCCGGCTCCTTGTCCCACACGGAAGGTGGCAGCCGTGAAAGCTGTTGCTGGTGTTCACCGTCCCCCTGCAGCCTATTCACAGGCACAACAGGATCTGGGACCCGGGCTTGCCCAGAGGAGGCACATCTCATGACTCTCGTCCTAGGCAGAGCTTGTTTCCGAAATGGCAATCATCCAGCTCCTTGTCCCACACGGAAGGTGGCAGCCCTGAAAGCTGTTGCTGGTCTTCACCGTCCCCCTGCAGCCTATTCACAGGCACAACAGGATTTGGACGCGGGCTTGCCCAGAGGAGGAACATCTCATGGCTCTCGTCCTCGGCAGAGCCTGATTCCGAAAAGGCACACATCCGGCTCCTTGTCCCACACGGAAGGTGGCAGCCCTGAAAGCTGTTGCTGGTCTTCACCGTCCCCCTGCAGCCTATTCACAGGCACAACAGGATCTGGGACCCGGGCTTGCCCAGAGGAGGAACATCTCATGGCTCTCGTCCTCGGCAGAGCCTGATTCCGAAAAGGCACACATCCGGCTCCTTGTCCCACACGGAAGGTGGCAGCCCTGAAAGCTGTTGCTGGTCTTCACCGTCCCCCTGCAGCCTATTCACAGGCACAACAGGATCTGGGACCCGGGCTTGCCCAGAGGAGGAACATCTCATGGCTCTCGTCCTCGGCAGAGCCTGTTTCCGAAAAGGCACTCATCCGGCTCCTTGTCCCACACGGAAGGTGGCAGCCCTGAAAGCTGTTGCTGGTCTTCACCGTCCCCCTGCAGCCTATTCACAGGCACAACATGATTCAGAACCGGGGCTTGCCCAGAGGAGGAACATCTAATGGCTATCGTCCTCGGCAGGGCCTGTTTCCAGAAAGGCACACATCCGGCTCATTGTCCCACACGGAAGGTGGCAGCCCTGAAAGCTGTTGCTGGTCTTCACCGTCCCCCTGTAGCCTATTCACAGGCACAACAGGATTTGGACCCGGGCTTGCCCAGAGGAGGAACATCTCATGGCTCTCGTCCTCGGCAGAGCCTGATTCCGAAAAGGCACACGTCCGGCTCCTTGTCCCACACGGAAGGTGGCAGCCCTGGAAGCTGTTGCTGGTCTTCACCGTCCCCCTGCAGCCTATTCACAGGCACAACAGGATTCAGGACCCGGGCTTGCCCAGAGGAGGAACATCTCATGGCTCTCGTCCTCGGCAGAGCCTGTTTCCGAAAAGGCACACATCCGGCTCCTTGTCCCACACGGAAGGTGGCAGCCCTGAAAGCTGTTGCTGGTCTTCACCGTCCCCCTGCAGCCTATTCACAGGCACAACAGGATTCAGGACCCGGGCTTGCCCAGAGGAGGAACATCTCATGGCTCTCGTCCTCGGCAGAGCTTGTTTCCGAAAAGGCACACGTCCGGCTCCTTGTCCCACACGGAAGGTGGCAGCCCTGGAAGCTGTTGCTGGTCTTCACCGTCCCCCTGCAGCCTATTCACAGGCACAACAGGATCTGGGACCCGGGCTTGCCCAGAGGAGGAACATCTCATGGCTCTCGTCCTTGGCAGAGCCTGTTTCCGAAAAGGCACACATCCGGCTCCTTGTCCCACACGGAAGGTGGCAGCCCTGAAAGCTGTTGCTGGTCTTCACCGTCCCCCTGCAGCCTATTCACAGGCACAACAGGATTCAGGACCCGGGCTTGCCCAGAGGAGGAACATCTCATGGCTCTCGTCGTCGGCAGGGCCTGTTTCCAGAAAGGCACACGTCCGGCTCCTTGTCCCACAGTGAAGATGGCAGCCGTGAAAGCTGTTGCTGGTGTTCACCGTCCCCCTGCAGCCTATTCACAGGCACAACAGGATCTGGGACCCGGGCTTGCCCAGAGGAGGAACATCTCATGGCTCTCGTCCTCGGCAGAGCTTGTTTCCGAAAAGGCACACGTCCGGCTCCTTGTCCCACACGGAAGGTGGCAGCCCTGGAAGCTGTTGCTGGTCTTCACCGTCCCCCTGCGGCCTATTCACAGGCACAACAGGATCTGGGACCCGGGCTTGCCCAGAGGAGGAATATCTCATGGCTCTCGTCCTCGGCAGAGCCTGACTCCGAAAAGGCAATCATCCAGCTCCTTGTCCCACACGGAAGGTGGCAGCCCTGAAAGCTGTTGCTGGTCTTCACCGTCCCCCTGCAGCCTATTCACAGGCACAACAGGATTTGGACGCGGGCTTGCCCAGAGGAGGAACATCTCATGGCTCTCGTCCTCGGCAGATCCTGTTTCCGAAAATGCACACGTCCGGCTCCTTGTCCCACACGGAAGGTGGCAGCCCTGGAAGCTGTTGCTGGTCTTCACCGTCCCCCTGCAGCCTATTCACAGGCACAACAGGATTCAGGACCCGGGCTTGCCCAGAGGAGGAACATCTCATGGCTCTCGTCCTCGGCAGAGCCTGTTTCCGAAAAGGCACACATCCGGCTCCTTGTCCCACACGGAAGGTGGCAGCCCTGAAAGCTGTTGCTGGTCTTCACCGTCCCCCTGCAGCCTATTCACAGGCACAACAGGATTCAGAACCGGGGCTTGCCCAGAGGAGGAACATCTAATGGCTCTCGTCCTCGGCAGGGCCTGTTTCCAGAAAGGCACACATCCGGCTCATTGTCCCACACGGAAGGTGGCAGCCCTGAAAGCTGTTGCTGGTCTTCACCGTCCCCCTGCAGCCTATTCACAGGCACAACAGGATTTGGACCCGGGCTTGCCCAGAGGAGGAACATCTAATGGCTCTCGTCCTCGGCAGGGCCTGTTTCCAGAAAGGCACACGTCCGGCTCCTGGTCCCACAGTGAAGGTGGCAGCCGTGAAAGCTGTTGCTGGTGTTCACCGTCCCCCTGCAGCCTATTCACAGGCACAACAGGATCTGGGACCCGGGCTTGCCCAGAGGAGGAACATCTCATGGCTCTCGTCCTCGGCAGAGCTTGTTTCCGAAAAGGCACACGTCCGGCTCCTTGTCCCACACGGAAGGTGGCAGCCCTGAAAGCTGTTGCTGGTCTTCACCGTCCCCCTGCAGCCTATTCACAGGCACAACAGGATCTGGGACCCGGGCTTGCCCAGAGGAGGAACATGTCATGGGTCTCTTCCTCGGCAGAGCCTGATTCCGAAAAGGCACACGTCCGGCTCCTTGTCCCACACGGAAGGTGGCAGCCCTGAAAGCTGTTGCTGGTGTTCACCGTCCCCCTGCAGCCTATTCACAGGCACAACAGGATCTGGGACCCGGGCTTGCCCAGAGGAGGAACATCTCATGGCTCTCGTCCTCGGCACGGCCTGTTTCCAGAAAGGCACACGTCCGGCTCCTTGTCCCACACGGAAGGTGGCAGCCGTGAAAGCTGTTGCTGGTGTTCACCGTCCCCCTGCAGCCTATTCACAGGCACAACAGGATCTGGGACCCGGGCTTGCCCAGAGGAGGAACATCTCATGGCTCTCGTCCTCGGCACGGCCTGTTTCCAGAAAGGCACACGTCCGGCTCCTTGTCCCACACGGAAGGTGGCAGCCGTGAAAGCTGTTGCTGGTGTTCACCGTCCCCCTGCAGCCTATTCACAGGCACAACAGGATCTGGGACCCGGGCTTGCCCAGAGGAGGCACATCTCATGACTCTCGTCCTAGGCAGAGCTTGTTTCCGAAATGGCAATCATCCAGCTCCTTGTCCCACACGGAAGGTGGCAGCCCTGAAAGCTGTTGCTGGTCTTCACCGTCCCCCTGCAGCCTATTCACAGGCACAACAGGATTTGGACGCGGGCTTGCCCAGAGGAGGAACATCTCATGGCTCTCGTCCTCGGCAGAGCCTGATTCCGAAAAGGCACACATCCGGCTCCTTGTCCCACACGGAAGGTGGCAGCCCTGAAAGCTGTTGCTGGTCTTCACCGTCCCCCTGCAGCCTATTCACAGGCACAACAGGATCTGGGACCCGGGCTTGCCCAGAGGAGGAACATCTCATGGCTCTCGTCCTCGGCAGAGCCTGATTCCGAAAAGGCACACATCCGGCTCCTTGTCCCACACGGAAGGTGGCAGCCCTGAAAGCTGTTGCTGGTCTTCACCGTCCCCCTGCAGCCTATTCACAGGCACAACAGGATCTGGGACCCGGGCTTGCCCAGAGGAGGAACATCTCATGGCTCTCGTCCTCGGCAGAGCCTGTTTCCGAAAAGGCACTCATCCGGCTCCTTGTCCCACACGGAAGGTGGCAGCCCTGAAAGCTGTTGCTGGTCTTCACCGTCCCCCTGCAGCCTATTCACAGGCACAACATGATTCAGAACCGGGGCTTGCCCAGAGGAGGAACATCTAATGGCTATCGTCCTCGGCAGGGCCTGTTTCCAGAAAGGCACACATCCGGCTCATTGTCCCACACGGAAGGTGGCAGCCCTGAAAGCTGTTGCTGGTCTTCACCGTCCCCCTGTAGCCTATTCACAGGCACAACAGGATTTGGACCCGGGCTTGCCCAGAGGAGGAACATCTCATGGCTCTCGTCCTCGGCAGAGCCTGATTCCGAAAAGGCACACGTCCGGCTCCTTGTCCCACACGGAAGGTGGCAGCCCTGGAAGCTGTTGCTGGTCTTCACCGTCCCCCTGCAGCCTATTCACAGGCACAACAGGATTCAGGACCCGGGCTTGCCCAGAGGAGGAACATCTCATGGCTCTCGTCCTCGGCAGAGCCTGTTTCCGAAAAGGCACACATCCGGCTCCTTGTCCCACACGGAAGGTGGCAGCCCTGAAAGCTGTTGCTGGTCTTCACCGTCCCCCTGCAGCCTATTCACAGGCACAACAGGATTCAGGACCCGGGCTTGCCCAGAGGAGGAACATCTCATGGCTCTCGTCCTCGGCAGAGCTTGTTTCCGAAAAGGCACACGTCCGGCTCCTTGTCCCACACGGAAGGTGGCAGCCCTGGAAGCTGTTGCTGGTCTTCACCGTCCCCCTGCAGCCTATTCACAGGCACAACAGGATCTGGGACCCGGGCTTGCCCAGAGGAGGAACATCTCATGGCTCTCGTCCTCGGCAGGGCCTGTTTCCAGAAAGGCACACGTCCGGCTCCTTGTCCCACAGTGAAGGTGGCAGCCGTGAAAGCTGTTGCTGGTGTTCACCGTCCCCCTGCAGCCTATTCACAGGCACAACAGGATCTGGGACCCGGACTTGCCCAGAGGAGGAACATCTAATGGCTCTCGTCCTCGCAGGGCCTGTTTCCATAAAGGCACAAGACCGGCTCATTGTCCCACACGGAAGGTGGCAGCCCTGGAAGCTGTTGCTGGTCTTCACCGTCCCCCTGCAGCCTGTTCACAGGCACAACAGGATCTGGGACCCGGGCTTACCCAGAGGAGGAACATCTCATGGCTCTCGTCCTCGGCAGAGTTTGTTTCCGAAAAGGCACACGTCTGGCTCCTTGTCTCACACGGAAGGTGGCAGCCCTGAAAGCTGTTGCTGGTCTTCACCGTCCCCCTGCAGCCTATTCACAGGCACAACAGGATCTGGGACCCGGGCTTGCCCAGAGGAGGAACATCTCATGGCTCTCGTCCTCGGCAGAACCTGTTTCCCAAAAGGCACACATCCGGCTCCTTCTCCCACACGGAAGGTGGCAGCCCTGAAAGCTGTTGCTGGTCTTCACCGTCCCCCTGCAGCCTATTCACAGGCACAACAGGATTCAGAACCGGGGCTTGCCCAGAGGAGGAACATCTAATGGCTATCGTCCTCGGCAGGGCCTGTTTCCAGAAAGGCACACATCCGGCTCATTGTCCCACACGGAAGGTGGCAGCCCTGAAAGCTGTTGCTGGTCTTCACCGTCCCCCTGTAGCCTATTCACAGGCACAACAGGATTTGGACCCGGGCTTGCCCAGAGGAGGAACATCTCATGGCTCTCGTCCTCGGCAGAGCCTGATTCCGAAAAGGCACACGTCCGGCTCCTTGTCCCACACGGAAGGTGGCAGCCCTGGAAGCTGTTGCTGGTCTTCACCGTCCCCCTGCAGCCTATTCACAGGCACAACAGGATCTGGGACCCGGGCTTGGCCAGAGGAGGAACATCTCATGGCTCTCGTCCTCGGCAGGGCCTGTTTCCAGAAAGGCACACGTCCGGCTCCTTGTCCCACAGTGAAGGTGGCAGCCGTGAAAGCTGTTGCTGGTGTTCACCGTCCCCCTGCAGCCTATTCACAGGCACAACAGGATCTGGGACCCGGACTTGCCCAGAGGAGGAACATCTAATGGCTCTCGTCCTCGCAGGGCCTGTTTCCATAAAGGCACAAGACCGGCTCATTGTCCCACACGGAAGGTGGCAGCCCTGAAAGCTGTTGCTGGTCTTCACCGTCCCCCTGCAGCCTATTCACAGGCACAACAGGATTGGCTCTCGTCCTCGGCAGAGCCTGTTTCCCAAAAGGCACACATCCGGCTCCTTCTCCCACACGGAAGGTGGCAGCCCTGAAAGCTGTTGCTGGTCTTCACCGTCCCCCTGCAGCCTATTCACAGGCACAACAGGATTCAGAACCGGGGCTTGCCCAGAGGAGGAACATCTAATGGCTATCGTCCTCGGCAGGGCCTGTTTCCAGAAAGGCACACATCCGTCTCATTGTCCCACACGGAAGGTGGCAGCCCTGAAAGCTGTTGCTGGTCTTCACCGTCCCCCTGTAGCCTATTCACAGGCACAACAGGATTTGGACCCGGGCTTGCCCAGAGGAGGAACATCTCATGGCTCTCGTCCTCGGCAGAGCCTGATTCCGAAAAGGCACACGTCCGGCTCCTTGTCCCACACGGAAGGTGGCAGCCCTGGAAGCTGTTGCTGGTCTTCACCGTCCCCCTGCAGCCTATTCACAGGCACAACAGGATTCAGGACGCGGGCTTGCCCAGAGGAGGAACATCTCATGGCTCTCGTCCTCGGCAGAGCCTGTTTCCGAAAAGGCACACATCCGGCTCCTTGTCCCACACGGAAGGTGGCAGCCCTGAAAGCTGTTGCTGGTCTTCACCGTCCCCCTGCAGCCTATTCACAGGCACAACAGGATTCAGGACCCGGGCTTGCCCAGAGGAGGAACATCTCATGGCTCTCGTCCTCGGCAGAGCTTGTTTCCGAAAAGGCACACGTCCGGCTCCTTGTCCCACACGGAAGGTGGCAGCCCTGGAAGCTGTTGCTGGTCTTCACCGTCCCCCTGCAGCCTATTCACAGGCACAACAGGATCTGGGACCCGGACTTGCCCAGAGGAGGAACATCTAATGGCTATCGTCCTCGCAGGGCCTGTTTCCATAAAGGCACAAGACCGGCTCATTGTCCCACACGGAAGGTGGCAGCCCTGAAAGCTGTTGCTGGTCTTCACCGTCCCCCTGCAGCCTGTTCACAGGCACAACAGGATCTGGGACCCGGGCTTGCCCAGAGGAGGAACATCTCATGGCTCTCGTCCTCGGCAGAGTTTGTTTCCGAAAAGGCACACGTCTGGCTCCTTGTCTCACACGGAAGGTGGCAGCCCTGAAAGCTGTTGCTGGTCTTCACCGTCCCCCTGCAGCCTATTCACAGGCACAACAGGATCTGGGACCCGGGCTTGCCCAGAGGAGGAACATCTCATGGCTCTCGTCCTCGGCAGAGCCTGTTTCCCAAAAGGCACACATCCGGCTCCTTCTCCCACACGGAAGGTGGCAGCCCTGAAAGCTGTTGCTGGTCTTCACCGTCCCCCTGCAGCCTATTCACAGGCACAACAGGATCTGGGACCCGGGCTTGCCCAGAGGAGGAACATCTCATGGCTCTCGTCCTCGGCAGATCCTGATTCCGAAAAGGCACAAGTCCGGCTCCTTGTCCCACACGGAAGGTGGCAGCCCTGAAAGCTGTTGCTGGTCTTCACCGTCCCCCTGCAGCCTATTCACAGGCACAACAGGATTCAGGACCCGGGCTTGCCCAGAGGAGGAACATCTCATGGCTCTCGTCGTCGGCAGGGCCTGTTTCCAGAAAGGCACACGTCCGGCTCCTTGTCCCACAGTGAAGATGGCAGCCGTGAAAGCTGTTGCTGGTGTTCACCGTCCCCCTGCAGCCTATTCACAGGCACAACAGGATCTGGGACCCGGGCTTGCCCAGAGGAGGAACATCTCATGGCTCTCGTCCTCGGCAGAGCTTGTTTCCGAAAAGGCACACGTCCGGCTCCTTGTCCCACACGGAAGGTGGCAGCCCTGGAAGCTGTTGCTGGTCTTCACCGTCCCCCTGCGGCCTATTCACAGGCACAACAGGATCTGGGACCCGGGCTTGCCCAGAGGAGGAATATCTCATGGCTCTCGTCCTCGGCAGAGCCTGACTCCGAAAAGGCAATCATCCAGCTCCTTGTCCCACACGGAAGGTGGCAGCCCTGAAAGCTGTTGCTGGTCTTCACCGTCCCCCTGCAGCCTATTCACAGGCACAACAGGATTTGGACGCGGGCTTGCCCAGAGGAGGAACATCTCATGGCTCTCGTCCTCGGCAGATCCTGTTTCCGAAAATGCACACGTCCGGCTCCTTGTCCTACACGGAAGGTGGCAGCCCTGAAAGCTGTTGCTGGTCTTCACCGTCCCCCTGCAGCCTATTCACAGGCACAACAGGATTCAGGATCCGGGCTTGCCCAGAGGAGGAACATCTCATGGCTCTCGTCCTCGGCAGAGCCTGATTCCGAAAAGGCACACATCCGGCTCCTTGTCCCACACGGAAGGTGGCAGCCCTGAAAGCTGTTGCTGGTCTTCACCGTCCCCCTGCAGCCTATTCACAGGCACAACAGGATCTGGGACCCGGGCTTGCCCAGAGGAGGAACATCTCATGGCTTTCGTCCTCGGAAGAGCCTGTTTCCGAAAAGGCACTCATCCGGCTCCTTGTCCCACACGGAAGGTGGCAGCCCTGAAAGCTGTTGCTGGTCTTCACCGTCCCCCTGCAGCCTATTCAGAGGCACAACAGGATTCAGAACCGGGGCTTGCCCAGAGGAGGAACATCTAATGGCTCTCGTCCTCGGCAGGGCCTGTTTCCAGAAAGGCACACATCCGGCTCATTGTCCCACACGGAAGGTGGCAGCCCTGAAAGCTGTTGCTGGTCTTCACCGTCCCCCTGCAGCCTATTCACAGGCACAACAGGATTTGGACCCGGGCTTGCCCAGAGGAGGAACATCTCATGGCTCTCGTCCTCGGCAGAGCCTGATTCCGAAAAGGCACACATCCGGCTCCTTGTCCCACACGGAAGGTGGCAGCCCTGAAAGCTGTTGCTGGTCTTCACCGTCCCCCTGCAGCCTATTCACAGGCACAACAGGATCTGGGGCCTGGGCTTGCCCAGAGGAGGAACATCTCATGGCTCTCGTCCTCGGCAGATCCTGTTTACATCTCATGGCTCTCGTCCTCGGCAGATCCTGTTTCCGAAAATGCACACGTCCGGCTCCTTGTCCCACACGGAAGGTGGCAGCCCTGAAAGCTGTTGCTGGTCTTCACCGTCCCCCTGCAGCCTATTCACAGGCACAACAGGATCTGGGACCCGGGCTTGCCCAGAGGAGGAACATCTCATGGCTCTCGTCCTCGGCAGAGCCTGTTTCCGGAAAGGCACACGTCCGGCTCCTTGTCCCACACGGAAGGTGGCAGCCCTGGAAGCTGTTGCTGGTCTTCACCGTCCCCCTGCAGCCTATTCACAGGCACAACAGGATTCAGGACCCGGGCTTGCCCAGAGGAGGAACATCTCATGGCTCTCGTCCTCGGCAGAGCCTGACTCCGAAAAGGCACTCATCCGGCTCCGTGTCCCACACGGAAGCTGGCAGCCCTGAAAGCTGTTGCTGGTCTTCACCGTCCCCCTGCAGCCTATTCACAGGCACAACAGGATCTGGGACCCGGGCTTGCCCAGAGAAGGAACATCTCATGGCTCTCGTCCTCGGCAGGGCCTGTATCCAGAAAGACACGTCCGGCTCCTTGTCCCACACGGAAGGTGGCAGCCGTGAAAGCTGTTGCTGGTCTTCACCGTCCCCCTGTAGCCTATTCACAGGCACAACAGGTTCTGGGACCCGGGCGTGGCCAGAGGAGGAACATCTCATGGCTCTCGTCCTCGGCACGGCCTGTTTCCAGAAAGGCACACGTCCGGCTCCCTGTCCCACACGGAAGGTGGCAGCCCTGGAAGCTGTTGCTGGTCTTCACCGTCCCCCTGCAGCCTATTCACAGGCACAACAGGATTCAGGACCCGGGCTTGCCCAGAGGAGGAACATCTCATGGCTCTCGTCCTCGGCAGAGCCTGTTTCCGAAAAGGCAAACATCCGGCTCCTTGTCCCACACGGAAGGTGGCAGCCCTGAAAGCTGTTGCTGGTCTTCACCGTCCCCCTGCAGCCTATTCACAGGCACAACAGGATCTGGGACCCGGCCTTGCCCAGAGGAGGAACATCTCATGGCTCTCGTCCTCGGCAGAGCCTGTTTCCGAAAAGGCACTCATCCGGCTCCTTGTCCCACACGGAAGGTGGCAGCCCTGAAAGCTGTTGCTGGTCTTCACCGTCCCCCTGCAGCCTATTCACAGGCACAACAGGATTCAGAACCGGGGCTTGCCCATAGGAGGAACATCTCATGGCTCTCGTCCTCGGCAGGGCCTGTTTCCAGAAAGGCACACATCCGGCTCCTTGTCCCACACGGAAGGTGGCAGCCCTGAAAGCTGTTGCTGGTCTTCACCGTCCCCCTGCAGCCTATTCACAGGCACAACAGGATTTGGACCAGGGCTTGCCCAGAGGAGGAACATCTCATGGCTCTCGTCCTCGGCAGAGCCTGATTCCGAAAAGGCACACATCTGGCTCCTTGTCCCACACGGAAGGTGGCAGCCCTGAAAGCTGTTGCTGGTCTTCACCGTCCCCCTGCAGCCTATTCACAGGCACAACAGGATCTGGGACCCGGGCTTGCCCAGAGGAGGAACATCTCATGGCTCTCGTCCTCGGCAGAGCCTGTTTCCGGAAAGGCACACGTCCGGCTCCTTGTCCCACACTAAGGTGGCAGCCCTGGAAGCTGTTGCTGGTCTTCACCGTCCCCCTGCAGCCTATTCACAGGCACAACAGGATTCAGGACCCGGGCTTGCCCAGAGGAGGAACATCTCATGGCTCTCGTCCTCGGCAGAGCCTGTTTCCGAAAATGCACACATCCGGCTCCTTGTCCCACACGGAAGGTGGCAGCCCTGAAAGATGTCGCTGGTCTTCACCGTCCCCCTGCAGACTATTCACAGGCACAACAGGATCTGGGACCCGGGCTTGCCCAGAGGAGGAACATCTCATGGCTCTCGTCCTCGGCAGAGCTTGTTTCCGAAAAGGCACACGTCCGGCTCCTTGTACCACACGGAAGCTGGCAGCCCTGAAAGCTGTTGCTGGTCTTCACCGTCCCCCTGCAGCCTATTCACAGGCACAACAGGATCTGGGACCCGGGCTTGCCCAGAGAAGGAACATCTCATGGCTCTCGTCCTCGGCAGGGCCTGTATCCAGAAAGACACGTCCGGCTCCTTGTCCCACACGGAAGGTGGCAGCCCTGAAAGCTGTTGCTGGTCTTCACCGTCCCCCTGTAGCCTATTCACAGGCACAACAGGTTCTGGGACCCGGGCGTGGCCATAGGAGGAACATCTCATGGCTCTCGTCCTCGGCACGGCCTGTTTCCAGAAAGGCACACGTCCGGCTCCTTGTCCCACACGGAAGGTGGCAGCCCTGGAAGCTGTTGCTGGTCTTCACCGTCCCCCTGCAGCCTATTCACAGGCACAACAGGATCTGGGACCCGGCCTTACCCAGAGGAGGAACATCTCATGGCTCTCGTCCTCGGCAGGGCCTGTTTCCATAAAGGCACAAGACCGGCTCATTGTCCCACACGGAAGGTGGCAGCCCTGAAAGCTGTTGCTGGTCTTCACCGTCCCCCTGCAGCCTATTCACAGGCACAACAGGATTCAGGACCCGGGCTTGCCCAGAGGAGGAACATCTCATGGCTCTCGTCCTCGGCACGGCCTGTTTCCGAAAAGGCACACATCCGGCTCCTTGTCCCACACGGAAGGTGGCAGCCCTGAAAGCTGTTGCTGGTCTTCACCGTCCCCCTGCAGCCTATTCACAGGCACAACAGGATCTGGGACGTGGGCTTGCCCAGAGGAGGAACATCTCATGGCTCTCGTCCTCGGCAGAGCCTGTTTCCGAAAAGGCACTCATCCGGCTCCTTGTCCCACACGGAAGGTGGCAGCCCTGAAAGCTGTTGCTGGTCTTCACCGTCCCCCTGCAGCCTATTCACAGGCACAACAGGATTCAGAACCGGGGCTTGCCCAGAGGAGGAACATCTCATGGCTCTCGTCCTCGGCAGAGCCTGATTCCGAAAAGGCACACGTCCGGCTCCTTGTCCCACACGGAAGGTGGCAGCCCTGGAAGCTGTTGCTGGTCTTCACCGTCCCCCTGCAGCCTATTCACAGGCACAACAGGATTCAGGACCCGGGCTTGTCCAGAGGAGGAACATGTCATGGCTCTCGTCCTCGGCAGAGCCTGTTTCCGAAAAGGCACACATCCGGCTCCTTGTCCCACACGGAAGGTGGCAGCCCTGAAAGCTGTTGCTGGTCTTCACCGTCCCCCTGCAGCCTATTCACAGGCACAACAGGATTAAGGACCCGGGCTTGCCCAGAGGAGGAACATCTCATGGCTCTCGTCCTCGGCAGAGCTTGTTTCCGAAAAGGCACACGTCCGGCTCCTTGTCCCACACGGAAGGTGGCAGCCCTGGAAGCTGTTGCTGGTCTTCACCGTCCCCCTGCAGCCTATTCACAGGCACAACAGGATCTGGGACCTGGGCTTGGCCAGAGGAGGAACATCTCATGGCTCTCGTCCTCGGCAGGGCCTGTTTCCAGAAAGGCACACGTCCGGCTCCTTGTCCCACAGTGAAGGTGGCAGCCGTGAAAGCTGTTGCTGGTGTTCACCGTCCCCCTGCAGCCTATTCACAGGCACAACAGGATCTGGGACCCGGACTTGCCCAGAGGAGGAACATCTAATGGCTCTCGTCCTCGCAGGGCCTGTTTCCATAAAGGCACAAGACCGGCTCATTGTCCCACACGGAAGGTGGCAGCCCTGAAATCTGTTGCTGGTCTTCACCGTCCCCCTGCAGCCTGTTCACAGGCACAACAGGATCTGGGACCCGGGCTTGCCCAGAGGAGGAACATCTCATGGCTCTCGTCCTCGGCAGGGCCTGTATCCAGAAAGACACGTCCGGCTCATTGTCCCACACGGAAGGTGGCAGCCCTGAAAGCTGTTGCTGGTCTTCACCGTCCCCCTGCAGCCTATTCACAGGCACAACAGGATTCAGAACCGGGGCTTGCCCAGAGGAGGAACATCTAATGGCTCTCGTCCTCGGCAGGGCCTGTTTCCAGAAAGGCACACATCCGGCTCATTGTCCCACACGGAAGGTGGCAGCCCTGAAAGCTGTTGCTGGTCTTCACCGTCCCCCTGCAGCCTATTCACAGGCACAACAGGATTTGGACCCGGGCTTGCCCAGAGGAGGAACATCTCATGGCTCTCGTCCTCGGCAGATCCTGATTCCGAAAAGGCACAAGTCCGGCTCCTTGTCCCACACGGAAGGTGGCAGCCCTGAAAGCTGTTGCTGGTCTTCACCGTCCCCCTGCAGCCTATTCACAGGCACAACAGGATTCAGGACCCGGGCTTGCCCAGAGGAGGAACATCTCATGGCTCTCGTCGTCGGCACGGCCTGTTTCCAGAAAGGCACACGTCCGGCTCCTTGTCCCACAGTGAAGATGGCAGCCGTGAAAGCTGTTGCTGGTGTTCACCGTCCCCCTGCAGCCTATTCACAGGCACAACAGGATCTGGGACCCGGGCTTGCCCAGAGGAGGAACATCTCATGGCTCTCGTCCTCGGCAGAGCTTGTTTCCGAAAAGGCACACGTCCGGCTCCTTGTCCCACACGGAAGGTGGCAGCCCTGGAAGCTGTTGCTGGTCTTCACCGTCCCCCTGCGGCCTATTCACAGGCACAACAGGATCTGGGACCCGGGCTTGCCCAGAGGAGGAATATCTCATGGCTCTCGTCCTCGGCAGAGCCTGACTCCGAAAAGGCAATCATCCAGCTCCTTGTCCCACACGGAAGGTGGCAGCCCTGAAAGCTGTTGCTGGTCTTCACCGTCCCCCTGCAGCCTATTCACAGGCACAACAGGATTTGGACGCGGGCTTGCCCAGAGGAGGAACATCTCATGGCTCTCGTCCTCGGCAGATCCTGTTTCCGAAAATGCACACGTCCGGCTCCTTGTCCTACACGGAAGGTGGCAGCCCTGAAAGCTGTTGCTGGTCTTCACCGTCCCCCTGCAGCCTATTCACAGGCACAACAGGATTCAGGACCCGGGCTTGCCCAGAGGAGGAACATCTCATGGCTCTCGTCCTCGGCAGAGCCTGATTCCGAAAAGGCACACATCCGGCTCCTTGTCCCACACGGAAGGTGGCAGCCCTGAAAGCTGTTGCTGGTCTTCACCGTCCCCCTGCAGCCTATTCACAGGCACAACAGGATCTGGGACCCGGGCTTGCCCAGAGGAGGAACATCTCATGGCTCTCGTCCTCGGAAGAGCCTGTTTCCGAAAAGGCACTCATCCGGCTCCTTGTCCCACACGGAAGGTGGCAGCCCTGAAAGCTGTTGCTGGTCTTCACCGTCCCCCTGCAGCCTATTCACAGGCACAACAGGATTCAGAACCGGGGCTTGCCCAGAGGAGGAACATCTAATGGCTCTCGTCCTCGGCAGGGCCTGTTTCCAGAAAGGCACACATCCGGCTCATTGTCCCACACGGAAGGTGGCAGCCCTGAAAGCTGTTGCTGGTCTTCACCGTCCCCCTGCAGCCTATTCACAGGCACAACAGGATTTGGACCCGGGCTTGCCCAGAGGAGGAACATCTCATGGCTCTCGTCCTCGGCAGAGCCTGATTCCGAAAAGGCACACATCCGGCTCCTTGTCCCACACGGAAGGTGGCAGCCCTGAAAGCTGTTGCTGGTCTTCACCGTCCCCCTGCAGCCTATTCACAGGCACAACAGGATCTGGGGCCTGGGCTTGCCCAGAGGAGGAACATCTCATGGCTCTCGTCCTCGGCAGATCCTGTTTACATCTCATGGCTCTCGTCCTCGGCAGATCCTGTTTCCGAAAATGCACACGTCCGGCTCCTTGTCCCACACGGAAGGTGGCAGCCCTGAAAGCTGTTGCTGGTCTTCACCGTCCCCCTGCAGCCTATTCACAGGCACAACAGGATCTGGGACCCGGGCTTGCCCAGAGGAGGAACATCTCATGGCTCTCGTCCTCGGCAGAGCCTGTTTCCGGAAAGGCACACGTCCGGCTCCTTGTCCCACACGGAAGGTGGCAGCCCTGGAAGCTGTTGCTGGTCTTCACCGTCCCCCTGCAGCCTATTCACAGGCACAACAGGATTCAGGACCCGGGCTTGCCCAGAGGAGGAACATCTCATGGCTCTCGTCCTCGGCAGAGCCTGACTCCGAAAAGGCAATCATCCGGCTCCTTGTCCCACACGGAAGCTGGCAGCCCTGAAAGCTGTTGCTGGTCTTCACCGTCCCCCTGCAGCCTATTCACAGGCACAACAGGATCTGGGACCCGGGCTTGCCCAGAGAAGGAACATCTCATGGCTCTCGTCCTCGGCAGGGCCTGTATCCAGAAAGACACGTCCGGCTCCTTGTCCCACACGGAAGGTGGCAGCCGTGAAAGCTGTTGCTGGTCTTCACCGTCCCCCTGTAGCCTATTCACAGGCACAACAGGTTCTGGGACCCGGGCGTGGCCAGAGGAGGAACATCTCATGGCTCTCGTCCTCGGCACGGCCTGTTTCCAGAAAGGCACACGTCCGGCTCCTTGTCCCACACGGAAGGTGGCAGCCCTGGAAGCTGTTGCTGGTCTTCACCGTCCCCCTGCAGCCTATTCACAGGCACAACAGGATCTGGGACCCGGGCTTGCCCAGAGGAGGAACATCTCATGGCTCTCGTCCTCGGCAGGGCCTGTTTCCATAAAGGCACAAGACCGGCTCATTGTCCCACACGGAAGGTGGCAGCCCTGAAAGCTGTTGCTGGTCTTCACCGTCCCCCTGCAGCCTATTCACAGGCACAACAGGATTCAGGACCCGGGCTTGCCCAGAGGAGGAACATCTCATGGCTCTCGTCCTCGGCAGAGCCTGTTTCCGAAAAGGCACACATCCGGCTCCTTGTCCCACACGGAAGGTGGCAGCCCTGAAAGCTGTTGCTGGTCTTCACCGTCCCCCTGCAGCCTATTCACAGGCACAACAGGATCTGGGACCCGGGCTTGCCCAGAGGAGGAACATCTCATGGCTCTCGTCCTCGGCAGAGCCTGTTTCCGAAAAGGCACTCATCCGGCTCCTTGTCCCACACGGAAGGTGGCAGCCCTGAAAGCTGTTGCTGGTCTTCACCGTCCCCCTGCAGCCTATTCACAGGCACAACAGGATTCAGAACCGGGGCTTGCCCATAGGAGGAACATCTCATGGCTCTCGTCCTCGGCAGGGCCTGTTTCCAGAAAGGCACACATCCGGCTCATTGTCCCACACGGAAGGTGGCAGCCCTGAAAGCTGTTGCTGGTCTTCACCGTCCCCCTGCAGCCTATTCACAGGCACAACAGGATTTGGACCAGGGCTTGCCCAGAGGAGGAACATCTCATGGCTCTCGTCCTCGGCAGAGCCTGATTCCGAAAAGGCACACATCTGGCTCCTTGTCCCACACGGAAGGTGGCAGCCCTGAAAGCTGTTGCTGGTCTTCACCGTCCCCCTGCAGCCTATTCACAGGCACAACAGGATCTGGGACCCGGGCTTGCCCAGAGGAGGAACATCTCATGGCTCTCGTCCTCGGCAGAGCCTGTTTCCGGAAAGGCACACGTCCGGCTCCTTGTCCCACACGGAAGGTGGCAGCCCTGGAAGCTGTTGCTGGTCTTCACCGTCCCCCTGCAGCCTATTCACAGGCACAACAGGATTCAGGACCCGGGCTTGCCCAGAGGAGGAACATCTCATGGCTCTCGTCCTCGGCAGAGCCTGTTTCCGAAAATGCACACATCCGGCTCCTTGTCCCACACGGAAGGTGGCAGCCCTGAAAGATGTCGCTGGTCTTCACCGTCCCCCTGCAGACTATTCACAGGCACAACAGGATCTGGGACCCGGGCTTGCCCAGAGGAGGAACATCTCATGGCTCTCGTCCTCGGCACGGCCTGTATCCAGAAAGACACGTCCGGCTCCTTGTCCCACACGGAAGGTGGCAGCCCTGAAAGCTGTTGCTGGTCTTCACCGTCCCCCTGTAGCATATTCACAGGCACAACAGGTTCTGGGACCCGGGCGTGGCCATAGGAGGAACATCTCATGGCTCTCGTCCTCGGCACGGCCTGTTTCCAGAAAGGCACACGTCCGGCTCCTTATCCCACACGGAAGGTGGCAGCCCTGAAAGCTGTTGCTGGTCTTCACCGTCCCCCTGCAGCCTATTCACAGGCACAACAGGATCTGGGACCCGGCCTTACCCAGAGGAGGAACATCTCATGGCTCTCGTCCTCGGCAGGGCCTGTTTCCATAAAGGCACAAGACCGGCTCATTGTCCCACACGGAAGGTGGCAGCCCTGAAAGCTGTTGCTGGTCTTCACCGTCCCCCTGCAGCCTATTCACAGGCACAACAGGATTCAGGACCCGGGCTTGCCCAGAGGAGGAACATCTCATGGCTCTCGTCCTCGGCAGGGCCTGTTTCCAGAAAGGCACACATCCGGCTCCTTGTCCCACACGGAAGGTGGCAGCCCTGAAAGCTGTTGCTGGTCTTCACCGTCCCCCTGCAGCCTATTCACAGGCACAACAGGATCTGGGACCCGGGCTTGCCCAGAGGAGGAACATCTCATGGCTCTCGTCCTCGGCAGAGCCTGTTTCCGAAAAGGCACTCATCCGGCTCCTTGTCCCACACGGAAGGTGGCAGCCCTGAAAGCTGTTGCTGGTCTTCACCGTCCCCCTGCAGCCTATTCACAGGCACAACAGGATTCAGAACCGGGGCTTGCCCAGAGGAGGAACATCTCATGGCTCTCGTCCTCGGCAGAGCCTGATTCCGAAAAGGCACACGTCCGGCTCCTTGTCCCACACGGAAGGTGGCAGCCCTGGAAGCTGTTGCTGGTCTTCACCGTCCCCCTGCAGCCTATTCACAGGCACAACAGGATTCAGGACCCGGGCTTGTCCAGAGGAGGAACATGTCATGGCTCTCGTCCTCGGCAGAGCCTGTTTCCGAAAAGGCACACATCCGGCTCCTTGTCCCACACGGAAGGTGGCAGCCCTGAAAGCTGTTGCTGGTCTTCACCGTCCCCCTGCAGCCTATTCACAGGCACAACAGGATTAAGGACCCGGGCTTGCCCAGAGGAGGAACATCTCATGGCTCTCGTCCTCGGCAGAGCCTGTTTCCGAAAAGGCACACGTCCGGCTCCTTGTCCCACACGGAAGGTGGCAGCCCTGAAAGCTGTTGCTGGTCTTCACCGTCCCCCTGCAGCCTATTCACAGGCACAACAGGATCTGGGACCTGGGCTTGGCCAGAGGAGGAACATCTCATGGCTCTCGTCCTCGGCAGGGCCTGTTTCCAGAAAGGCACACGTCCGGCTCCTTGTCCCACACGGAAGGTGGCAGCCGTGAAAGCTGTTGCTGGTCTTCACCGTCCCCCTGCAGCCTATTCACAGGCACAACAGGATCTGGGACCCGGACTTGCCCAGAGGAGGAACATCTAATGGCTCTCGTCCTCGCAGGGCCTGTTTCCATAAAGGCACAAGACCGGCTCATTGTCCCACACGGAAGGTGGCAGCCCTGAAATCTGTTGCTGGTCTTCACCGTCCCCCTGCAGCCTGTTCACAGGCACAACAGGATCTGGGACCCGGGCTTGCCCAGAGGAGGAACATCTCATGGCTCTCGTCCTCGGCAGGGCCTGTATCCAGAAAGACACGTCCGGCTCATTGTCCCACACGGAAGGTGGCAGCCCTGAAAGCTGTTGCTGGTCTTCACCGTCCCCCTGCAGCGTATTCACAGGCACAACAGGATTCAGAACCGGGGCTTGCCCAGAGGAGGAACATCTAATGGCTCTCGTCCTCGGCAGGGCCTGTTTCCAGAAAGGCACACATCCGGCTCATTGTCCCACACGGAAGGTGGCAGCCCTGAAAGCTGTTGCTGGTCTTCACCGTCCCCCTGCAGCCTATTCACAGGCACAACAGGATTTGGACGCGGGCTTGCCCAGAGGAGGAACATCTCATGGCTCTCGTCCTCGGCAGAGCCTGATTCCGAAAAGGCACACATCCGGCTCCTTGTCCCACACGGAAGGTTGCAGCCGTGAAAGCTGTTGCTGGTCTTCACCGTCCCCCTGCAGCCTATTCACAGGCACAACAGGATCTGGGACCCGGGCTTGCCCAGAGGAGGAACATCTCATGGCTCTCGTCCTCGGCAGATCCTGTTTCCGAAAATGCACACGTCCGGCTCCTTGTCCCACACGGAAGGTGGCAGCCCTGAAAGCTGTTGCTGGTCTTCACCGTCCCCCTGCAGCCTATTCACAGGCACAACAGGATCTGGGACCCGGGCTTGCCCAGAGGAGGAACATCTCATGGCTCTCGTCCTCGGCAGAGCCTGTTTCCGAAAAGGCACTCATCCGGCTCCTTGTCTCACACGGAAGGTGGCAGCCCTGAAAGCTGTTGCTGGTCTTCACCGTCCCCCTGCAGCCTATTCACAGGCACAACAGGATTCAGAACCGGGGCTTGCCCAGAGGAGGAACATCTAATGGCTCTCGTCCTCGGCAGGGCCTGTTTCCAGAAAGGCACACATCCGGCTCATTGTCCCACACGGAAGGTGGCAGCCCTGAAAGCTGTTGCTGGTCTTCACCGTCCCCCTGCAGCCTATTCACAGGCACAACAGGATTAGGACCCCGGCATGCCCAGAGGAGGAACATCTCATGGCTCTCGTCCTCGGCAGAGCCTGATTCCGAAAAGGCACACATCCGGCTCCTTGTCCCACACGGAAGGTGGCAGCCCTGAAAGCTGTTGCTGGTCTTCACCGTCCCCCTGCAGCCTATTCACAGGCACAACAGGATTCAGGACCCGGGCTTGCCCAGAGGAGGAACATCTCATGGCTCTCGTCCTCGGCAGATCCTGTTTCCGAAAATGCACACGTCCGGCTCCTTGTCCCACAGTGAAGATGGCAGCCGTGAAAGCTGTTGCTGGTCTTCACCGTCCCCCTGCAGCCTATTCACAGGCACAACAGGATCTGGGACCCGGGCTTGCCCAGAGAAGGAACATCTCATGGCTCTCGTCCTCGGCAGGGCCTTTATCCAGAAAGACACGTCCGGCTCCTTGTCCCACACGGAAGGTGGCAGCCGTGAAAGCTGTTGCTGGTCTTCACCGTCCCCCTGTAGCCTATTCACAGGCACAACAGGATCTGGGACCCGGGCGTGGCCAGAGGAGGAACATCTCATGGGTCTCGTCCTCGGCACGGCCTGTTTCCAGAAAGGCACACGTCCGGCTCCTTGTCCCACACGGAAGGTGGCAGCCCTGGAAGCTGTTGCTGGTCTTCACCGTCCCCCTGCAGCCTATTCACAGGCACAACAGGATTCAGGACCCGGGCTTGCCCAGAGGAGGAACATCTCATGGCTCTCGTCCTCGGCACGGCCTGTTTCCGAAAAGGCACACATCCGGCTCCTTGTCCCACACGGAAGGTGGCAGCCCTGAAAGCTGTTGCTGGTGTTCACCGTCCCCCTGCAGCCTATTCACAGGCACAACAGGATCTGGGACCCGGGCTTGCCCAGAGGAGGAACATCTCATGGCTCTCGTCCTCGGCAGAGCCTGTTTCCGAAAAGGCACTCATCCGGCTCCTTGTCCCACACGGAAGGTGGCAGCCCTGAAAGCTGTTGCTGGTCTTCACCGTCCCCCTGCAGCCTATTCACAGGCACAACAGGATTCAGGACCCGGGCTTGCCCAGAGGAGGAACATCTAATGGCTATCGTCCTCGGCAGGGCCTGTTTCCAGAAAGGCACACATCCGGCTCATTGTCCCACACGGAAGGTGGCAGCCCTGAAAGCTGTTGCTGGTCTTCACCGTCCCCCTGCAGCCTATTCACAGGCACAACAGGATCTGGGACCCGGGCTTGCCCAGAGGAGGAACATCTCATGGCTCTCGTCCTCGGCAGAGCCTGTTTCCGAAAAGGCACACATCCGGCTCCTTGTCCCACACGGAAGGTGGCAGCCCTGAAAGCTGTTGCTGGTCTTCACCGTCCCCCTGCAGCCTATTCACAGGCACAACAGGATTCAGGACCCGGGCTTGCCCAGAGGAGGAACATCTCATGGCTCTCGTCCTCGGCAGAGCTTGTTTCCGAAAAGGCACACGTCCGGCTCCTTGTCCCACACGGAAGGTGGCAGCCCTGGAAGCTGTTGCTGGTCTTCACCGTCCCCCTGCAGCCTATTCACAGGCACAACAGGATCTGGGACCCGGGCTTGGCCAGAGGAGGAACATCTCATGGCTCTCGTCCTCGGCAGGGCCTGTTTCCAGAAAGGCACACGTCCGGCTCCTTGTCCCACAGTGAAGGTGGCAGCCGTGAAAGCTGTTGCTGGTGTTCACCGTCCCCCTGCAGCCTATTCACAGGCACAACAGGATCTGGGACCCGGGCTTGCCCAGAGGAGGAACATCTCATGGCTCTCGTCCTCGGCAGAGCCTGTTTCCGAAAAGGCACACGTCCGGCTCCTTGTCCCACACGGAAGGTGGCAGCCCTGGAAGCTGTTGCTGGTCTTCACCGTCCCCCTGCAGCCTATTCACAGGCAAAACAGGATTCAGGACCCGGGCTTGCCCAGAGGAGGAACATCTCATGGCTCTCGTCCTCGGCACGGCCTGTTTCCGAAAATGCACACATCCGGCTCCTTGTCCCACACGGAAGGTGGCAGCCCTGAAAGCTGTTGCTGGTCTTCACCGTCCCCCTGCAGCCTATTCACAGGCACAACAGGATCTGGGACCCGGGCTTGCCCAGAGAAGGAACATCTCATGGCTCTCGTCCTCGGCAGGGCCTTTATCCAGAAAGACACGTCCGGCTCCTTGTCCCACACGGAAGGTGGCAGCCGTGAAAGCTGTTGCTGGTCTTCACCGTCCCCCTGTAGCCTATTCACAGGCACAACAGGATCTGGGACCCGGGCTTGCCCAGAGAAGGAACATCTCATGGCTCTCGTCCTCGGCAGGGCCTGTATCCAGAAAGACACGTCCGGCTCCTTGTCCCACACGGAAGGTGGCAGCCCTGAAAGCTGTTGCTGGTCTTCACCGTCCCCCTGTAGCCTATTCACAGGCACAACAGGTTCTGGGACCCGGGCGTGGCCAGAGGAGGAACATCTCATGGCTCTCGTCCTCGGCACGGCCTGTTTCCAGAAAGGCACACGTCCGGCTCCTTGTCCCACACGGAAGGTGGCAGCCCTGGAAGCTGTTGCTGGTCTTCATCGTCCCCCTGCAGCCTATTCACAGGCACAACAGGATTCAGGACCCGGGCTTGCCCAGAGGAGGAACATCTCATGGCTCTCGTCCTCGGCACGGCCTGTTTCCGAAAAGGCACACATCCGGCTCCTTGTCCCACACGGAAGGTGGCAGCCCTGAAAGCTGTTGCTGGTCTTCACCGTCCCCCTGCAGCCTATTCACAGGCACAACAGGATCTGGGACCCGGGCTTGCCCAGAGGAGGAACATCTCATGGCTCTCGTCCTCGGCAGAGCCTGTTTCCGAAAAGGCACTCATCCGGCTCCTTGTCCCACACGGAAGGTGGCAGCCCTGAAAGCTGTTGCTGGTCTTCACCGTCCCCCTGCAGCCTATTCACAGGCACAACAGGATTCAGGACCCGGGCTTGCCCAGAGGAGGAACATCTAATGGCTATCGTCCTCGGCAGGGCATGTTTCCAGAAAGGCACACATCCGGCTCATTGTCCCACACGGAAGGTGGCAGCCCTGAAAGCTGTTGCTGGTCTTCACCGTCCCCCTGCAGCCTATTCACAGGCACAACAGGATTCAGGACCCGGGCTTGCCCAGAGGAGGAACATCTCATGGCTCTCGTCCTCGGCACGGCCTGTTTCCGAAAATGCACACATCCGGCTCCTTGTCCCACACGGAAGGTGGCAGCCCTGAAAGCTGTTGCTGGTCTTCACCGTCCCCCTGCAGCCTATTCACAGGCACAACAGGATCTGGGACCCGGGCTTGCCCAGAGAAGGAACATCTCATGGCTCTCGTCCTCGGCAGGGCCTTTATCCAGAAAGACACGTCCGGCTCCTTGTCCCACACGGAAGGTGGCAGCCGTGAAAGCTGTTGCTGGTCTTCACCGTCCCCCTGTAGCCTATTCACAGGCACAACAGGATCTGGGACCCGGGCTTGCCCAGAGAAGGAACATCTCATGGCTCTCGTCCTCGGCAGGGCCTGTATCCAGAAAGACACGTCCGGCTCCTTGTCCCACACGGAAGGTGGCAGCCCTGAAAGCTGTTGCTGGTCTTCACCGTCCCCCTGTAGCCTATTCACAGGCACAACAGGTTCTGGGACCCGGGCGTGGCCAGAGGAGGAACATCTCATGGCTCTCGTCCTCGGCACGGCCTGTTTCCAGAAAGGCACACGTCCGGCTCCTTGTCCCACACGGAAGGTGGCAGCCCTGGAAGCTGTTGCTGGTCTTCATCGTCCCCCTGCAGCCTATTCACAGGCACAACAGGATTCAGGACCCGGGCTTGCCCAGAGGAGGAACATCTCATGGCTCTCGTCCTCGGCACGGCCTGTTTCCGAAAAGGCACACATCCGGCTCCTTGTCCCACACGGAAGGTGGCAGCCCTGAAAGCTGTTGCTGGTCTTCACCGTCCCCCTGCAGCCTATTCACAGGCACAACAGGATCTGGGACCCGGGCTTGCCCAGAGGAGGAACATCTCATGGCTCTCGTCCTCGGCAGAGCCTGTTTCCGAAAAGGCACTCATCCGGCTCCTTGTCCCACACGGAAGGTGGCAGCCCTGAAAGCTGTTGCTGGTCTTCACCGTCCCCCTGCAGCCTATTCACAGGCACAACAGGATTCAGGACCCGGGCTTGCCCAGAGGAGGAACATCTAATGGCTATCGTCCTCGGCAGGGCATGTTTCCAGAAAGGCACACATCCGGCTCATTGTCCCACACGGAAGGTGGCAGCCCTGAAAGCTGTTGCTGGTCTTCACCGTCCCCCTGCAGCCTATTCACAGGCACAACAGGATTCAGGACCCGGGCTTGCCCAGAGGAGGAACATCTCATGGCTCTCGTCCTCGGCAGAGCCTGTTTCCGAAAAGGCACACATCCGGCTCCTTGTCCCACACAGAAGGTGGCAGCCCTGAAAGCTGTTGCTGGTCTTCACCGTCCCCCTGCAGCCTATTCACAGGCACAACAGGATTCAGGACCCGGGCTTGCCCAGAGGAGGAACATCTCATGGCTCTCGTCCTCGGCAGAGCTTGTTTCCGAAAAGGCACACGTCCGGCTCCTTGTCCCACACGGAAGGTGGCAGCCCTGGAAGCTGTTGCTGGTCTTCACCGTCCCCCTGCAGCCTATTCACAGGCACAACAGGATTCAGGACCCGGGCTTGGCCAGAGGAGGAACATCTCATGGCTCTCGTCCTCGGCAGGGCCTGTTTCCAGAAAGGCACACGTCCGGCTCCTTGTCCCACAGTGAAGGTGGCAGCCGTGAAAGCTGTTGCTGGTGTTCACCGTCCCCCTGCAGACTATTCACAGGCACAACAGGATCTGGGACCCGGACTTGCCCAGAGGAGGAACATCTAATGGCTCTCGTCCTCGCAGGGCCTGTTTCCATAAAGGCACAAGACCGGCTCATTGTCCCACACGGAAGGTGGCAGCCCTGAAAGCTGTTGCTGGTCTTCACCGTCCCCCTGCAGCCTGTTCACAGGCACAACAGGATCTGGGACCCGGGCTTGCCCAGAGGAGGAACATCTCATGGCTCTCGTCCTCGGCAGAGTTTGTTTCCGAAAAGGCACACGTCTGGCTCCTTGTCTCACACGGATGGTGGCAGCCCTGAAAGCTGTTGCTGGTCTTCACCGTCCCCCTGCAGCCTATTCACAGGCACAACAGGATCTGGGACCCGGGCTTGCCCAGAGGAGGAACATCTCATGGCTCTCGTCCTCGGCAGAGCCTGTTTCCGAATAGGCACACATCCGGCTCCTTCTCCCACACGGAAGGTGGCAGCCCTGAAAGCTGTTGCTGGTCTTCACCGTCCCCCTGCAGCCTATTCACAGGCACAACAGGATCTGGGACCCGGGCTTGCCCAGAGGAGGAACATCTCATGGCTCTCGTCCTCGGCAGATCCTGATTCCGAAAAGGCACAAGTCCGGCTCCTTGTCCCACACGGAAGGTGGCAGCCCTGAAAGCTGTTGCTGGTCTTCACCGTCCCCCTGCAGCCTATTCACAGGCACAACAGGATTCAGGACCCGGGCTTGCCCAGAGGAGGAACATCTCATGGCTCTCGTCGTCGGCAGGGCCTGTTTCCAGAAAGGCACACGTCCGGCTCCTTGTCCCACAGTGAAGGTGGCAGCCGTGAAAGCTGTTGCTGGTGTTCACCGTCCCCCTGCAGCCTATTCACAGGCACAACAGGATCTGGGACCCGGGCTTGCCCAGAGGAGGAACATCTCATGGCTCTCGTCCTCGGCAGAGCTTGTTTCCGAAAAGGCACACGTCCGGCTCCTTGTCCCACACGGAAGGTGGCAGCCCTGGAAGCTGTTGCTGGTCTTCACCGTCCCCCTGCGGCCTATTCACAGGCACAACAGGATCTGGGACCCGGGCTTGCCCAGAGGAGGAACATCTCATGGCTCTCGTCCTCGGCAGAGCCTGACTCCGAAAAGGCAATCATCCAGTTCCTTGTCCCACACGGAAGGTGGCAGCCCTGAAAGCTGTTGCTGGTCTTCACCGTCCCCCTGCAGCCTATTCACAGGCACAACAGGATTTGGACGCGGGCTTGCCCAGAGGAGGAACATCTCATGGCTCTCGTCCTCGGCAGATCCTGTTTCCGAAAATGCACACGTCCGGCTCCTTGTCCCACACGGAAGGTGGCAGCCCTGAAAGCTGTTGCTGGTCTTCACCGTCCCCCTGCAGCCTATTCACAGGCACAACAGGATTCAGGACCCGGGCTTGCCCAGAGGAGGAACATCTCATGGCTCTCGTCGTCGGCAGGGCCTGTTTCCAGAAAGGCACACGTCCGGCTCCTTGTCCCACAGTGAAGGTGGCAGCCCTGAAAGCTGTTGCTGGTCTTCACCGTCCCCCTGCAGCCTATTCACAGGCACAACAGGATCTGGGACCCGGGCTTGCCCAGAGGAGGAACATCTCATGGCTCTCGTCCTCGGCAGAGCCTGTTTCCGAAAAGGCACTCATCCGGCTCCTTGTCCCACACGGAAGGTGGCAGCCCTGAAAGCTGTTGCTGGTCTTCACCGTCCCCCTGCAGCCTATTCACAGGCACAACAGGATTCAGAACCGGGGCTTGCCCAGAGGAGGAACATCTAATGGCTCTCGTCCTCGGCAGGGCCTGTTTCCAGAAAGGCACACATCCGGCTCATTGTCCCACACGGAAGGTGGCAGCCCTGAAAGCTGTTGCTGGTCTTCACCGTCCCCCTGCAGCCTATTCACAGGCACAACAGGATTTGGACCCGGGCTTGCCCAGAGGAGGAACATCTCATGGCTCTCGTCCTCGGCAGAGCCTGATTCCGAAAAGGCACACATCCGGCTCCTTGTCCCACACGGAAGGTGGCAGCCCTGAAAGCTGTTGCTGGTCTTCACCGTCCCCCTGCAGCCTATTCACAGGCACAACAGGATCTGGGACCCGGGCTTGCCCAGAGGAGGAACATCTCATGGCTCTCGTCCTCGGCAGAGCCTGTTTCCGAAAAGGCACTCATCCGGCTCCTTGTCCCACACGGAAGGTGGCAGCCCTGAAAGCTGTTGCTGGTCTTCACCGTCCCCCTGCAGCCTATTCACAGGCACAACAGGATTCAGAACCGGGGCTTGCCCAGAGGAGGAACATCTAATGGCTATCGTCCTCGGCAGGGCCTGTTTCCAGAAAGGCACACATCCGGCTCATTGTCCCACACGGAAGGTGGAAGCCCTGAAAGCTGTTGCTGGTCTTCACCGTCCCCCTGTAGCCTATTCACAGGCACAACAGGATTTGGACCCGGGCTTGCCCAGAGGAGGAACATCTCATGGCTCTCGTCCTCGGCAGAGCCTGATTCCGAAAAGGCACACGTCCGGCTCCTTGTCCCACACGGAAGGTGGCAGCCGTGGAAGCTGTTGCTGGTCTTCACCGTCCCCCTGCAGCCTATTCACAGGCACAACAGGATTCAGGACCCGGGCTTGCCCAGAGGAGGAACATCTCATGGCTCTCGTCCTCGGCAGAGCCTGTTTCCGAAAAGGCACACATCCGGCTCCTTGTCCCACACGGAAGGTGGCAGCCCTGAAAGCTGTTGCTGGTCTTCACCGTCCCCCTGCAGCCTATTCACAGGCACAACAGGATTCAGGACCCGGGCTTGCCCAGAGGAGGAACATCTCATGGCTCTCGTCCTCGGCAGAGCTTGTTTCCGAAAAGGCACACGTCCGGCTCCTTGTCCCACACGGAAGGTGGCAGCCCTGGAAGCTGTTGCTGGTCTTCACCGTCCCCCTGCAGCCTATTCACAGGCACAACAGGATCTGGGACCCGGGCATGGCCAGAGGAGGAACATCTCATGGCTCTCGTCGTCGGCAGGGCCTGTTTCCAGAAAGGCACACGTCCGGCTCCTTGTCCCACAGTGAAGGTGGCAGCCGTGAAAGCTGTTGCTGGTGTTCACCGTCCCCCTGCAGCCTATTCACAGGCACAACAGGATCTGGGACCCGGACTTGCCCAGAGGAGGAACATCTAATGGCTCTCGTCCTCGCAGGGCCTGTTTCCATAAAGGCACAAGACCGGCTCCTTGTCCCACACGGAAGGTGGCAGCCCTGAAAGCTGTTGCTGGTCTTCACCGTCCCCCTGCAGCCTGTTCACAGGCACAACAGGATCTGGGACCCGGGCTTGCCCAGAGGAGGAACATCTCATGGCTCTCGTCCTCGGCAGAGTTTGTTTCCGAAAAGGCACACGTCTGGCTCCTTGTCTCACACGGAAGGTGGCAGCCCTGAAAGCTGTTGCTGGTCTTCACCGTCCCCCTGCAGCCTATTCACAGGCACAACAGGATCTGGGACCCGGGCTTGCCCAGAGGAGGAACATCTCATGGCTCTCGTCCTCGGCAGAGCCTGATTCCGAAAAGGCACACATCCGGCTCCTTCTCCCACACGGAAGGTGGCAGCCCTGAAAGCTGTTGCTGGTCTTCACCGTCCCCCTGCAGCCTATTCACAGGCACAACAGGATCTGGGACCCGGGCTTGCCCAGAGGAGGAACATCTCATGGCTCTCGTCCTCGGCAGATCCTGATTCCGAAAAGGCACAAGTCCGGCTCCTTGTCCCACACGGAAGGTGGCAGCCCTGAAAGCTGTTGCTGGTCTTCACCGTCCCCCTGCAGCCTATTCACAGGCACAACAGGATTCAGGACCCGGGCTTGCCCAGAGGAGGAACATCTCATGGCTCTCGTCGTCGGCAGGGCCTGTTTCCAGAAAGGCACACGTCCGGCTCCTTGTCCCACAGTGAAGATGGCAGCCGTGAAAGCTGTTGCTGGTGTTCACCGTCCCCCTGCAGCCTATTCACAGGCACAACAGGATCTGGGACCCGGGCTTGCCCAGAGGAGGAACATCTCATGGCTCTCGTCCTCGGCAGAGCTTGTTTCCGAAAAGGCACACGTCCGGCTCCTTGTCCCACACGGAAGGTGGCAGCCCTGGAAGCTGTTGCTGGTCTTCACCGTCCCCCTGCGGCCTATTCACAGGCACAACAGGATCTGGGACCCGGGCTTGCCCAGAGGAGGAATATCTCATGGCTCTCGTCCTCGGCAGAGCCTGATTCCGAAAAGGCACACGTCCGGCTCCTTGTCCCACACGGAAGGTGGCAGCCCTGAAAGCTGTTGCTGGTCTTCACCGTCCCCCTGCAGCCTATTCACAGGCACAACAGGATTTGGACGCGGGCTTGCCCAGAGGAGGAACATCTCATGGCTCTCGTCCTCGGCAGATCCTGTTTCCGAAAATGCACACGTCCGGCTCCTTGTCCCACACGGAAGGTGGCAGCCCTGAAAGCTGTTGCTGGTCTTCACCGTCCCCCTGCAGCCTATTCACAGGCACAACAGGATTCAGGACCCGGGCTTGCCCAGAGGAGGAACATCTCATGGCTCTCGTCCTCGGCAGAGCCTGATTCCGAAAAGGCACACATCCGGCTCCTTGTCCCACACGGAAGGTGGCAGCCCTGAAAGCTGTTGCTGGTCTTCACCGTCCCCCTGCAGCCTATTCACAGGCACAACAGGATCTGGGACCCGGGCTTGCCCAGAGGAGGAACATCTCATGGCTCTCGTCCTCGGCAGAGCCTGTTTCCGAAAAGGCACTCATCCGGCTCCTTGTCCCACACGGAAGGTGGCAGCCCTGAAAGCTGTTGCTGGTCTTCACCGTCCCCCTGCAGCCTATTCACAGGCACAACAGGATTCAGAACCGGGGCTTGCCCAGAGGAGGAACATCTAATGGCTCTCGTCCTCGGCAGGGCCTGTTTCCAGAAAGGCACACATCCGGCTCATTGTCCCACACGGAAGGTGGCAGCCCTGAAAGCTGTTGCTGGTCTTCACCGTCCCTCTGCAGCCTATTCACAGGCACAACAGGATTTGGACCCGGGCTTGCCCAGAGGAGGAACATCTCATGGCTCTCGTCCTCGGCAGAGCCTGATTCCGAAAAGGCACACATCCGGCTCCTTGTCCCACACGGAAGGTGGCAGCCCTGAAAGCTGTTGCTGGTCTTCACCGTCCCCCTGCAGCCTATTCACAGGCACAACAGGATCTGGGGCCTGGGCTTGCCCAGAGGAGGAACATCTCATGGCTCTCGTCCTCGGCAGATCCTGTTTACATCTCATGGCTCTCGTCCTCGGCAGATCCTGTTTCCGAAAATGCACACGTCCGGCTCCTTGTCCCACACGGAAGGTGGCAGCCCTGAAAGCTGTTGCTGGTCTTCACCGTCCCCCTGCAGCCTATTCACAGGCACAACAGGATCTGGGACCCGGGCTTGCCCAGAGGAGGAACATCTCATGGCTCTCGTCCTCGGCAGAGCCTGTTTCCGGAAAGGCACACGTCCGGCTCCTTGTCCCACACGGAAGGTGGCAGCCCTGGAAGCTGTTGCTGGTCTTCACCGTCCCCCTGCAGCCTATTCACAGGCACAACAGGATCTGGGACCCGGGCTTGCCCAGAGAAGGAACATCTCATGGCTCTCGTCCTCGGCAGGGCCTTTATCCAGAAAGACACGTCCGGCTCCTTGTCCCACACGGAAGGTGGCAGCCGTGAAAGCTGTTGCTGGTCTTCACCGTCCCCCTGTAGCCTATTCACAGGCACAACAGGATCTGGGACCCGGGCGTGGCCAGAGGAGGAACATCTCATGGGTCTCGTCCTCGGCACGGCCTGTTTCCAGAAAGGCACACGTCCGGCTTCTTGTCCCACACGGAAGGTGGCAGCCCTGGAAGCTGTTGCTGGTCTTCACCGTCCCCCTGCAGCCTATTCACAGGCACAACAGGATTCAGGACCCGGGCTTGCCCAGAGGAGGAACATCTCATGGCTCTCGTCCTCGGCACGGCCTGTTTCCGAAAAGGCACACATCCGGCTCCTTGTCCCACACGGAAGGTGGCAGCCCTGAAAGCTGTTGCTGGTCTTCACCGTCCCCCTGCAGCCTATTCACAGGCACAACAGGATCTGGGACCCGGGCTTGCCCAGAGGAGGAACATCTCATGGCTCTCGTCCTCGGCAGAGCCTGTTTCCGAAAAGGCACTCATCCGGCTCCTTGTCCCACACGGAAGGTGGCAGCCCTGAAAGCTGTTGCTGGTCTTCACCGTCCCCCTGCAGCCTATTCACAGGCACAACAGGATTCAGGACCCGGGCTTGCCCAGAGGAGGAACATCTCATGGCTATCGTCCTCGGCAGGGCCTGTTTCCAGAAAGGCACACATCCGGCTCATTGTCCCACACGGAAGGTGGCAGCCCTGAAAGCTGTTGCTGGTCTTCACCGTCCCCCTGCAGCCTATTCACAGGCACAACAGGATCTGGGACCCGGGCTTGCCCAGAGGAGGAACATCTCATGGCTCTCGTCCTCGGCAGAGCCTGTTTCCGAAAAGGCACACATCCGGCTCCTTGTCCCACACGGAAGGTGGCAGCCCTGAAAGCTGTTGCTGGTCTTCACCGTCCCCCTGCAGCCTATTCACAGGCACAACAGGATTCAGGACCCGGGCTTGCCCAGAGGAGGAACATCTCATGGCTCTCGTCCTCGGCAGAGCTTGTTTCCGAAAAGGCACACGTCCGGCTCCTTGTCCCACACGGAAGGTGGCAGCCCTGGAAGCTGTTGCTGGTCTTCACCGTCCCCCTGCAGCCTATTCACAGGCACAACAGGATCTGGGACCCGGGCTTGGCCAGAGGAGGAACATCTCATGGCTCTCGTCCTCGGCAGGGCCTGTTTCCAGAAAGGCACACGTCCGGCTCCTTGTCCCACAGTGAAGGTGGCAGCCGTGAAAGCTGTTGCTGGTGTTCACCGTCCCCCTGCAGCCTATTCACAGGCACAACAGGATCTGGGACCCGGGCTTGCCCAGAGGAGGAACATCTCATGGCTCTCGTCCTCGGCAGAGCCTGTTTCCGAAAAGGCACTCGTCCGGCTCCTTGTCCCACACGGAAGGTGGCAGCCCTGGAAGCTGTTGCTGGTCTTCACCGTCCCCCTGCAGCCTATTCACAGGCACAACAGGATTCAGGACCCGGGCTTGCCCAGAGGAGGAACATCTCATGGCTCTCGTTCTCGGCAGAGCCTGCTTCCGAAAATGCACACATCCGGCTCCTTGTCCCACACGGAAGGTGGCAGCCCTGAAAGCTGTTGCTGGTCTTCACCGTCCCCCTGCAGCCTATTCACAGGCACAACAGGATCTGGGACCCGGGCTTGCCCAGAGAAGGAACATCTCATGGCTCTCGTCCTCGGCAGGGCCTTTATCCAGAAAGACACGTCCGGCTCCTTGTCCCACACGGAAGGTGGCAGCCGTGAAAGCTGTTGCTGGTCTTCACCGTCCCCCTGTAGCCTATTCACAGGCACAACAGGATCTGGGACCCGGGCTTGCCCAGAGAAGGAACATCTCATGGCTCTCGTCCTCGGCAGGGCCTGTATCCAGAAAGACACGTCCGGCTCCTTGTCCCACACGGAAGGTGGCAGCCCTGAAAGCTGTTGCTGGTCTTCACCGTCCCCCTGTAGCCTATTCACAGGCACAACAGGTTCTGGGACCCGGGCGTGGCCAGAGGAGGAACATCTCATGGCTCTCGTCCTCGGCACGGCCTGTTTCCAGAAAGGCACACGTCCGGCTCCTTGTCCCACACGGAAGGTGGCAGCCCTGGAAGCTGTTGCTGGTCTTCATCGTCCCCCTGCAGCCTATTCACAGGCACAACAGGATTCAGGACCCGGGCTTGCCCAGAGGAGGAACATCTCATGGCTCTCGTCCTCGGCACGGCCTGTTTCCGAAAAGGCACTCATCCGGCTCCTTGTCCCACACGGAAGGTGGCAGCCCTGAAAGCTGTTGCTGGTCTTCACCGTCCCCCTGCAGCCTATTCACAGGCACAACAGGATTCAGGACCCGGGCTTGCCCAGAGGAGGAACATCTAATGGCTATCGTCCTCGGCAGGGCATGTTTCCAGAAAGGCACACATCCGGCTCATTGTCCCACACGGAAGGTGGCAGCCCTGAAAGCTGTTGCTGGTCTTCACCGTCCCCCTGCAGCCTATTCACAGGCACAACAGGATTCAGGACCCGGGCTTGCCCAGAGGAGGAACATCTCATGGCTCTCGTCCTCGGCAGAGCCTGTTTCCGAAAAGGCACACATCCGGCTCCTTGTCCCACACGGAAGGTGGCAGCCCTGAAAGCTGTTGCTGGTCTTCACCGTCCCCCTGCAGCCTATTCACAGGCACAACAGGATTCAGGACCCGGGCTTGCCCAGAGGAGGAACATCTCATGGCTCTCGTCCTCGGCAGAGCTTGTTTCCGAAAAGGCACACGTCCGGCTCCTTGTCCCACACGGAAGGTGGCAGCCCTGGAAGCTGTTGCTGGTCTTCACCGTCCCCCTGCAGCCTATTCACAGGCACAACAGGATCTGGGACCCGGGCTTGGCCAGAGGAGGAACATCTCATGGCTCTCGTCCTCGGCAGGGCCTGTTTCCAGAAAGGCACACGTCCGGCTCCTTGTCCCACAGTGAAGGTGGCAGCCGTGAAAGCTGTTGCTGGTGTTCACCGTCCCCCTGCAGACTATTCACAGGCACAACAGGATCTGGGACCCGGACTTGCCCAGAGGAGGAACATCTAATGGCTCTCGTCCTCGCAGGGCCTGTTTCCATAAAGGCACAAGACCGGCTCATTGTCCCACACGGAAGGTGGCAGCCCTGAAAGCTGTTGCTGGTCTTCACCGTCCCCCTGCAGCCTGTTCACAGGCACAACAGGATCTGGGACCCGGGCTTGCCCAGAGGAGGAACATCTCATGGCTCTCGTCCTCGGCAGAGTTTGTTTCCGAAAAGGCACACGTCTGGCTCCTTGTCTCACACGGAAGGTGGCAGCCCTGAAAGCTGTTGCTGGTCTTCACCGTCCCCCTGCAGCCTATTCACAGGCACAACAGGATCTGGGACCCGGGCTTGCCCAGAGGAGGAACATCTCATGGCTCTCGTCCTCGGCAGAGCCTGTTTCCGAATAGGCACACATCCGGCTCCTTCTCCCACACGGAAGGTGGCAGCCCTGAAAGCTGTTGCTGGTCTTCACCGTCCCCCTGCAGCCTATTCACAGGCACAACAGGATCTGGGACCCGGGCTTGCCCAGAGGAGGAACATCTCATGGCTCTCGTCCTCGGCAGATCCTGATTCCGAAAAGGCACAAGTCCGGCTCCTTGTCCCACACGGAAGGTGGCAGCCCTGAAAGCTGTTGCTGGTCTTCACCGTCCCCCTGCAGCCTATTCACAGGCACAACAGGATTCAGGACCCGGGCTTGCCCAGAGGAGGAACATCTCATGGCTCTCGTCGTCGGCAGGGCCTGTTTCCAGAAAGGCACACGTCCGGCTCCTTGTCCCACAGTGAAGGTGGCAGCCGTGAAAGCTGTTGCTGGTGTTCACCGTCCCCCTGCAGCCTATTCACAGGCACAACAGGATCTGGGACCCGGGCTTGCCCAGAGGAGGAACATCTCATGGCTCTCGTCCTCGGCAGAGCTTGTTTCCGAAAAGGCACACGTCCGGCTCCTTGTCCCACACGGAAGGTGGCAGCCCTGGAAGCTGTTGCTGGTCTTCACCGTCCCCCTGCGGCCTATTCACAGGCACAACAGGATCTGGGACCCGGGCTTGCCCAGAGGAGGAACATCTCATGGCTCTCGTCCTCGGCAGAGCCTGACTCCGAAAAGGCAATCATCCAGTTCCTTGTCCCACACGGAAGGTGGCAGCCCTGAAAGCTGTTGCTGGTCTTCACCGTCCCCCTGCAGCCTATTCACAGGCACAACAGGATTTGGACGCGGGCTTGCCCAGAGGAGGAACATCTCATGGCTCTCGTCCTCGGCAGATCCTGTTTCCGAAAATGCACACGTCCGGCTCCTTGTCCCACACGGAAGGTGGCAGCCCTGAAAGCTGTTGCTGGTCTTCACCGTCCCCCTGCAGCCTATTCACAGGCACAACAGGATTCAGGACCCGGGCTTGCCCAGAGGAGGAACATCTCATGGCTCTCGTCGTCGGCAGGGCCTGTTTCCAGAAAGGCACACGTCCGGCTCCTTGTCCCACAGTGAAGGTGGCAGCCCTGAAAGCTGTTGCTGGTCTTCACCGTCCCCCTGCAGCCTATTCACAGGCACAACAGGATCTGGGACCCGGGCTTGCCCAGAGGAGGAACATCTCATGGCTCTCGTCTTCGGCAGAGCCTGTTTCCGAAAAGGCACTCATCCGGCTCCTTGTCCCACACGGAAGGTGGCAGCCCTGAAAGCTGTTGCTGGTCTTCACCGTCCCCCTGCAGCCTATTCACAGGCACAACAGGATTCAGAACCGGGGCTTGCCCAGAGGAGGAACATCTAATGGCTCTCGTCCTCGGCAGGGCCTGTTTCCAGAAAGGCACACATCCGGCTCATTGTCCCACACGGAAGGTGGCAGCCCTGAAAGCTGTTGCTGGTCTTCACCGTCCCCCTGCAGCCTATTCACAGGCACAACAGGATCTGGGACCCGGGCTTGCCCAGAGGAGGAACATCTCATGGCTCTCGTCCTCGGCAGAGCCTGATTCCGAAAAGGCACACATCCGGCTCCTTGTCCCACACGGAAGGTGGCAGCCCTGAAAGCTGTTGCTGGTCTTCACCGTCCCCCTGCAGCCTATTCACAGGCACAACAGGATCTGGGACCCGGGCTTGCCCAGAGGAGGAACATCTCATGGCTCTCGTCCTCGGCAGAGCCTGTTTCCGAAAAGGCACTCATCCGGCTCCTTGTCCCACACGGAAGGTGGCAGCCCTGAAAGCTGTTGCTGGTCTTCACCGTCCCCCTGCAGCCTATTCACAGGCACAACAGGATTCAGAACCGGGGCTTGCCCAGAGGAGGAACATCTAATGGCTATCGTCCTCGGCAGGGCCTGTTTCCAGAAAGGCACACATCCGGCTCATTGTCCCACACGGAAGGTGGCAGCCCTGAAAGCTGTTGCTGGTCTTCACCGTCCCCCTGTAGCCTATTCACAGGCACAACAGGATTTGGACCCGGGCTTGCCCAGAGGAGGAACATCTCATGGCTCTCGTCCTCGGCAGAGCCTGATTCCGAAAAGGCACACGTCCGGCTCCTTGTCCCACACGGAAGGTGGCAGCCCTGGAAGCTGTTGCTGGTCTTCACCGTCCCCCTGCAGCCTATTCACAGGCACAACAGGATTCAGGACCCGGGCTTGCCCAGAGGAGGAACATCTCATGGCTCTCGTCCTCGGCAGAGCCTGTTTCCGAAAAGGCACACATCAGGCTCCTTGTCACACACGGAAGGTGGCAGCCCTGAAAGCTGTTGCTGGTCTTCACCGTCCCCCTGCAGCCTATTCACAGGCACAACAGGATTCAGGACCCGGGCTTGCCCAGAGGAGGAACATCTCATGGCTCTCGTCCTCGGCAGAGCTTGTTTCCGAAAAGGCACACGTCTGGCTCCTTGTCTCACACGGAAGGTGGCAGCCCTGAAAGCTGTTGCTGGTCTTCACCGTCCCCCTGCAGCCTATTCACAGGCACAACAGGATCTGGGACCCGGGCTTGCCCAGAGGAGGAACATCTCATGGCTCTCGTCCTCGGCAGAGCCTGTTTCCCAAAAGGCACACATCCGGCTCCTTCTCCCACACGGAAGGTGGCAGCCCTGAAAGCTGTTGCTGGTCTTCACCGTCCCCCTGCAGCCTATTCACAGGCACAACAGGATCTGGGACCCGGGCTTGCCCAGAGGAGGAACATCTCATGGCTCTCGTCCTCGGCAGATCCTGATTCCGAAAAGGCACAAGTCCGGCTCCTTGTCCCACACGGAAGGTGGCAGCCCTGAAAGCTGTTGCTGGTCTTCACCGTCCCCCTGCAGCCTATTCACAGGCACAACAGGATTCAGGACCCGGGCTTGCCCAGAGGAGGAACATCTCATGGCTCTCGTCGTCGGCAGGGCCTGTTTCCAGAAAGGCACACGTCCGGCTCCTTGTCCCACAGTGAAGATGGCAGCCGTGAAAGCTGTTGCTGGTGTTCACCGTCCCCCTGCAGCCTATTCACAGGCACAACAGGATCTGGGACCCGGGCTTGCCCAGAGGAGGAACATCTCATGGCTCTCGTCCTCGGCAGAGCTTGTTTCCGAAAAGGCACACGTCCGGCTCCTTGTCCCACACGGAAGGTGGCAGCCCTGGAAGCTGTTGCTGGTCTTCACCGTCCCCCTGCGGCCTATTCACAGGCACAACAGGATCTGGGACCCGGGCTTGCCCAGAGGAGGAATATCTCATGGCTCTCGTCCTCGGCAGAGCCTGATTCCGAAAAGGCACACGTCCGGCTCCTTGTCCCACACGGAAGGTGGCAGCCCTGAAAGCTGTTGCTGGTCTTCACCGTCCCCCTGCAGCCTATTCACAGGCACAACAGGATTTGGACGCGGGCTTGCCCAGAGGAGGAACATCTCATGGCTCTCGTCCTCGGCAGATCCTGTTTCCGAAAATGCACACGTCCGGCTCCTTGTCCCACACGGAAGGTGGCAGCCCTGAAAGCTGTTGCTGGTCTTCACCGTCCCCCTGCAGCCTATTCACAGGCACAACAGGATTCAGGACCCGGGCTTGCCCAGAGGAGGAACATCTCATGGCTCTCGTCCTCGGCAGAGCCTGATTCCGAAAAGGCACACATCCGGCTCCTTGTCCCACACGGAAGGTGGCAGCCCTGAAAGCTGTTGCTGGTCTTCACCGTCCCCCTGCAGCCTATTCACAGGCACAACAGGATCTGGGACCCGGGCTTGCCCAGAGGAGGAACATCTCATGGCTCTCGTCCTCGGCAGAGCCTGTTTCCGAAAAGGCACTCATCCGGCTCCTTGTCCCACACGGAAGGTGGCAGCCCTGAAAGCTGTTGCTGGTCTTCACCGTCCCCCTGCAGCCTATTCACAGGCACAACAGGATTCAGAACCGGGGCTTGCCCAGAGGAGGAACATCTAATGGCTCTCGTCCTCGGCAGGGCCTGTTTCCAGAAAGGCACACATCCGGCTCATTGTCCCACACGGAAGGTGGCAGCCCTGAAAGCTGTTGCTGGTCTTCACCGTCCCTCTGCAGCCTATTCACAGGCACAACAGGATTTGGACCCGGGCTTGCCCAGAGGAGGAACATCTCATGGCTCTCGTCCTCGGCAGAGCCTGATTCCGAAAAGGCACACATCCGGCTCCTTGTCCCACACGGAAGGTGGCAGCCCTGAAAGCTGTTGCTGGTCTTCACCGTCCCCCTGCAGCCTATTCACAGGCACAACAGGATCTGGGGCCTGGGCTTGCCCAGAGGAGGAACATCTCATGGCTCTCGTCCTCGGCAGATCCTGTTTACATCTCATGGCTCTCGTCCTCGGCAGATCCTGTTTCCGAAAATGCACACGTCCGGCTCCTTGTCCCACACGGAAGGTGGCAGCCCTGAAAGCTGTTGCTGGTCTTCACCGTCCCCCTGCAGCCTATTCACAGGCACAACAGGATCTGGGACCCGGGCTTGCCCAGAGGAGGAACATCTCATGGCTCTCGTCCTCGGCAGAGCCTGTTTCCGGAAAGGCACACGTCCGGCTCCTTGTCCCACACGGAAGGTGGCAGCCCTGGAAGCTGTTGCTGGTCTTCACCGTCCCCCTGCAGCCTATTCACAGGCACAACAGGATCTGGGACCCGGGCATGGCCAGAGGAGGAACATCTCATGGCTCTCGTCCTCGGCACGGCCTGTTTCCAGAAAGGCACACGTCCGGCTCCTTGTCCCACAGTGAAGGTGGCAGCCGTGAAAGCTGTTGCTGGTGTTCACCGTCCCCCTGCAGCCTATTCACAGGCACAACAGGATCTGGGACCCGGACTTGCCCAGAGGAGGAACATCTAATGGCTCTCGTCCTCGCAGGGCCTGTTTCCATAAAGGCACAAGACCGGCTCATTGTCCCACACGGAAGGTGGCAGCCCTGAAAGCTGTTGCTGGTCTTCACCGTCCCCCTGTAGCCTATTCACAGGCACAACAGGTTCTGGGACCCGGGCGTGGCCAGAGGAGGAACATCTCATGGCTCTCGTCCTCGGCACGGCCTGTTTCCAGAAAGGCACACGTCCGGCTCCTTGTCCCACACGGAAGGTGGCAGCCCTGGAAGCTGTTGCTGGTCTTCACCGTCCCCCTGCAGCCTATTCACAGGCACAACAGGATCTGGGACCCGGGCTTGCCCAGAGGAGGAACATCTCATGGCTCTCGTCCTCGGCAGGGCCTGTTTCCATAAAGGCACAAGACCGGCTCCTTGTCCCACACGGAAGGTGGCAGCCCTGAAAGCTGTTGCTGGTCTTCACCGTCCCCCTGCAGCCTATTCACAGGCACAACAGGATTCAGGACCCGGGCTTGCCCAGAGGAGGAACATCTCATGGCTCTCGTCCTCGGCAGAGCCTGTTTCCGAAAAGGCACACATCCGGCTCCTTGTCCCACACGGAAGGTGGCAGCCCTGAAAGCTGTTGCTGGTCTTCACCGTCCCCCTGCAGCCTATTCACAGGCACAACAGGATCTGGGACCCGGGCTTGCCCAGAGGAGGAACATCTCATGGCTCTCGTCCTCGGCAGAGCCTGACTCCGAAAAGGCACTCATCCGGCTCCTTGTCCCACACGGAAGGTGGCAGCCCATAAAGCTGTTGCTGGTCTTCACCGTCCCCCTGCAGCCTATTCACAGGCACAACAGGATTCAGAACCGGGGCTTGCCCATAGGAGGAACATCTCATGGCTCTCGTCCTCGGCAGGGCCTGTTTCCAGAAAGGCACACATCCGGCTCATTGTCCCACACGGAAGGTGGCAGCCCTGAAAGCTGTTGCTGGTCTTCACCGTCCCCCTGCAGCTTATTCACAGGCACAACAGGATTTGGACCCGGGCTTGCCCAGAGGAGGAACATCTCATGGCTCTCGTCCTCGGCAGAGCCTGATTCCGAAAAGGCACTCATCCGGCTCCTTGTCCCACACGGAAGGTGGCAGCCCTGAAAGCTGTTGCTGGTCTTCACCGTCCCCCTGCAGCCTATTCACAGGCACAACAGGATTCAGAACCGGGGCTTGCCCAGAGGAGGAACATCTAATGGCTATCGTCCTCGGCAGGGCCTGTTTCCAGAAAGACTCACATCCGGCTCATTGTCCCACACGGAAGGTGGCAGCCCTGAAAGCTGTTGCTGGTCTTCACCGTCCCCCTGTAGCCTATTCACAGGCACAACAGGATTTGGACCCGGGCTTGCCCAGAGGAGGAACATCTCATGGCTCTCGTCCTCGGCAGAGCCTGATTCCGAAAAGGCACACGTCCGGCTCCTTGTCCCACACGGAAGGTGGCAGCCCTGGAAGCTGTTGCTGGTCTTCACCGTCCCCCTGCAGCCTATTCACAGGCACAACAGGATTCAGGACCCGGGCTTGCCCAGAGGAGGAACATCTCATGGCTCTCGTCCTCGGCAGAGCCTGTTTCCGAAAAGGCACACATCCGGCTCCTTGTCCCACACGGAAGGTGGCAGCCCTGAAAGCTGTTGCTGGTCTTCACCGTCCCCCTGCAGCCTATTCACAGGCACAACAGGATTCAGGACCCGGGCTTGCCCAGAGGAGGAACATCTCATGGCTCTCGTCCTCGGCAGAGCTTGTTTCCGAAAAGGCACACGTCCGGCTCCTTGTCCCACACGGAAGGTGGCAGCCCTGGAAGCTGGTGCTGGTCTTCACCGTCCCCCTGCAGCCTATTCACAGGCACAACAGGATCTGGGACCCGGGCATGGCCAGAGGAGGAACATCTCATGGCTCTCGTCCTCGGCACGGCCTGTTTCCAGAAAGGCACACGTCCGGCTCCTTGTCCCACAGTGAAGGTGGCAGCCGTGAAAGCTGTTGCTGGTGTTCACCGTCCCCCTGCAGCCTATTCACAGGCACAACAGGATCTGGGACCCGGACTTGCCCAGAGGAGGAACATCTAATGGCTCTCGTCCTCGCAGGGCCTGTTTCCATAAAGGCACAAGACCGGCTCATTGTCCCACACGGAAGGTGGCAGCCCTGAAAGCTGTTGCTGGTCTTCACCGTCCCCCTGCAGCCTGTTCACAGGCACAACAGGATCTGGGACCCGGGCTTGCCCAGAGGAGGAACATCTCATGGCTCTCGTCCTCGGCAGAGTTTGTTTCCGAAAAGGCACACGTCTGGCTCCTTGTCTCACACGGAAGGTGGCAGCCCTGAAAGCTGTTGCTGGTCTTCACCGTCCCCCTGCAGCCTATTCACAGGCACAACAGGATCTGGGACCCGGGCTTGCCCAGAGGAGGAACATCTCATGGCTCTCGTCCTCGGCAGAGCCTGTTTCCCAAAAGGCACACATCCGGCTCCTTCTCCCACACGGAAGGTGGCAGCCCTGAAATCTGTTGCTGGTCTTCACCGTCCCCCTGCAGCCTATTCACAGGCACAACAGGATCTGGGACCCGGGCTTGCCCAGAGGAGGAACATCTCATGGCTCTCGTCCTCGGCAGATCCTGATTCCGAAAAGGCACAAGTCCGGCTCCTTGTCCCACACGGAAGGTGGCAGCCCTGAAAGCTGTTGCTGGTCTTCACCGTCCCCCTGCAGCCTATTCACAGGCACAACAGGATTCAGGACCCGGGCTTGCCCAGAGGAGGAACATCTCATGGCTCTCGTCGTCGGCAGGGCCTGTTTCCAGAAAGGCACACGTCCGGCTCCTTGTCCCACAGTGAAGATGGCAGCCGTGAAAGCTGTTGCTGGTGTTCACCGTCCCCCTGCAGCCTATTCACAGGCACAACAGGATCTGGGACCCGGGCTTGCCCAGAGGAGGAACATCTCATGGCTCTCGTCCTCGGCAGAGCTTGTTTCCGAAAAGGCACACGTCCGGCTCCTTGTCCCACACGGAAGGTGGCAGCCCTGGAAGCTGTTGCTGGTCTTCACCGTCCCCCTGCGGCCTATTCACAGGCACAACAGGATCTGGGACCCGGGCTTGCCCAGAGGAGGAATATCTCATGGCTCTCGTCCTCGGCAGAGCCTGATTCCGAAAAGGCACACGTCCGGCTCCTTGTCCCACACGGAAGGTGGCAGCCCTGAAAGCTGTTGCTGGTCTTCACCGTCCCCCTGCAGCCTATTCACAGGCACAACAGGATTTGGACGCGGGCTTGCCCAGAGGAGGAACATCTCATGGCTCTCGTCCTCGGCACGGCCTGTTTCCGAAAATGCACACGTCCGGCTCCTTGTCCCACACGGAAGGTGGCAGCCCTGAAAGCTGTTGCTGGTCTTCACCGTCCCCCTGCAGCCTATTCACAGGCACAACAGGATTCAGGACCCGGGCTTGCCCAGAGGAGGAACATCTCATGGCTCTCGTCCTCGGCAGAGCCTGATTCCGAAAAGGCACACATCCGGCTCCTTGTCCCACACGGAAGGTGGCAGCCCTGAAAGCTGTTGCTGGTCTTCACCGTCCCCCTGCAGCCTATTCACAGGCACAACAGGATCTGGGACCCGGGCTTGCCCAGAGGAGGAACATCTCATGGCTCTCGTCCTCGGCAGAGCCTGTTTCCGAAAAGGCACTCATCCGGCTCCTTGTCCCACACGGAAGGTGGCAGCCCTGAAAGCTGTTGCTGGTCTTCACCGTCCCCCTGCAGCCTATTCACAGGCACAACAGGATTCAGAACCGGGGCTTGCCCAGAGGAGGAACATCTAATGGCTCTCGTCCTCAGCAGGGCCTGTTTCCAGAAAGGCACACATCCGGCTCATTGTCCCACACGGAAGGTGGCAGCCCTGAAAGCTGTTGCTGGTCTTCACCGTCCCTCTGCAGCCTATTCACAGGCACAACAGGATTTGGACCCGGGCTTGCCCAGAGGAGGAACATCTCATGGCTCTCGTCCTCGGCAGAGCCTGATTCCGAAAAGGCACACATCCGGCTCCTTGTCCCACACGGAAGGTGGCAGCCCTGAAAGCTGTTGCTGGTCTTCACCGTCCCCCTGCAGCCTATTCACAGGCACAACAGGATCTGGGGCCTGGGCTTGCCCAGAGGAGGAACATCTCATGGCTCTCGTCCTCGGCAGATCCTGTTTACATCTCATGGCTCTCGTCCTCGGCAGATCCTGTTTCCGAAAATGCACACGTCCGGCTCCTTGTCCCACACGGAAGGTGGCAGCCCTGAAAGCTGTTGCTGGTCTTCACCGTCCCCCTGCAGCCTATTCACAGGCACAACAGGATCTGGGACCCGGGCTTGCCCAGAGGAGGAACATCTCATGGCTCTCGTCCTCGGCAGAGCCTGTTTCCGGAAAGGCACACGTCCGGCTCCTTGTCCCACACGGAAGGTGGCAGCCCTGGAAGCTGTTGCTGGTCTTCACCGTCCCCCTGCAGCCTATTCACAGGCACAACAGGATTCAGGACCCGGGCTTGCCCAGAGGAGGAACATCTCATGGCTCTCGTCCTCGGCAGAGCCTGACTCCGAAAAGGCACTCATCCGGCTCCTTGTCCCACACGGAAGCTGGCAGCCCTGAAAGCTGTTGCTGGTCTTCACCGTCCCCCTGCAGCCTATTCACAGGCACAACAGATTCTGGGACCCGGGCTTGCCCAGAGAAGGAACATCTCATGGCTCTCGTCCTCGGCAGGGCCTGTATCCAGAAAGACACGTCCGGCTCCTTGTCCCACACGGAAGGTGGCAGCCGTGAAAGCTGTTGCTGGTCTTCACCGTCCCCCTGTAGCCTATTCACAGGCACAACAGGTTCTGGGACCCGGGCGTGGCCAGAGGAGGAACATCTCATGGCTCTCGTCCTCGGCACGGCCTGTTTCCAGAAAGGCACACGTCCGGCTCCTTGTCCCACACGGAAGGTGGCAGCCCTGGAAGCTGTTGCTGGTCTTCACCGTCCCCCTGCAGCCTATTCACAGGCACAACAGGATCTGGGACCCGGGCTTGCCCAGAGGAGGAACATCTCATGGCTCTCGTCCTCGGCAGGGCCTGTTTCCATAAAGGCACAAGACCGGCTCCTTGTCCCACACGGAAGGTGGCAGCCCTGAAAGCTGTTGCTGGTCTTCACCGTCCCCCTGCAGCCTATTCACAGGCACAACAGGATTCAGGACCCGGGCTTGCCCAGAGGAGGAACATCTCATGGCTCTCGTCCTCGGCAGAGCCTGTTTCCGAAAAGGCACACATCCGGCTCCTTGTCCCACACGGAAGGTGGCAGCCCTGAAAGCTGTTGCTGGTCTTCACCGTCCCCCTGCAGCCTATTCACAGGCACAACAGGATCTGGGACCCGGGCTTGCCCAGAGGAGGAACATCTCATGGCTCTCGTCCTCGGCAGAGCCTGACTCCGAAAAGGCACTCATCCGGCTCCTTGTCCCACACGGAAGGTGGCAGCCCTGAAAGCTGTTGCTGGTCTTCACCGTCCCCCTGCAGCCTATTCACAGGCACAACAGGATTCAGAACCGGGGCTTGCCCAGAGGAGGAACATCTCATGGCTCTCGTCCTCGGCAGAGCCTGATTCCGAAAAGGCACACATCCGGCTCCTTGTCCCACACGGAAGGTGGCAGCCCTGAAAGCTGTTGCTGGTCTTCACCGTCCCCCTGCAGCCTATTCACAGGCACAACAGGATTTGGACGCGGGCTTGCCCAGAGGAGGAACATCTCATGGCTCTCGTCCTCGGCAGATCCTGTTTCCGAAAATGCACACGTCCGGCTCCTTGTCCCACACGGAAGGTGGCAGCCCTGAAAGCTGTTGCTGGTCTTCACCGTCCCCCTGCAGCCTATTCACAGGCACAACAGGATTCAGGACCCGGGCTTGCCCAGAGGAGGAACATCTCATGGCTCTCGTCCTCGGCAGGGCCTGTTTCCAGAAAGGCACACATCCGGCTCATTGTCCCACACGGAAGGTGGCAGCCCTGAAAGCTGTTGCTGGTCTTCACCGTCCCCCTGCAGCCTATTCACAGGCACAACAGGATCTGGGACCCGGGCTTGCCCAGAGGAGGAACATCTCATGGCTCTCGTCCTCGGCAGAGCCTGTTTCCAGAAAGGCACACATCCGGCTCATTGTCCCACACGGAAGGTGGCAGCCCTGAAAGCTGTTGCTGGTCTTCACCGTCCCCCTGCAGCCTATTCACAGGCACAACAGGATTCAGGACCGGGGCTTGCCCAGAGGAGGAACATCTCATGGCTCTCGTCCTCGGCATGGCCTCTTTCCAGAAAGGCACACGTCCGGCTCCTTGTCCCACACGGAAGGTGGCAGCCGTGAAAGCTGTTGCTGGTGTTCACCGTCCCCCTGCAGCCTATTCACAGGCACAACAGGATCTGGGACCCGGGCTTGCCCAGAGGAGGAACATCTCATGGCTCTCATCCTCGGCAGAGCCTGTTTCCGGAAAGGCACACGTCCGGCTCCTTGTCCCACACGGAATGTGGCAGCCCTGGAAGCTGTTGCTGGTGTTCACCGTCCCCCTGCAGCCTATTCACAGGCACAACAGGATCTGGGACCCGGGCTTGCCCAGAGGAGGAACATCTCATGGCTCTCGTCCTCGGCAGAGCCTGTTTCCGGAAAGGCACACGTCCGGCTCCTTGTCCCACACGGAAGGTGGCAGCCCTGGAAGCTGTTGCTGGTCTTCACCGTCCCCCTGCAGCCTATTCACAGGCACAACAGGATCTGGGACCCGGGCTTGCCCAGAGGAGGAACATCTCATGGCTCTCGTCCTCGGCAGAGCCTGTTTCCGAAAATGCACACATCCGGCTCCTTGTCCCACACGGAAGGTGGCAGCCCTGAAAGCTGTTGCTGGTCTTCACCGTCCCCCTGCAGCCTATTCACAGGCACAACAGGATTCAGAACCGGGGCTTGCCCAGAGGAGGAACATCTAATGGCTATCGTCCTCGGCAGGGCCTGTTTCCAGAAAGGCACACATCCGGCTCATTGTCCCACACGGAAGGTGGCAGCCCTGAAAGATGTTGCTGGTCTTCACCGTCCCCCTGCAGCCTATTCACAGGCACAACAGGATCTGGGACCCGGGCTTGCCCAGAGGAGGAACATCTCATGGCTCTCGTCCTCGGCAGAGCTTGTTTCCGAAAAGGCACACGTCCGGCTCCTTGTCCCACACGGAAGGTGGCAGCCCTGGAAGCTGTTGCTGGTCTTCACCGTCCCCCTGCGGCCTATTCACAGGCACAACAGGATCTGGGACCCGGGCTTGCCCAGAGGAGGAATATCTCATGGCTCTCGTCCTCGGCAGAGCCTGACTCCGAAAAGGCAATCATCCAGCTCCTTGTCCCACACGGAAGGTGGCAGCCCTGAAAGCTGTTGCTGGTCTTCACCGTCCCCCTGCAGCCTATTCACAGGCACAACAGGATTTGGACGCGGGCTTGCCCAGAGGAGGAACATCTCATGGCTCTCGTCCTCGGCAGATCCTGTTTACATCTCATGGCTCTCGTCCTCGGCAGATCCTGTTTCCGAAAATGCACACGTCCGGCTCCTTGTCCCACACGGAAGGTGGCAGCCCTGAAAGCTGTTGCTGGTCTTCACCGTCCCCCTGCAGCCTATTCACAGGCACAACAGGATCTGGGACCCGGGCTTGCCCAGAGGAGGAACATCTCATGGCTCTCGTCCTCGGCAGAGCCTGTTTCCGGAAAGGCACACGTCCGGCTCCTTGTCCCCACGGAAGGTGGCAGCCCTGGAAGCTGTTGCTGGTCTTCACCGTCCCCCTGCAGCCTATTCACAGGCACAACAGGATTCAGGACCCGGGCTTGCCCAGAGGAGGAACATCTCATGGCTCTCGTCCTCGGCAGAGCCTGACTCCGAAAAGGCACTCATCCGGCTCCTTGTCCCACACGGAAGCTGGCAGCCCTGAAAGCTGTTGCTGGTCTTCACCGTCCCCCTGCAGCCTATTCACAGGCACAACAGGATCTGGGACCCGGGCTTGCCCAGAGAAGGAACATCTCATGGCTCTCGTCCTCGGCAGGGCCTGTATCCAGAAAGACACGTCCGGCTCCTTGTCCCACACGGAAGGTGGCAGCCGTGAAAGCTGTTGCTGGTCTTCACCGTCCCCCTGTAGCCTATTCACAGGCACAACAGGTTCTGGGACCCGGGCGTGGCCAGAGGAGGAACATCTCATGGCTCTCGTCCTCGGCACGGCCTGTTTCCAGAAAGGCACACGTCCGGCTCCTTGTCCCACACGGAAGGTGGCAGCCCTGGAAGCTGTTGCTGGTCTTCACCGTCCCCCTGCAGCCTATTCACAGGCACAACAGGATCTGGGACCCGGGCTTGCCCAGAGGAGGAACATCTCATGGCTCTCGTCCTCGGCAGGGCCTGTTTCCATAAAGGCACAAGACCGGCTCCTTGTCCCACACGGAAGGTGGCAGCCCTGAAAGCTGTTGCTGGTCTTCACCGTCCCCCTGCAGCCTATTCACAGGCACAACAGGATTCAGGACCCGGGCTTGCCCAGAGGAGGAACATCTCATGGCTCTCGTCCTCGGCAGAGCCTGTTTCCGAAAAGGCACACATCCGGCTCCTTGTCCCACACGGAAGGTGGCAGCCCTGAAAGCTGTTGCTGGTCTTCACCATCCCCCTGCAGCCTATTCACAGGCACAACAGGATCTGGGACCCGGGCTTGCCCAGAGGAGGAACATCTCATGGCTCTCGTCCTCGGCAGAGCCTGTTTCCGAAAAGGCACTCATCCGGCTCCTTGTCCCACACGGAAGGTGGCAGCCCTGAAAGCTGTTGCTGGTCTTCACCGTCCCCCTGCAGCCTATTCACAGGCACAACAGGATTCAGAACCGGGGCTTGCCCATAGGAGGAACATCTCATGGCTCTCGTCCTCGGCAGGGCCTGTTTCCAGAAAGGCACACATCCGGCTCATTGTCCCACACGGAAGGTGGCAGCCCTGAAAGCTGTTGCTGGTCTTCACCGTCCCCCTGCAGCTTATTCACAGGCACAACAGGATTTGGACCCGGGCTTGCCCAGAGGAGGAACATCTCATGGCTCTCGTCCTCGGCAGAGCCTGATTCCGAAAAGGCACACATCTGGCTCCTTGTCCCACACGGAAGGTGGCAGCCCTGAAAGCTGTTGCTGGTCTTCACCGTCCCCCTGCAGCCTATTCACAGGCACAACAGGATCTGGGACCCGGGCTTGCCCAGAGGAGGAACATCTCATGGCTCTCGTCCTCGGCAGAGCCTGTTTCCGGAAAGGCACACGTCCGGCTCCTTGTCCCACACGGAAGGTGGCAGCCCTGAAAGCTGTTGCTGGTCTTCACCATCCCCCTGCAGCCTATTCACAGGCACAACAGGATTCAGGACCCGGGCTTGCCCAGAGGAGGAACATCTCATGGCTCTCGTCCTCGGCAGAGCCTGATTCCGAAAAGGCACACATCCGGCTCCTTGTCCCACACGGAAGGTGGCAGCCCTGAAAGCTGTTGCTGGTCTTCACCGTCCCCCTGCAGCCTATTCACAGGCACAACAGGATTTGGACGCGGGCTTGCCCAGAGGAGGAACATCTCATGGCTCTCGTCCTCGGCAGATCCTGTTTCCGAAAATGCACACGTCCGGCTCCTTGTCCCACACGGAAGGTGGCAGCCCTGAAAGCTGTTGCTGGTCTTCACCGTCCCCCTGCAGCCTATTCACAGGCACAACAGGATTCAGGACCCGGGCTTGCCCAGAGGAGGAACATCTCATGGCTCTCGTCCTCGGCAGGGCCTGTTTCCAGAAAGGCACACATCCGGCTCATTGTCCCACACGGAAGGTGGCAGCCCTGAAAGCTGTTGCTGGTCTTCACCGTCCCCCTGCAGCCTATTCACAGGCACAACAGGATCTGGGACCCGGGCTTGCCCAGAGGAGGAACATCTCATGGATCTCGTCCTCGGCAGAGCCTGATTCCGAAAAGGCACACATCCGGCTCCTTGTCCCACACGGAAGGTGGCAGCCCTGAAAGCTGTTGCTGGTCTTCACCGTCCCCCTGCAGCCTATTCACAGGCACAACAGGATTCAGGACCGGGGCTTGCCCAGAGGAGGAACATCTCATGGCTCTCGTCCTCGGCAGGGCCTGTTTCCAGAAAGGCACACATCCGGCTCCTTGTCCCACACGGAAGGTGGCAGCCGTGAAAGCTGTTGCTGGTGTTCACCGTCCCCCTGCAGCCTATTCACAGGCACAACAGGATCTGGGACCCGGGCTTGCCCAGAGGAGGAACATCTCATGGCTCTCGTCCTCGGCAGAGCCTGTTTCCGAAAAGGCACTCATCCGGCTCCTTGTCCCACACGGAAGGTGGCAGCCCTGAAAGCTGTTGCTGGTCTTCACCGTCCCCCTGCAGCCTATTCACAGGCACAACAGGATCTGGGACCCGGGCTTGCCCAGAGGAGGAACATCTCATGGCTCTCGTCCTCGGCAGAGCCTGTTTCCGGAAAGGCACACGTCCGGCTCCTTGTCCCACACGGAAGGTGGCAGCCCTGAAAGATGTTGCTGGTGTTCACCGTCCCCCTGCAGCCTATTCACAGGCACAACAGGATCTGGGACCCGGGCTTGCCCAGAGGAGGAACATCTCATGGCTCTCGTCCTCGGCAGAGCCTGTTTCCGGAAAGGCACACGTCCGGCTCCTTGTCCCACACGGAAGGTGGCAGCCCTGGAAGCTGTTGCTGGTCTTCACCGTCCCCCTGCAGCCTATTCACAGGCACAACAGGATCTGGGACCCGGGCTTGCCCAGAGGAGGAACATCTCATGGCTCTCGTCCTCGGCAGAGCCTGTTTCCGAAAATGCACACATCCGGCTCCTTGTCCCACACGGAAGGTGGCAGCCCTGAAAGCTGTTGCTGGTCTTCACCGTCCCCCTGCAGCCTATTCACAGGCACAACAGGATTCAGAACCGGGGCTTGCCCAGAGGAGGAACATCTAATGGCTATCGTCCTCGGCAGGGCCTGTTTCCAGAAAGGCACACATCCGGCTCATTGTCCCACACGGAAGGTGGCAGCCCTGAAAGCTGTTGCTGGTCTTCACCGTCCCCCTGTAGCCTATTCACAGGCACAACAGGATTTGGACCCGGGCTTGCCCAGAGGAGGAACATCTCATGGCTCTCGTCCTCGGCAGAGCCTGATTCCGAAAAGGCACACGTCCGGCTCCTTGTCCCACACGGAAGGTGGCAGCCCTGGAAGCTGTTGCTGGTCTTCACCGTCCCCCTGCAGCCTATTCACAGTCACAACAGGATTCAGGACCCGGGCTTGCCCAGAGGAGGAACATCTCATGGCTCTCGTCCTCGGCAGAGCCTGTTTCCGAAAAGGCACACATCCGGCTCCTTGTCCCACACGGAAGGTGGCAGCCCTGGAAGCTGTTGCTGGTCTTCACCGTCCCCCTGCAGCCTATTCACAGGCACAACAGGATTCAGGACCCGGGCTTGCCCAGAGGAGGAACATCTCATGGCTCTCGTCCTCGGCAGAGCTTGTTTCCGAAAAGGCACACGTCCGGCTCCTTGTCCCACACGGAAGGTGGCAGCCCTGGAAGCTGTTGCTGGTCTTCACCGTCCCCCTGCAGCCTATTCACAGGCACAACAGGATCTGGGACCCGGGCTTGGCCAGAGGAGGAACATCTCATGGCTCTCGTCCTCGGCAGGGCCTGTTTCCAGAAAGGCACACGTCCGGCTCCTTGTCCCACAGTGAAGGTGGCAGCCGTGAAAGCTGTTGCTGGTCTTCACCGTCCCCCTGCAGCCTATTCACAGGCACAACAGGATCTGGGACCCGGGCTTGCCCAGAGGAGGAACATCTCATGGCTCTCGTCCTCGGCAGAGCTTGTTTCCGAAAAGGCACACGTCCGGCTCCTTGTCCCACACGGAAGGTGGCAGCCCTGGAAGCTGTTGCTGGTCTTCACCGTCCCCCCGCGGCCTATTCACAGGCACAACAGGATCTGGGACCCGGGCTTGCCCAGAGGAGGAATATCTCATGGCTCTCGTCCTCGGCAGAGCCTGACTCCGAAAAGGCAATCATCCAGCTCCTTGTCCCACACGGAAGGTGGCAGCCCTGAAAGCTGTTGCTGGTCTTCACCGTCCCCCTGCAGCCTATTCACAGGCACAACAGGATTTGGACGCGGGCTTGCCCAGAGGAGGAACATCTCATGGCTCTCGTCCTCGGCAGATCCTGTTTACATCTCATGGCTCTCGTCCTCGGCAGATCCTGTTTCCGAAAATGCACACGTCCGGCTCCTTGTCCCACACGGAAGGTGGCAGCCCTGAAAGCTGTTGCTGGTCTTCACCGTCCCCCTGCAGCCTATTCACAGGCACAACAGGATCTGGGACCCGGGCTTGCCCAGAGGAGGAACATCTCATGGCTCTCGTCCTCGGCAGAGCCTGTTTCCGGAAAGGCACACGTCCGGCTCCTTGTCCCACACGGAAGGTGGCAGCCCTGAAAGCTGTTGCTGGTCTTCACCGTCCCCCTGCAGCCTATTCACAGGCACAACAGGATTCAGGACCCGGGCTTGCCCAGAGGAGGAACATCTCATGGCTCTCGTCCTCGGCAGAGCCTGACTCCGAAAAGGCACTCATCCGGCTCCTTGTCCCACACGGAAGCTGGCAGCCCTGAAAGCTGTTGCTGGTCTTCACCGTCCCCCTGCAGCCTATTCACAGGCACAACAGGATCTGGGACCCGGGCTTGCCCAGAGAAGGAACATCTCATGGCTCTCGTCCTCGGCAGGGCCTGTATCCAGAAAGACACGTCCGGCTCCTTGTCCCACACGGAAGGTGGCAGCCGTGAAAGCTGTTGCTGGTCTTCACCGTCCCCCTGTAGCCTATTCACAGGCACAACAGGTTCTGGGACCCGGGCGTGGCCAGAGGAGGAACATCTCATGGCTCTCGTCCTCGGCACGGCCTGTTTCCAGAAAGGCACACGTCCGGCTCCTTGTCCCACACGGAAGGTGGCAGCCCTGGAAGCTGTTGCTGGTCTTCACCGTCCCCCTGCAGCCTATTCACAGGCACAACAGGATCTGGGACCCGGGCTTGCCCAGAGGAGGAACATCTCATGGCTCTCGTCCTCGGCAGGGCCTGTTTCCATAAAGGCACAAGACCGGCTCCTTGTCCCACACGGAAGGTGGCAGCCCTGAAAGCTGTTGCTGGTCTTCACCGTCCCCCTGCAGCCTATTCACAGGCACAACAGGATTCAGGACCCGGGCTTGCCCAGAGGAGGAACATCTCATGGCTCTCGTCCTCGGCAGAGCCTGTTTCCGAAAAGGCACACATCCGGCTCCTTGTCCCACACGGAAGGTGGCAGCCCTGAAAGCTGTTGCTGGTCTTCACCGTCCCCCTGCAGCCTATTCACAGGCACAACAGGATCTGGGACCCGGGCTTGCCCAGAGGAGGAACATCTCATGGCTCTCGTCCTCGGCAGAGCCTGTTTCCGAAAAGGCACTCATCCGGCTCCTTGTCCCACACGGAAGGTGGCAGCCCTGAAAGCTGTTGCTGGTCTTCACCGTCCCCCTGCAGCCTATTCACAGGCACAACAGGATTCAGAACCGGGGCTTGCCCATAGGAGGAACATCTCATGGCTCTCGTCCTCGGCAGGGCCTGTTTCCAGAAAGGCACACATCCGGCTCATTGTCCCACACGGAAGGTGGCAGCCCTGAAAGCTGTTGCTGGTCTTCACCGTCCCCCTGCAGCTTATTCACAGGCACAACAGGATTTGGACCCGGGCTTGCCCAGAGGAGGAACATCTCATGGCTCTCGTCCTCGGCAGAGCCTGATTCCGAAAAGGCACACATCTGGCTCCTTGTCCCACACGGAAGGTGGCAGCCCTGAAAGCTGTTGCTGGTCTTCACCGTCCCCCTGCAGCCTATTCACAGGCACAACAGGATCTGGGACCCGGGCTTGCCCAGAGGAGGAAGATCTCATGGCTCTCGTCCTCGGCAGAGCCTGTTTCCGGAAAGGCACACGTCCGGCTCCTTGTCCCACACGGAAGGTGGCAGCCCTGAAAGCTGTTGCTGGTCTTCACCATCCCCCTGCAGCCTATTCACAGGCACAACAGGATTCAGGACCCGGGCTTGCCCAGAGGAGGAACATCTCATGGCTCTCGTCCTCGGCAGAGCCTGATTCCGAAAAGGCACACATCCGGCTCCTTGTCCCACACGGAAGGTGGCAGCCCTGAAAGCTGTTGCTGGTCTTCACCGTCCCCCTGCAGCCTATTCACAGGCACAACAGGATTTGGACGCGGGCTTGCCCAGAGGAGGAACATCTCATGGCTCTCGTCCTCGGCAGATCCTGTTTCCGAAAATGCACACGTCCGGCTCCTTGTCCCACACGGAAGGTGGCAGCCCTGAAAGCTGTTGCTGGTCTTCACCGTCCCCCTGCAGCCTATTCACAGGCACAACAGGATTCAGGACCCGGGCTTGCCCAGAGGAGGAACATCTCATGGCTCTCGTCCTCGGCAGGGCCTGTTTCCAGAAAGGCACACATCCGGCTCATTGTCCCACACGGAAGGTGGCAGCCCTGAAAGCTGTTGCTGGTCTTCACCGTCCCCCTGCAGCCTATTCACAGGCACAACAGGATCTGGGACCCGGGCTTGCCCAGAGGAGGAACATCTCATGGCTCTCGTCCTCGGCAGAGCCTGATTCCGAAAAGGCACACATCCGGCTCCTTGTCCCACACGGAAGGTGGCAGCCCTGAAAGCTGTTGCTGGTCTTCACCGTCCCCCTGCAGCCTATTCACAGGCACAACAGGATTCAGGACCCGGGCTTGCCCAGAGGAGGAACATCTCATGGCTCTCGTCCTCGGCAGGGCCTGTTTCCAGAAAGGCACACGTCCGGCTCCTTGTCCCACACGGAAGGTGGCAGCCGTGAAAGCTGTTGCTGGTGTTCACCGTCCCCCTGCAGCCTATTCACAGGCACAACAGGATCTGGGACCCGGGCTTGCCCAGAGGAGGAACATCTCATGGCTCTCGTCCTCGGCAGAGCCTGTTTCCGGAAAGGCACACGTCCGGCTCCTTGTCCCACACGGAATGTGGCAGCCCTGGAAGCTGTTGCTGGTGTTCACCGTCCCCCTGCAGCCTATTCACAGGCACAACAGGATCTGGGACCCGGGCTTGCCCAGAGGAGGAACATCTCATGGCTCTCGTCCTCGGCAGAGCCTGTTTCCGGAAAGGCACACGTCCGGCTCCTTGTCCCACACGGAAGGTGGCAGCCCTGGAAGCTGTTGCTGGTCTTCACCGTCCCCCTGCAGCCTATTCACAGGCACAACAGGATCTGGGACCCGGGCTTGCCCAGAGGAGGAACATCTCATGGCTCTCGTCCTCGGCAGAGCCTGTTTCCGAAAATGCACACATCCGGCTCATTGTCCCACACGGAAGGTGGCAGCCCTGAAAGCTGTTGCTGGTCTTCACCGTCCCCCTGCAGCCTATTCACAGGCACAACAGGATTCAGGACCCGGGCTTGCCCAGAGGAGGAACATCTCATGGCTCTCGTCCTCGGCAGAGCCTGTTTCCGAAAAGGCACACATCCGGCTCCTTGTCCCACACGGAAGGTGGCAGCCCTGGAAGCTGTTGCTGGTCTTCACCGTCCCCCTGCAGCCTATTCACAGGCACAACAGGATTCAGGACCCGGGCTTGCCCAGAGGAGGAACATCTCATGGCTCTCGTCCTCGGCAGAGCTTGTTTCCGAAAAGGCACACGTCCGGCTCCTTGTCCCACACGGAAGGTGGCAGCCCTGGAAGCTGTTGCTGGTCTTCACCGTCCCCCTGCAGCCTATTCACAGGCACAACAGGATCTGGGACCCGGGCTTGGCCAGAGGAGGAACATCTCATGGCTCTCGTCCTCGGCAGGGCCTGTTTCCAGAAAGGCACACGTCCGGCTCCTTGTCCCACAGTGAAGGTGGCAGCCGTGAAAGCTGTTGCTGGTCTTCACCGTCCCCCTGCAGCCTATTCACAGGCACAACAGGATCTGGGACCCGGCCTTGCCCAGAGGAGGAACATCTAATGGCTCTCGTCCTCGCAGGGCCTGTTTCCATAAAGGCACAAGACCGGCTCATTGTCCCACACGGAAGGTGGCAGCCCTGAAAGCTGTTGCTGGTCTTCACCGTCCCCCTGCAGCCTGTTCACAGGCACAACAGGATCTGGGACCCGGGCTTGCCCAGAGGAGGAACATCTAATGGCTCTCGTCCTCGGCAGAGTTTGTTTCCGAAAAGGCACACGTCCGGCTCCTTCTCCCACACGGAAGGTGGCAGCCCTGAAAGCTGTTGCTGGTCTTCACCGTCCCCCTGCAGCCTATTGACAGGCACAACAGGATCTGGGACCCGGGCTTGCCCAGAGGAGGAACATCTCATGGCTCTCGTCCTCGGCAGAGCCTGATTCCGAAAAGGCACACGTCCGGCTCCTTGTCCCACACGGAAGGTGGCAGCCCTGAAAGCTGTTGCTGGTCTTCACCGTCCCCCTGCAGCCTATTCACAGGCACAACAGGATCTGGGACCCGGGCTTGCCCAGAGGAGGAACATCTCATGGCTCTCGTCCTCGGCAGAGCCTGTTTCCGTAAAGGCACACGTCCGGCTCCTTGTCCCACACGGAAGGTGGCAGCCCTGGAAGCTGTTGCTGGTCTTCACCGTCCCCCTGCAGCCTATTCACAGGCACAACAGGATCTGGGACCCGGGCTTGCCCAGAGGAGGAACATCTCATGGCTCTCGTCCTCGGCAGAGCCTGTTTCCGAAAATGCACACATCCGGCTCCTTGTCCCACACGGAAGGTGGCAGCCCTGAAAGCTGTTGCTGGTCTTCACCGTCCCCCTGCAGCCTATTCACAGGCACAACAGGATTCAGAACCGGGGCTTGCCCAGAGGAGGAACATCTAATGGCTATCGTCCTCGGCAGGGCCTGTTTCCAGAAAGGCACACATCCGGCTCATTGTCCCACACGGAAGGTGGCAGCCCTGAAAGCTGTTGCTGGTCTTCACCGTCCCCCTGTAGCCTATTCACAGGCACAACAGGATTTGGACCCGGGCTTGCCCAGAGGAGGAACATCTCATGGCTCTCGTCCTCGGCAGAGCCTGATTCCGAAAAGGCACACGTCCGGCTCCTTGTCCCACACGGAAGGTGGCAGCCCTGGAAGCTGTTGCTGGTCTTCACCGTCCCCCTGCAGCCTATTCACAGGCACAACAGGATTCAGGACCCGGGCTTGCCCAGAGGAGGAATATCTCATGGCTCTCGTCCTCGGCAGAGCCTGTTTCCGAAAAGGCACACATCCGGCTCCTTGTCCCACACGGAAGGTGGCAGCCCTGAAAGCTGTTGCTGGTCTTCACCGTCCCCCTGCAGCCTATTCACAGGCACAACAGGATTCAGGACCCGGGCTTGCCCAGAGGAGGAACATCTCATGGCTCTCGTCCTCGGCAGAGCTTGTTTCCGAAAAGGCACACGTCCGGCTCCTTGTCCCACACGGAAGGTGGCAGCCCTGGAAGCTGTTGCTGGTCTTCACCGTCCCCCTGCAGCCTATTCACAGGCACAACAGGATCTGGGACCCGGGCTTGGCCAGAGGAGGAACATCTCATGGCTCTCGTCCTCGGCACGGCCTGTTTCCAGAAAGGCACACGTCCGGCTCCTTGTCCCACAGTGAAGGTGGCAGCCGTGAAAGCTGTTGCTGGTCTTCACCGTCCCCCTGCAGCCTATTCACAGGCACAACAGGATCTGGGACCCGGACTTGCCCAGAGGAGGAACATCTAATGGCTCTCGTCCTCGCAGGGCCTGTTTCCATAAAGGCACAAGACCGGCTCATTGTCCCACACGGAAGGTGGCAGCCCTGAAAGCTGTTGCTGGTCTTCACCGTCCCCCTGCAGCCTGTTCACAGGCACAACAGGATCTGGGACCCGGGCTTGCCCAGAGGAGGAACATCTAATGGCTCTCGTCCTCGGCAGAGTTTGTTCCCGAAAAGGCACACGTCTGGCTCCTTGTCTCACACGGAAGGTGGCAGCCCTGAAAGCTGTTGCTGGTCTTCACCGTCCCCCTGCAGCCTATTCACAGGCACAACAGGATCTGGGACCCGGGCTTGGCCAGAGGAGGAACATCTCATGGCTCTCGTCCTCGGCAGAGCATGTTTCCGAAAAGGCACACATCCGGCTCCTTCTCCCACACGGAAGGTGGCAGCCCTGAAAGCTGTTGCTGGTCTTCACCGTCCCCCTGCAGCCTATTCACAGGCACAACAGGATTCAGGACCCGGGCTTGCCCAGAGGAGGAACATCTCATGGCTCTCGTCGTCGGCAGGGCCTGTTTCCAGAAAGGCACACGTCCGGCTCCTTGTCCCACAGTGAAGATGGCAGCCGTGAAAGCTGTTGCTGGTGTTCACCGTCCCCCTGCAGCCTATTCACAGGCACAACAGGATCTGGGACCCGGGCTTGCCCAGAGGAGGAACATCTCATGGCTCTCGTCCTCGGCAGAGCTTGTTTCCGAAAAGGCACACGTCCGGCTCCTTGTCCCACACGGAAGGTGGCAGCCCTGGAAGCTGTTGCTGGTCTTCACCGTCCCCCTGCGGCCTATTCACAGGCACAACAGGATCTGGGACCCGGGCTTGCCCAGAGGAGGAATATCTCATGGCTCTCGTCCTCGGCAGAGCCTGACTCCGAAAAGGCAATCATCCAGCTCCTTGTCCCACACGGAAGGTGGCAGCCCTGAAAGCTGTTGCTGGTCTTCACCGTCCCCCTGCAGCCTATTCACAGGCACAATAGGATTTGGACGCGGGCTTGCCCAGAGGAGGAACATCTCATGGCTCTCGTCCTCGGCAGATCCTGTTTCCGAAAATGCACACGTCCGGCTCCTTGTCCCACACGGAAGGTGGCAGCCCTGAAAGCTGTTGCTGGTCTTCACCGTCCCCCTGCAGCCTATTCACAGGCACAACAGGATCTGGGACCCGGGCTTGCCCAGAGGAGGAACATCTCATGGCTCTCGTCCTCGGCAGAGCTTGTTTCCGAATAGGCACACGTCCGGCTCCTTGCCCCACACGGAAGGTGGCAGCCCTGGAAGCTGTTGCTGGTCTTCACCGTCCCCCTGCGGCCTATTCACAGGCACAACAGGATCTGGGACCCGGGCTTGCCCAGAGGAGGAATATCTCATGGCTCTCGTCCTCGGCAGAGCCTGACTCCGAAAAGGCAATCATCCAGCTCCTTGTCCCACACGGAAGGTGGTAGCCCTGAAAGCTGTTGCTGGTCTTCACCGTCCCCCTGCAGCCTATTCACAGGCACAACAGGATTCAGGACCCGGGCTTGCCCAGAGGAGGAACATCTCATGGCTCTCGTCCTCGGCAGAGCCTGATTCCGAAAAGGCACACATCCGGCTCCTTGTCCCACACGGAAGGTGGCAGCCCTGAAAGCTGTTGCTGGTCTTCACCGTCCCCCTGCAGCCTATTCACAGGCACAACAGGATTTGGACGCGGGCTTGCCCAGAGGAGGAACATCTCATGGCTCTCGTCCTCGGCAGATCCTGTTTCCGAAAATGCACACGTCCGGCTCCTTGTCCCACACGGAAGGTGGCAGCCCTGAAAGCTGTTGCTGGTCTTCACCGTCCCCCTGCAGCCTATTCACAGGCACAACAGGATTCAGGACCCGGGCTTGCCCAGAGGAGGAACATCTCATGGCTCTCGTCCTCGGCAGGGCCTGTTTCCAGAAAGGCACACATCCGGCTCATTGTCCCACACGGAAGGTGGCAGCCCTGAAAGCTGTTGCTGGTCTTCACCGTCCCCCTGCAGCCTATTCACAGGCACAACAGGATCTGGGACCCGGGCTTGCCCAGAGGAGGAACATCTCATGGCTCTCGTCCTCGGCAGAGCCTGATTCCGAAAAGGCACACATCCGGCTCCTTGTCCCACACGGAAGGTGGCAGCCCTGAAAGCTGTTGCTGGTCTTCACCGTCCCCCTGCAGCCTATTCACAGGCACAACAGGATTCAGGACCGGGGCTTGCCCAGAGGAGGAACATCTCATGGCTCTCGTCCTCGGCAGAGCCTGTTTCCGAAAATGCACACATCCGGCTCCTTGTCCCACACGGAAGGTGGCAGCCCTGAAAGCTGTTGCTGGTCTTCACCGTCCCCCTGCAGCCTATTCACAGGCACAACAGGATTCAGAACCGGGGCTTGCCCAGAGGAGGAACATCTAATGGCTATCGTCCTCGGCAGGGCCTGTTTCCAGAAAGGCACACATCCGGCTCATTGTCCCACACGGAAGGTGGCAGCCCTGAAAGCTGTTGCTGGTCTTCACCGTCCCCCTGTAGCCTATTCACAGGCACAACAGGATTTGGACCCGGGCTTGCCCAGAGGAGGAACATCTCATGGCTCTCGTCCTCGGCAGAGCCTGATTCCGAAAAGGCACACGTCCGGCTCCTTGTCCCACACGGAAGGTGGCAGCCCTGGAAGCTGTTGCTGGTCTTCACCGTCCCCCTGCAGCCTATTCACAGGCACAACAGGATTCAGGACCCGGGCTTGCCCAGAGGAGGAACATCTCATGGCTCTCGTCCTCGGCAGAGCCTGTTTCCGAAAAGGCACACATCCGGCTCCTTGTCCCACACGGAAGGTGGCAGCCCTGAAAGCTGTTGCTGGTCTTCACCGTCCCCCTGCAGCCTATTCACAGGCACAACAGGATTCAGGACCCGGGCTTGCCCAGAGGAGGAACATCTCATGGCTCTCGTCCTCGGCAGAGCTTGTTTCCGAAAAGGCACACGTCCGGCTCCTTGTCCCACACGGAAGGTGGCAGCCCTGGAAGCTGTTGCTGGTCTTCACCGTCCCCCTGCAGCCTATTCACAGGCACAACAGGATCTGGGACCCGGGCTTGGCCAGAGGAGGAACATCTCATGGCTCTCGTCGTCGGCAGGGCCTGTTTCCAGAAAGGCACACGTCCGGCTCCTTGTCCCACAGTGAAGATGGCAGCCGTGAAAGCTGTTGCTGGTGTTCACCGTCCCCCTGCAGCCTATTCACAGGCACAACAGGATCTGGGACCCGGGCTTGCCCAGAGGAGGAACATCTCATGGCTCTCGTCCTCGGCAGAGCTTGTTTCCGAAAAGGCACACGTCCGGCTCCTTGTCCCACACGGAAGGTGGCAGCCCTGGAAGCTGTTGCTGGTCTTCACCGTCCCCCTGCGGCCTATTCACAGGCACAACAGGATCTGGGACCCGGGCTTGCCCAGAGGAGGAATATCTCATGGCTCTCGTCCTCGGCAGAGCCTGACTCCGAAAAGGCAATCATCCAGCTCCTTGTCCCACACGGAAGGTGGCAGCCCTGGAAGCTGTTGCTGGTCTTCACCGTCCCCCTGCAGCCTATTCACAGGCACAACAGGATCTGGGACCCGGGCTTGCCCAGAGGAGGAACATCTCATGGCTCTCGTCCTCGGCAGAGCCTGTTTCCGAAAATGCACACGTCCGGCTCCTTGTCCCACACGGAAGGTGGCAGCCCTGAAAGCTGTTGCTGGTCTTCACCGTCCCCCTGCAGCCTATTCACAGGCACAACAGGATTCAGAACCGGGGCTTGCCCAGAGGAGGAACATCTAATGGCTATCGTCCTCGGCAGGGCCTGTTTCCAGAAAGGCACACATCCGGCTCATTGTCCCACACGGAAGGTGGCAGCCCTGAAAGCTGTTGCTGGTCTTCACCGTCCCCCTGTAGCCTATTCACAGGCACAACAGGATTTGGACCCGGGCTTGCCCAGAGGAGGAACATCTCATGGCTCTCGTCCTCGGCAGAGCCTGATTCCGAAAAGGCACACGACCGGCTCCTTGTCCCACACGGAAGGTGGCAGCCCTGGAAGCTGTTGCTGGTCTTCACCGTCCCCCTGCAGCCTATTCACAGGCACAACAGGATTCAGGACCCGGGCTTGCCCAGAGGAGGAACATCTCATGGCTCTCGTCCTCGGCAGAGCCTGTTTCCGAAAAGGCACACATCCGGCTCCTTGTCCCACACGGAAGGTGGCAGCCCTGAAAGCTGTTGCTGGTCTTCACCGTCCCCCTGCAGCCTCTTCAGAGGCACAACAGGATCTGGGACCCGGACTTGCCCAGAGGAGGAACATCTAATGGCTCTCGTCCTCGCAGTGCCTGTTTCCATAAAGGCACAAGACCGGCTCATTGTCCCACACGGAAGGTGGCAGCCCTGAAAGCTGTTGCTGGTCTTCACCGTCCCCCTGCAGCCTGTTCACAGGCACAACAGGATCTTGGACCCGGGCTTGCCCAGAGGAGGAACATCTAATGGCTCTCGTCCTCGGCAGAGTTTGTTTCCGAAAAGGCACACGTCTGGCTCCTTGTCTCACACGGAAGGTGGCAGCCCTGAAAGCTGTTGCTGGTCTTCACCGTCCCCCTGCAGCCTATTCACAGGCACAACAGGATCTGGGACCCGGGCTTGGCCAGAGGAGGAACATCTCATGGCTCTCGTCCTCGGCAGAGCCTGTTTCCGAAAAGGCACACATCCGGCTCCTTCTCCCACACGGAAGGTGGCAGCCCTGAAAGCTGTTGCTGGTCTTCACCGTCCCCCTGCAGCCTATTCACAGGCACAACAGGATCTGGGACCCGGGCTTGCCCAGAGGAGGAACATCTCATGGCTCTCGTCCTCGGCAGAGCCTGATTCCGAAAAGGCACACATCCGGCTCCTTCTCCCACACGGAAGGTGGCAGCCCTGAAAGCTGTTGCTGGTCTTCACCGTCCCCCTGCAGCCTATTCACAGGCACAACAGGATCTGGGACCCGGGCTTGCCCAGAGGAGGAACATCTCATGGCTCTCGTCCTCGGCAGAGCCTGATTCCGAAAAGGCACACGTCCGGCTCCTTGTCCCACACGGAAGGTGGCAGCCCTGAAAGCTGTTGCTGGTCTTCACCGTCCCCCTGCAGCCTATTCACAGGCACAACAGGATTCAGGACCCGGGCTTGCCCAGAGGAGGAACATCTCATGGCTCTCGTCGTCGGCAGGGCCTGTTTCCAGAAAGGCACACGTCCGGCTCCTTGTCCCACAGTGAAGATGGCAGCCGTGAAAGCTGTTGCTGGTGTTCACCGTCCCCCTGCAGCCTATTCACAGGCACAACAGGATCTGGGACCCGGGCTTGCCCAGAGGAGGAACATCTCATGGCTCTCGTCCTCGGCAGAGCTTGTTTCCGAAAAGGCACACGTCCGGCTCCTTGTCCCACACGGAAGGTGGCAGCCCTGGAAGCTGTTGCTGGTCTTCACCGTCCCCCTGCGGCCTATTCACAGGCACAACAGGATCTGGGACCCGGGCTTGCCCAGAGGAGGAATATCTCATGGCTCTCGTCCTCGGCAGAGCCTGACTCCGAAAAGGCAATCATCCAGCTCCTTGTCCCACACGGAAGGTGGCAGCCCTGGAAGCTGTTGCTGGTCTTCACCGTCCCCCTGCAGCCTATTCACAGGCACAACAGGATCTGGGACCCGGGCTTGCCCAGAGGAGGAACATCTCATGGCTCTCGTCCTCGGCAGAGCCTGTTTCCGAAAATGCACACGTCCGGCTCCTTGTCCCACACGGAAGGTGGCAGCCCTGAAAGCTGTTGCTGGTCTTCACCGTCCCCCTGCAGCCTATTCACAGGCACAACAGGATTCAGAACCGGGGCTTGCCCAGAGGAGGAACATCTAATGGCTATCGTCCTCGGCAGGGCCTGTTTCCAGAAAGGCACACATCCGGCTCATTGTCCCACACGGAAGGTGGCAGCCCTGAAAGCTGTTGCTGGTCTTCACCGTCCCCCTGTAGCCTATTCACAGGCACAACAGGATTTGGACCCGGGCTTGCCCAGAGGAGGAACATCTCATGGCTCTCGTCCTCGGCAGAGCCTGATTCCGAAAAGGCACACGTCCGGCTCCTTGTCCCACACGGAAGGTGGCAGCCCTGGAAGCTGTTGCTGGTCTTCACCGTCCCCCTGCAGCCTATTCACAGGCACAACAGGATTCAGGACCCGGGCTTGCCCAGAGGAGGAACATCTCATGGCTCTCGTCCTCGGCAGAGCCTGTTTCCGAAAAGGCACACATCCGGCTCCTTGTCCCACACGGAAGGTGGCAGCCCTGAAAGCTGTTGCTGGTCTTCACCGTCCCCCTGCAGCCTCTTCAGAGGCACAACAGGATCTGGGACCCGGACTTGCCCAGAGGAGGAACATCTAATGGCTCTCGTCCTCGCAGTGCCTGTTTCCATAAAGGCACAAGACCGGCTCATTGTCCCACACGGAAGGTGGCAGCCCTGAAAGCTGTTGCTGGTCTTCACCGTCCCCCTGCAGCCTGTTCACAGGCACAACAGGATCTGGGACCCGGGCTTGCCCAGAGGAGGAACATCTAATGGCTCTCGTCCTCGGCAGAGTTTGTTTCCGAAAAGGCACACGTCTGGCTCCTTGTCTCACACGGAAGGTGGCAGCCCTGAAAGCTGTTGCTGGTCTTCACCGTCCCCCTGCAGCCTATTCACAGGCACAACAGGATCTGGGACCCGGGCTTGCCCAGAGGAGGAACATCTCATGGCTCTCGTCCTCGGCAGAGCCTGTTTCCGAAAAGGCACACATCCGGCTCCTTCTCCCACACGGAAGGTGGCAGCCCTGAAAGCTGTTGCTGGTCTTCACCGTCCCCCTGCAGCCTATTCACAGGCACAACAGGATCTGGGACCCGGGCTTGCCCAGAGGAGGAACATCTCATGGCTCTCGTCCTCGGCAGAGCCTGATTCCGAAAAGGCACACGTCCGGCTCCTTGTCCCACACGGAAGGTGGCAGCCCTGGAAGCTGTTGCTGGTCTTCACCGTCCCCCTGCGGCCTATTCACAGGCACAACAGGATCTGGGACCCGGGCTTGCCCAGAGGAGGAATATCTCATGGCTCTCGTCCTCGGCAGAGCCTGACTCCGAAAAGGCAATCATCCAGCTCCTTGTCCCACACGGAAGGTGGCAGCCCTGGAAGCTGTTGCTGGTCTTCACCGTCCCCCTGCAGCCTATTCACAGGCACAACAGGATCTGGGACCCGGGCTTGCCCAGAGGAGGAACATCTCATGGCTCTCGTCCTCGGCAGAGCCTGTTTCCGAAAATGCACACGTCCGGCTCCTTGTCCCACACGGAAGGTGGCAGCCCTGAAAGCTGTTGCTGGTCTTCACCGTCCCCCTGCAGCCTATTCACAGGCACAACAGGATTCAGAACCGGGGCTTGCCCAGAGGAGGAACATCTAATGGCTATCGTCCTCGGCAGGGCCTGTTTCCAGAAAGGCACACATCCGGCTCATTGTCCCACACGGAAGGTGGCAGCCCTGAAAGCTGTTGCTGGTCTTCACCGTCCCCCTGTAGCCTATTCACAGGCACAACAGGATTTGGACCCGGGCTTGCCCAGAGGAGGAACATCTCATGGCTCTCGTCCTCGGCAGAGCCTGATTCCGAAAAGGCACACGTCCGGCTCCTTGTCCCACACGGAAGGTGGCAGCCCTGGAAGCTGTTGCTGGTCTTCACCGTCCCCCTGCAGCCTATTCACAGGCACAACAGGATTCAGGACCCGGGCTTGCCCAGAGGAGGAACATCTCATGGCTCTCGTCCTCGGCAGAGCCTGTTTCCGAAAAGGCACACATCCGGCTCCTTGTCCCACACGGAAGGTGGCAGCCCTGAAAGCTGTTGCTGGTCTTCACCGTCCCCCTGCAGCCTCTTCAGAGGCACAACAGGATTTGGACGCGGGCTTGCCCAGAGGAGGAACATCTCATGGCTCTCGTCCTCGGCAGGGCCTGTTTCCATAAAGGCACAAGACCGGCTCATTGTCCCACACGGAAGGTGGCAGCCCTGAAAGCTGTTGCTGGTCTTCACCGTCCCCCTGCAGCCTATTCACAGGCACAACAGGATTCAGGACCCGGGCTTGCCCAGAGGAGGAATATCTCATGGCTCTCGTCCTCGGCAGAGCCTGACTCCGAAAAGGCAATCATCCAGCTCCTTGTCCCACACGGAAGGTGGCAGCCCTGAAAGCTGTTGCTGGTCTTCACCGTCCCCCTGCAGCCTATTCACAGGCACAACAGGATTTGGACGCGGGCTTGCCCAGAGGAGGAACATCTCATGGCTCTCGTCCTCGGCAGGGCCTGTTTCCATAAAGGCACAAGACCGGCTCATTGTCCCACACGGAAGGTGGCAGCCCTGAAAGCTGTTGCTGGTCTTCACCGTCCCCCTGCAGCCTGTTCACAGGCACAACAGGATCTGGGACCCGGGCTTGCCCAGAGGAGGAACATCTAATGGCTCTCGTCCTCGGCAGAGTTTGTTTCCGAAAAGGCACACGTCTGGCTCCTTGTCTCACACGGAAGGTGGCAGCCCTGAAAGCTGTTGCTGGTCTTCACCGTCCCCCTGCAGCCTATTCACAGGCACAACAGGATCTGGGACCCGGGCTTGGCCAGAGGAGGAACATCTCATGGCTCTCGTCCTCGGCAGAGCCTGTTTCCGAAAAGGCACACATCCGGCTCCTTCTCCCACACGGAAGGTGGCAGCCCTGAAAGCTGTTGCTGGTCTTCACCGTCCCCCTGCAGCCTATTCACAGGCACAACAGGATCTGGGACCCGGGCTTGCCCAGAGGAGGAACATCTCATGGCTCTCGTCCTCGGCAGAGCCTGATTCCGAAAAGGCACACGTCCGGCTCCTTGTCCCACACGGAAGGTGGCAGCCCTGAAAGCTGTTGCTGGTCTTCACCGTCCCCCTGCAGCCTATTCACAGGCACAACAGGATTTGGACGCGGGCTTGCCCAGAGGAGGAACATCTCATGGCTCTCGTCCTCGGCAGGGCCTGTTTCCATAAAGGCACAAGACCGGCTCATTGTCCCACACGGAAGGTGGCAGCCCTGAAAGCTGTTGCTGGTCTTCACCGTCCCCCTGCAGCCTATTCACAGGCACAACAGGATTCAGGACCCGGGCTTGCCCAGAGGAGGAACATCTCATGGCTCTCGTCCTCGGCAGAGCCTGATTCCGAAAAGGCACACATCCGGCTCCTTGTCCCACACGGAAGGTGGCAGCCCTGAAAGCTGTTGCTGGTCTTCACCGTCCCCCTGCAGCCTATTCACAGGCACAACAGGATTTGGACGCGGGCTTGCCCAGAGGAGGAACATCTCATGGCTCTCGTCCTCGGCAGAGCCTGACTCCGAAAATGCACACGTCCGGCTCCTTGTCCCACACGGAAGGTGGCAGCCCTGAAAGCTGTTGCTGGTCTTCACCGTCCCCCTGCAGCCTATTCACAGGCACAACAGGATTCAGGACCCGGGCTTGCCCAGAGGAGGAACATCTCATGGCTCTCGTCCTCGGCAGGGCCTGTTTCCAGAAAGGCACACATCCGGCTCATTGTCCCACACGGAAGGTGGCAGCCCTGAAAGCTGTTGCTGGTCTTCACCGTCCCCCTGCAGCCTATTCACAGGCACAACAGGATCTGGGACCCGGGCTTGCCCAGAGGAGGAACATCTCATGGCTCTCGTCCTCGGCAGAGCCTGATTCCGAAAAGGCACACATCCGGCTCCTTGTCCCACACGGAAGGTGGCAGCCCTGAAAGCTGTTGCTGGTCTTCACCGTCCCCCTGCAGCCTATTCACAGGCACAACAGGATTCAGGACCGGGGCTTGCCCAGAGGAGGAACATCTCATGGCTCTCGTCCTCGGCAGGGCCTGTTTCCAGAAAGGCACACGTCCGGCTCCTTGTCCCACACGGAAGGTGGCAGCCGTGAAAGCTGTTGCTGGTGTTCACCGTCCCCCTGCAGCCTATTCACAGGCACAACAGGATCTGGGACCCGGGCTTGCCCAGAGGAGGAACATCTCATGGCTCTCGTCCTCGGCAGAGCCTGTTTCCGGAAAGGCACACGTCCGGCTCCTTGTCCCACACGGAATGTGGCAGCCCTGGAAGCTGTTGCTGGTGTTCACCGTCCCCCTGCAGCCTATTCACAGGCACAACAGGATCTGGGACCCGGGCTTGCCCAGAGGAGGAACATCTCATGGCTCTCGTCCTCGGCAGAGCCTGTTTCCGGAAAGGCACACGTCCGGCTCCTTGTCCCACACGGAAGGTGGCAGCCCTGGAAGCTGTTGCTGGTCTTCACCGTCCCCCTGCAGCCTATTCACAGGCACAACAGGATCTGGGACCCGGGCTTGCCCAGAGGAGGAACATCTCATGGCTCTCGTCCTCGGCAGAGCCTGTTTCCGAAAATGCACACATCCGGCTCCTTGTCCCACACGGAAGGTGGCAGCCCTGAAAGCTGTTGCTGGTCTTCACCGTCCCCCTGCAGCCTATTCACAGGCACAACAGGATTCAGAACCGGGGCTTGCCCAGAGGAGGAACATCTAATGGCTATCGTCCTCGGCAGGGCCTGTTTCCAGAAAGGCACACATCCGGCTCCTTGTCCCACACGGAAGGTGGCAGCCCTGAAAGCTGTTGCTGGTCTTCACCGTCCCCCTGTAGCCTATTCACAGGCACAACAGGATTTGGACCCGGGCTTGCCCAGAGGAGGAACATCTCATGGCTCTCGTCCTCGGCAGAGCCTGATTCCGAAAAGGCACACGTCCGGCTCCTTGTCCCACACGGAAGGTGGCAGCCCTGAAAGCTGTTGCTGGTCTTCACCGTCCCCCTGCAGCCTATTCACAGGCACAACAGGATTCAGGACCCGGGCTTGCCCAGAGGAGGAACATCTCATGGCTCTCGTCCTCGGCAGAGCCTGTTTCCGAAAAGGCACACATCCGGCTCCTTGTCCCACACGGAATGTGCCAGCCCTGGAAGCTGTTGCTGGTCTTCACCGTCCCCCTGCAGCCTATTCACAGGCACAACAGGATTCAGGACCCGGGCTTGCCCAGAGGAGGAACATCTCATGGCTCTCGTCCTCGGCAGAGCTTGTTTCCGAAAAGGCACACGTCCGGCTCCTTGTCCCACACGGAAGGTGGCAGCCCTGGAAGCTGTTGCTGGTCTTCACTGTCCCCCTGCAGCCTATTCACAGGCACAACAGGATCTGGGACCCGGGCTTGGCCAGAGGAGGAACATCTCATGGCTCTCGTCCTCGGCAGGGCCTGTTTCCAGAAAGGCACACGTCCGGCTCCTTGTCCCACAGTGAAGGTGGCAGCCGTGAAAGCTGTTGCTGGTCTTCACCGTCCCCCTGCAGCCTATTCACAGGCACAACAGGATCTGGGACCCGGCCTTGCCCAGAGGAGGAACATCTAATGGCTCTCGTCCTCGCAGGGCCTGTTTCCATAAAGGCACAAGACCGGCTCATTGTCCCACACGGAAGGTGGCAGCCCTGAAAGCTGTTGCTGGTCTTCACCGTCCCCCTGCAGCCTGTTCACAGGCACAACAGGATCTGGGACCCGGGCTTGCCCAGAGGAGGAACATCTAATGGCTCTCGTCCTCGGCAGAGTTTGTTTCCGAAAAGGCACACGTCCGGCTCCTTCTCCCACACGGAAGGTGGCAGCCCTGAAAGCTGTTGCTGGTCTTCACCGTCCCCCTGCAGCCTATTCACAGGCACAACAGGATCTGGGACCCGGGCTTGCCCAGAGGAGGAACATCTCATGGCTCTCGTCCTCGGCAGAGCCTGATTCCGAAAAGGCACACGTCCGGCTCCTTGTCCCACACGGAAGGTGGCAGCCCTGAAAGCTGTTGCTGGTCTTCACCGTCCCCCTGCAGCCTATTCACAGGCACAACAGGATCTGGGACCCGGGCTTGCCCAGAGGAGGAACATCTCATGGCTCTCGTCCTCGGCAGAGCCTGTTTCCGGAAAGGCACACGTCCGGCTCCTTGTCCCACACGGAAGGTGGCAGCCCTGGAAGCTGTTGCTGGTCTTCACCGTCCCCCTGCAGCCTATTCACAGGCACAACAGGATCTGGGACCCGGGCTTGCCCAGAGGAGGAACATCTCATGGCTCTCGTCCTCGGCAGAGCCTGTTTCCGAAAATGCACACATCCGGCTCCTTGTCCCACACGGAAGGTGGCAGCCCTGAAAGCTGTTGCTGGTCTTCACCGTCCCCCTGCAGCCTATTCACAGGCACAACAGGATTCAGAACCGGGGCTTGCCCAGAGGAGGAACATCTAATGGCTATCGTCCTCGGCAGGGCCTGTTTCCAGAAAGGCACACATCCGGCTCATTGTCCCACACGGAAGGTGGCAGCCCTGAAAGCTGTTGCTGGTCTTCACCGTCCCCCTGTAGCCTATTCACAGGCACAACAGGATTTGGACCCGGGCTTGCCCAGAGGAGGAACATCTCATGGCTCTCGTCCTCGGCAGAGCCTGATTCCGAAAAGGCACACGTCCGGCTCCTTGTCCCACACGGAAGGTGGCAGCCCTGGAAGCTGTTGCTGGTCTTCACCGTCCCCCTGCAGCCTATTCACAGGCACAACAGGATTCAGGACCCGGGCTTGCCCAGAGGAGGAACATCTCATGGCTCTCGTCCTCGGCAGAGCCTGTTTCCGAAAAGGCACACATCCGGCTCCTTGTCCCACACGGAAGGTGGCAGCCCTGAAAGCTGTTGCTGGTCTTCACCGTCCCCCTGCAGCCTATTCACAGGCACAACAGGATTCAGGACCCGGGCTTGCACAGAGGAGGAACATCTCATGGCTCTCGTCCTCGGCAGAGCTTGTTTCCGAAAAGGCACACGTCCGGCTCCTTGTCCCACACGGAAGGTGGCAGCCCTGGAAGCTGTTGCTGGTCTTCACCGTCCCCCTGCAGCCTATTCACAGGCACAACAGGATCTGGGACCCGGGCTTGGCCAGAGGAGGAACATCTCATGGCTCTCGTCCTCGGCACGGCCTGTTTCCAGAAAGGCACACGTCCGGCTCCTTGTCCCACAGTGAAGGTGGCAGCCGTGAAAGCTGTTGCTGGTCTTCACCGTCCCCCTGCAGCCTATTCACAGGCACAACAGGATCTGGGACCCGGACTTGCCCAGAGGAGGAACATCTAATGGCTCTCGTCCTCGCAGGGCCTGTTTCCATAAAGGCACAAGACCGGCTCATTGTCCCACACGGAAGGTGGCAGCCCTGAAAGCTGTTGCTGGTCTTCACCGTCCCCCTGCAGCCTGTTCACAGGCACAACAGGATCTGGGACCCGGGCTTGCCCAGAGGAGGAACATCTAATGGCTCTCGTCCTCGGCAGAGTTTGTTCCCGAAAAGGCACACATCCGGCTCCTTGTCCCACACGGAAGGTGGCAGCCCTGAAAGCTGTTGCTGGTCTTCACCGTCCCCCTGCAGCCTATTCACAGGCACAACAGGATCTGGGACCCGGGCTTGGCCAGAGGAGGAACATCTCATGGCTCTCGTCCTCGGCAGAGCCTGTTTCCGAAAAGGCACACATCCGGCTCCTTCTCCCACACGGAAGGTGGCAGCCCTGAAAGCTGTTGCTGGTCTTCACCGTCCCCCTGCAGCCTATTCACAGGCACAACAGGATCTGGGACCCGGGCTTGCCCAGAGGAGGAACATCTCATGGCTCTCGTCCTCGGCAGAGCCTGATTCCGAAAAGGCACACGTCCGGCTCCTTGTCCCACACGGAAGGTGGCAGCCCTGAAAGCTGTTGCTGGTCTTCACCGTCCCCCTGCAGCCTATTCACAGGCACAACAGGATCTGGGACCCGGCCTTGCCCAGAGGAGGAACATCTCATGGCTCTCGTCGTCGGCAGGGCCTGTTTCCAGAAAGGCACACGTCCGGCTCCTTGTCCCACAGTGAAGATGGCAGCCGTGAAAGCTGTTGCTGGTGTTCACCGTCCCCCTGCAGCCTATTCACAGGCACAACAGGATCTGGGACCCGGGCTTGCCCAGAGGAGGAACATCTCATGGCTCTCGTCCTCGGCAGAGCTTGTTTCCGAAAAGGCACACGTCCGGCTCCTTGTCCCACACGGAAGGTGGCAGCCCTGGAAGCTGTTGCTGGTCTTCACCGTCCCCCTGCGGCCTATTCACAGGCACAACAGGATCTGGGACCCGGGCTTGCCCAGAGGAGGAATATCTCATGGCTCTCGTCCTCGGCAGAGCCTGACTCCGAAAAGGCAATCATCCAGCTCCTTGTCCCACACGGAAGGTGGCAGCCCTGAAAGCTGTTGCTGGTCTTCACCGTCCCCCTGCAGCCTATTCACAGGCACAACAGGATTCAGGACCCGGGCTTGCCCAGAGGAGGAACATCTCATGGCTCTCGTCCTCGGCAGAGCCTGATTCCGAAAAGGCACACATCCGGCTCCTTGTCCCACACGGAAGGTGGCAGCCCTGAAAGCTGTTGCTGGTCTTCACCGTCCCCCTGCAGCCTATTCACAGGCACAACAGGATTTGGACGCGGGCTTGCCCAGAGGAGGAACATCTCATGGCTCTCGTCCTCGGCAGATCCTGTTTCCGAAAATGCACACGTCCGGCTCCTTGTCCCACACGGAAGGTGGCAGCCCTGAAAGCTGTTGCTGGTCTTCACCGTCCCCCTGCAGCCTATTCACAGGCACAACAGGATTCAGGACCCGGGCTTGCCCAGAGGAGGAACATCTCATGGCTCTCGTCCTCGGCAGGGCCTGTTTCCAGAAAGGCACACATCCGGCTCATTGTCCCACACGGAAGGTGGCAGCCCTGAAAGCTGTTGCTGGTCTTCACCGTCCCCCTGCAGCCTATTCACAGGCACAACAGGATCTGGGACCCGGGCTTGCCCAGAGGAGGAACATCTCATGGCTCTCGTCCTCGGCAGAGCCTGATTCCGAAAAGGCACACATCCGGCTCCTTGTCCCACACGGAAGGTGGCAGCCCTGAAAGCTGTTGCTGGTCTTCACCGTCCCCCTGCAGCCTATTCACAGGCACAACAGGATTCAGGACCGGGGCTTGCCCAGAGGAGGAACATCTCATGGCTCTCGTCCTCGGCAGAGCCTGTTTCCGAAAATGCACACATCCGGCTCCTTGTCCCACACGGAAGGTGGCAGCCCTGAAAGCTGTTGCTGGTCTTCACCGTCCCCCTGCAGCCTATTCACAGGCACAACAGGATTCAGAACCGGGGCTTGCCCAGAGGAGGAACATCTAATGGCTATCGTCCTCGGCAGGGCCTGTTTCCAGAAAGGCACACATCCGGCTCATTGTCCCACACGGAAGGTGGCAGCCCTGAAAGCTGTTGCTGGTCTTCACCGTCCCCCTGTAGCCTATTCACAGGCACAACAGGATTTGGACCCGGGCTTGCCCAGAGGAGGAACATCTCATGGCTCTCGTCCTCGGCAGAGCCTGATTCCGAAAAGGCACACGTCCGGCTCCTTGTCCCACACGGAAGGTGGCAGCCCTGGAAGCTGTTGCTGGTCTTCACCGTCCCCCTGCAGCCTATTCACAGGCACAACAGGATCTGGGACCCGGGCTTGCCCAGAGGAGGAACATCTCATGGCTCTCGTCCTCGGCAGAGCCTGTTTCCGAAAAGGCACACATCCGGCTCCTTGTCCCACACGGAAGGTGGCAGCCCTGAAAGCTGTTGCTGGTCTTCACCGTCCCCCTGCAGCCTATTCACAGGCACAACAGGATTCAGGACCCGGGCTTGCCCAGAGGAGGAACATCTCATGGCTCTCGTCCTCGGCAGAGCTTGTTTCCGAAAAGGCACACGTCCGGCTCCTTGTCCCACACGGAAGGTGGCAGCCCTGGAAGCTGTTGCTGGTCTTCACCGTCCCCCTGCAGCCTATTCACAGGCACAACAGGATCTGGGACCCGGGCTTGGCCAGAGGAGGAACATCTCATGGCTCTCGTCCTCGGCAGGGCCTGTTTCCAGAAAGGCACACGTCCGGCTCCTTGTCCCACAGTGAAGGTGGCAGCCGTGAAAGCTGTTGCTGGTCTTCACCGTCCCCCTGCAGCCTATTCACAGGCACAACAGGATCTGGGACCCGGGCTTGCCCAGAGGAGGAACATCTAATGGCTCTCGTCCTCGCAGGGCCTGTTTCCATAAAGGCACAAGACCGGCTCATTGTCCCACACGGAAGGTGGCAGCCCTGAAAGCTGTTGCTGGTCTTCACCGTCCCCCTGCAGCCTGTTCACAGGCACAACAGGATCTGGGACCCGGGCTTGCCCAGAGGAGGAACATCTAATGGCTCTCGTCCTCGGCAGAGTTTGTTTCCGAAAAGGCACACGTCTGGCTCCTTGTCTCACACGGAAGGTGGCAGCCCTGAAAGCTGTTGCTGGTCTTCACCGTCCCCCTGCAGCCTATTCACAGGCACAACAGGATCTGGGACCCGGGCTTGGCCAGAGGAGGAACATCTCATGGCTCTCGTCCTCGGCAGAGCCTGTTTCCGAAAAGGCACACATCCGGCTCCTTCTCCCACACGGAAGGTGGCAGCCCTGAAAGCTGTTGCTGGTCTTCACCGTCCCCCTGCAGCCTATTCACAGGCACAACAGGATCTGGGACCCGGGCTTGCCCAGAGGAGGAACATCTCATGGCTCTCGTCCTCGGCAGAGCCTGATTCCGAAAAGGCACACGTCTGGCTCCTTGTCTCACACGGAAGGTGGCAGCCCTGAAAGCTGTTGCTGGTCTTCACCGTCCCCCTGCAGCCTATTCACAGGCACAACAGGATTCAGGACCCGGGCTTGCCCAGAGGAGGAACATCTCATGGCTCTCGTCGTCGGCAGGGCCTGTTTCCAGAAAGGCACACGTCCGGCTCCTTGTCCCACAGTGAAGATGGCAGCCGTGAAAGCTGTTGCTGGTGTTCACCGTCCCCCTGCAGCCTATTCACAGGCACAACAGGATCTGGGACCCGGGCTTGCCCAGAGGAGGAACATCTCATGGCTCTCGTCCTCGGCAGAGCTTGTTTCCGAAAAGGCACACGTCCGGCTCCTTGTCCCACACGGAAGGTGGCAGCCCTGGAAGCTGTTGCTGGTCTTCACCGTCCCCCTGCGGCCTATTCACAGGCACAACAGGATCTGGGACCCGGGCTTGCCCAGAGGAGGAATATCTCATGGCTCTCGTCCTCGGCAGAGCCTGACTCCGAAAAGGCAATCATCCAGCTCCTTGTCCCACACGGAAGGTGGCAGCCCTGGAAGCTGTTGCTGGTCTTCACCGCCCCCCTGCAGCCTATTCACAGGCACAACAGGATTTGGACGCGGGCTTGCCCAGAGGAGGAACATCTCATGGCTCTCGTCCTCGGCAGATCCTGTTTCCGAAAATGCACACGTCCGGCTCCTTGTCCCACACGGAAGGTGGCAGCCCTGAAAGCTGTTGCTGGTCTTCACCGTCCCCCTGTAGCCTATTCACAGGCACAACAGGATTTGGACCCGGGCTTGCCCAGAGGAGGAACATCTCATGGCTCTCGTCCTCGGCAGAGCCTGATTCCGAAAAGGCACACGTCCGGCTCCTTGTCCCACACGGAAGGTGGCAGCCCTGGAAGCTGTTGCTGGTCTTCACCGTCCCCCTGCAGCCTATTCACAGGCACAACAGGATTCAGGACCCGGGCTTGCCCAGAGGAGGAACATCTCATGGCTCTCGTCCTCGGCAGAGCCTGTTTCCGAAAAGGCACACATCCGGCTCCTTGTCCCACACGGAAGGTGGCAGCCCTGAAAGCTGTTGCTGGTCTTCACCGTCCCCCTGCAGCCTATTCACAGGCACAACAGGATTCAGGACCCGGGCTTGCCCAGAGGAGGAACATCTCATGGCTCTCGTCCTCGGCAGAGCTTGTTTCCGAAAAGGCACACGTCCGGCTCCTTGTCCCACACGGAAGGTGGCAGCCCTGGAAGCTGTTGCTGGTCTTCACCGTCCCCCTGCAGCCTATTCACAGGCACAACAGGATCTGGGACCCGGGCTTGCCCAGAGGAGGAACATCTCATGGCTCTCGTCCTCGGCAGGGCCTGTTTCCAGAAAGGCACACGTCCGGCTCCTTGTCCCACAGTGAAGGTGGCAGCCGTGAAAGCTGTTGCTGGTCTTCACCGTCCCCCTGCAGCCTATTCACAGGCACAACAGGATCTGGGACCCGGCCTTGCCCAGAGGAGGAACATCTAATGGCTCTCGTCCTCGCAGGGCCTGTTTCCATAAAGGCACAAGACCGGCTCATTGTCCCACACGGAAGGTGGCAGCCCTGAAAGCTGTTGCTGGTCTTCACCGTCCCCCTGCAGCCTGTTCACAGGCACAACAGGATCTGGGACCCGGGCTTGCCCAGAGGAGGAACATCTAATGGCTCTCGTCCTCGGCAGAGTTTGTTTCCGAAAAGGCACACGTCTGGCTCCTTGTCTCACACGGAAGGTGGCAGCCCTGAAAGCTGTTGCTGGTCTTCACCGTCCCCCTGCAGCCTATTCACAGGCACAACAGGATCTGGGACCCGGGCTTGGCCAGAGGAGGAACATCTCATGGCTCTCGTCCTCGGCAGAGCCTGTTTCCGAAAAGGCACACATCCGGCTCCTTCTCCCACACGGAAGGTGGCAGCCCTGAAAGCTGTTGCTGGTCTTCACCGTCCCCCTGCAGCCTATTCACAGGCACAACAGGATCTGGGACCCGGGCTTGCCCAGAGGAGGAACATCTCATGGCTCTCGTCCTCGGCAGAGCCTGATTCCGAAAAGGCACACGTCCGGCTCCTTGTCCCACACGGAAGGTGGCAGCCCTGAAAGCTGTTGCTGGTCTTCACCGTCCCCCTGCAGCCTATTCACAGGCACAACAGGATTCAGGACCCGGGCTTGCCCAGAGGAGGAACATCTCATGGCTCTCGTCGTCGGCAGGGCCTGTTTCCAGAAAGGCACACGTCCGGCTCCTTGTCCCACAGTGAAGATGGCAGCCGTGAAAGCTGTTGCTGGTGTTCACCGTCCCCCTGCAGCCTATTCACAGGCACAACAGGATCTGGGACACGGGCTTGCCCAGAGGAGGAACATCTCATGGCTCTCGTCCTCGGCAGAGCTTGTTTCCGAAAAGGCACACGTCCGGCTCCTTGTCCCACACGGAAGGTGGCAGCCCTGGAAGCTGTTGCTGGTCTTCACTGTCCCCCTGCGGCCTATTCACAGGCACAACAGGATCTGGGACCCGGGCTTGCCCAGAGGAGGAATATCTCATGGCTCTCGTCCTCGGCAGAGCCTGACTCCGAAAAGGCAATCATCCAGCTCCTTGTCCGACACGGAAGGTGGCAGCCCTGGAAGCTGTTGCTGGTCTTCACCGTCCCCCTGCAGCCTATTCACAGGCACAACAGGATTTGGACGCGGGCTTGCCCAGAGGAGGAACATCTCATGGCTCTCGTCCTCGGCAGATCCTGTTTCTGAAAATGCACACGTCCGGCTCCTTGTCCCACACGGAAGGTGGCAGCCCTGAAAGCTGTTGCTGGTCTTCACCGTCCCCCTGCAGCCTATTCACAGGCACAACAGGATTCAGGACCCGGGCTTGCCCAGAGGAGGAACATCTCATGGCTCTCGTCCTCGGCAGAGCCTGATTCCGAAAAGGCACACATCCGGCTCCTTGTCCCACACGGAATGTGGCAGCCCTGGAAGCTGTTGCTGGTCTTCACCGTCCCCCTGTAGCCTATTCACAGGCACAACAGGATCTGGGACCCGGGCTTGCCCAGAGGAGGAACATCTCATGGCTCTCGTCCTCGGCAGAGCCTGTTTCCGAAAATGCACACATCCGGCTCCTTGTCCCACACGGAAGGTGGCAGCCCTGAAAGCTGTTGCTGGTCTTCACCGTCCCCCTGCAGCCTATTCACAGGCACAACAGGATTCAGAACCGGGGCTTGCCCAGAGGAGGAACATCTAATGGCTATCGTCCTCGGCAGGGCCTGTTTCCAGAAAGGCACACATCCGGCTCATTGTCCCACACGGAAGGTGGCAGCCCTGAAAGCTGTTGCTGGTCTTCACCGTCCCCCTGTAGCCTATTCACAGGCACAACAGGATTTGGACCCGGGCTTGCCCAGAGGAGGAACATCTCATGGCTCTCGTCCTCGGCAGAGCCTGATTCCGAAAAGGCACACGTCCGGCTCCTTGTCCCACACGGAAGGTGGCAGCCCTGGAAGCTGTTGCTGGTCTTCACCGTCCCCCTGCAGCCTATTCACAGGCACAACAGGATTCAGGACCCGGGCTTGCCCAGAGGAGGAACATCTCATGGCTCTCGTCCTCGGCAGAGCCTGTTTCCGAAAAGGCACACATCCGGCTCCTTGTGCCACACGGAAGGTGGCAGCCCTGAAAGCTGTTGCTGGTCTTCACCGTCCCCCTGCAGCCTCTTCAGAGGCACAACAGGATCTGGGACCCGGACTTGCCCAGAGGAGGAACATCTAATGGCTCTCGTCCTCGCAGTGCCTGTTTCCATAAAGGCACAAGACCGGCTCATTGTCCCACACGGAAGGTGGCAGCCCTGAAAGCTGTTGCTGGTCTTCACCGTCCCCCTGCAGCCTGTTCACAGGCACAACAGGATCTGGGACCCGGGCTTGCCCAGAGGAGGAACATCTAATGGCTCTCGTCCTCGGCAGAGTTTGTTTCCGAAAAGGCACACGTCTGGCTCCTTGTCTCACACGGAAGGTGGCAGCCCTGAAAGCTGTTGCTGGTCTTCACCGTCCCCCTGCAGCCTATTCACAGGCACAACAGGATCTGGGACCCGGGCTTGGCCAGAGGAGGAACATCTCATGGCTCTCGTCCTCGGCAGAGCCTGTTTCCGAAAAGGCACACATCCGGCTCCTTCTCCCACACGGAAGGTGGCAGCCCTGAAAGCTGTTGCTGGTCTTCACCGTCCCCTGCAGCCTATTCACAGGCACAACAGGATCTGGGACCCGGGCTTGCCCAGAGGAGGAACATCTCATGGCTCTCGTCCTCGGCAGAGCCTGATTCCGAAAAGGCACACGTCCGGCTCCTTGTCCCACACGGAAGGTGGCAGCCCTGAAAGCTGTTGCTGGTCTTCACCGTCCCCCTGCAGCCTATTCACAGGCACAACAGGATTCAGGACCCGGGCTTGCCCAGAGGAGGAACATCTCATGGCTCTCGTCGTCGGCAGGGCCTGTTTCCAGAAAGGCACACGTCCGGCTCCTTGTCCCACAGTGAAGATGGCAGCCGTGAAAGCTGTTGCTGGTGTTCACCGTCCCCCTGCAGCCTATTCACAGGCACAACAGGATCTGGGACCCGGGCTTGCCCAGAGGAGGAACATCTCATGGCTCTCGTCCTCGGCAGAGCTTGTTTCCAAAAAGGCACACGTCCGGCTCCTTGTCCCACACGGAAGGTGGCAGCCCTGGAAGCTGTTGCTGGTCTTCACCGTCCCCCTGCGGCCTATTCACAGGCACAACAGGATCTGGGACCCGGGCTTGCCCAGAGGAGGAATATCTCATGGCTCTCGTCCTCGGCAGAGCCTGACTCCGAAAAGGCAATCATCCAGCTCCTTGTCCCACACGGAAGGTGGCAGCCCTGGAAGCTGTTGCTGGTCTTCACCGTCCCCCTGCAGCCTATTCACAGGCACAACAGGATTTGGACCCGGGCTTGCCCAGAGGAGGAACATCTCATGGCTCTCGTCCTCGGCAGATCCTGTTTCCGAAAATGCACACGTCCGGCTCCTTGTCCCACACGGAAGGTGGCAGCCCTGAAAGCTGTTGCTGGTCTTCACCGTCCCCCTGCAGCCTATTCACAGGCACAACAGGATTCAGGACCCGGGCTTGCCCAGAGGAGGAACATCTCATGGCTCTCGTCCTCGGCAGAGCCTGATTCCGAAAAGGCACACATCCGGCTCCTTGTCCCACACGGAATGTGGCAGCCCTGGAAGCTGTTGCTGGTCTTCACCGTCCCCCTGTAGCCTATTCACAGGCACAACAGGATCTGGGACCCGGGCTTGCCCAGAGGAGGAACATCTCATGGCTCTCGTCCTCGGCAGAGCCTGTTTCCGAAAATGCACACATCCGGCTCCTTGTCCCACACGGAAGGTGGCAGCCCTGAAAGCTGTTGCTGGTCTTCACCGTCCCCCTGCAGCCTATTCACAGGCACAACAGGATTCAGAACCGGGGCTTGCCCAGAGGAGGAACATCTAATGGCTATCGTCCTCGGCAGGGCCTGTTTCCAGAAAGGCACACATCCGGCTCATTGTCCCACACGGAAGGTGGCAGCCCTGAAAGCTGTTGCTGGTCTTCACCGTCCCCCTGTAGCCTATTCACAGGCACAACAGGATTTGGACCCGGGCTTGCCCAGAGGAGGAACATCTCATGGCTCTCGTCCTCGGCAGAGCCTGATTCCGAAAAGGCACACGTCCGGCTCCTTGTCCCACACGGATGGTGGCAGCCCTGGAAGCTGTTGCTGGTCTTCACCGTCCCCCTGCAGCCTATTCACAGGCACAACAGGATTCAGGACCCGGGCTTGCCCAGAGGAGGAACATCTCATGGCTCTCGTCCTCGGCAGAGCCTGTTTCCGAAAAGGCACACATCCGGCTCCTTGTCCCACACGGAAGGTGGCAGCCCTGAAAGCTGTTGCTGGTCTTCACCGTCCCCCTGCAGCCTCTTCACAGGCACAACAGGATCTGGGACCCGGACTTGCCCAGAGGAGGAACATCTAATGGCTCTCGTCCTCGCAGTGCCTGTTTCCATAAAGGCACAAGACCGGCTCATTGTCCCACACGGAAGGTGGCAGCCCTGAAAGCTGTTGCTGGTCTTCACCGTCCCCCTGCAGCCTGTTCACAGGCACAACAGGATCTGGGACCCGGGCTTGCCCAGAGGAGGAACATCTAATGGCTCTCGTCCTCGGCAGAGTTTGTTTCCGAAAAGGCACACGTCTGGCTCCTTGTCTCACACGGAAGGTGGCAGCCCTGAAAGCTGTTGCTGGTCTTCACCGTCCCCCTGCAGCCTATTCACAGGCACAACAGGATCTGGGACCCGGGCTTGCCCAGAGGAGGAACATCTCATGGCTCTCGTCCTCGGCAGAGCCTGTTTCCGAAAAGGCACACATCCGGCTCCTTCTCCCACACGGAAGGTGGCAGCCCTGAAAGCTGTTGCTGGTCTTCACCGTCCCCCTGCAGCCTATTCACAGGCACAACAGGATCTGGGACCCGGGCTTGCCCAGAGGAGGAACATCTCATGGCTCTCGTCCTCGGCAGAGCCTGATTCCGAAAAGGCACACGTCCGGCTCCTTGTCCCACACGGAAGGTGGCAGCCCTGAAAGCTGTTGCTGGTCTTCACCGTCCCCCTGCAGCCTATTCACAGGCACAACAGGATTCAGGACCCGGGCTTGCCCAGAGGAGGAACATCTCATGGCTCTCGTCGTCGGCAGGGCCTGTTTCCAGAAAGGCACACGTCCGGCTCCTTGTCCCACAGTGAAGATGGCAGCCGTGAAAGCTGTTGCTGGTGTTCACCGTCCCCCTGCAGCCTATTCACAGGCACAACAGGATCTGGGACCCGGGCTTGCCCAGAGGAGGAACATCTCATGGCTCTCGTCCTCGGCAGAGCTTGTTTCCGAAAAGGCACACGTCCGGCTCCTTGTCCCACACGGAAGGTGGCAGCCCTGGAAGCTGTTGCTGGTCTTCACCGTCCCCCTGCGGCCTATTCACAGGCACAACAGGATCTGGGACCCGGGCTTGCCCAGAGGAGGAATATCTCATGGCTCTCGTCCTCGGCAGAGCCTGACTCCGAAAAGGCAATCATCCAGCTCCTTGTCCCACACGGAAGGTGGCAGCCCTGAAAGCTGTTGCTGGTCTTCACCGTCCCCCTGCAGCCTATTCACAGGCACAACAGGATTCAGGACCCGGGCTTGCCCAGAGGAGGAACATCTCATGGCTCTCGTCCTCGGCAGAGCCTGATTCCGAAAAGGCACACATCCGGCTCCTTGTCCCACACGGAAGGTGGCAGCCCTGAAAGCTGTTGCTGGTCTTCACCGTCCCCCTGCAGCCTATTCACAGGCACAACAGGATTTGGACGCGGGCTTGCCCAGAGGAGGAACATCTCATGGCTCTCGTCCTCGGCAGATCCTGTTTCCGAAAATGCACACGTCCGGCTCCTTGTCCCACACGGAAGGTGGCAGCCCTGAAAGCTGTTGCTGGTCTTCACCGTCCCCCTGCAGCCTATTCACAGGCACAACAGGATTCAGGACCCGGGCTTGCCCAGAGGAGGAACATCTCATGGCTCTCGTCCTCGGCAGGGCCTGTTTCCAGAAAGGCACACATCCGGCTCATTGTCCCACACGGAAGGTGGCAGCCCTGAAAGCTGTTGCTGGTCTTCACCGTCCCCCTGCAGCCTATTCACAGGCACAACAGGATCTGGGACCCGGGCTTGCCCAGAGGAGGAACATCTCATGGCTCTCGTCCTCGGCAGAGCCTGATTCCGAAAAGGCACACATCCGGCTCCTTGTCCCACACGGAAGGTGGCAGCCCTGAAAGCTGTTGCTGGTCTTCACCGTCCCCCTGCAGCCTATTCACAGGCACAACAGGATTCAGGACCGGGGCTTGCCCAGAGGAGGAACATCTCATGGCTCTCGTCCTCGGCAGAGCCTGTTTCCGAAAATGCACACATCCGGCTCCTTGTCCCACACGGAAGGTGGCAGCCCTGAAAGCTGTTGCTGGTCTTCACCGTCCCCCTGCAGCCTATTCACAGGCACAACAGGATTCAGAACCGGGGCTTGCCCAGAGGAGGAACATCTAATGGCTATCGTCCTCGGCAGGGCCTGTTTCCAGAAAGGCACACATCCGGCTCATTGTCCCACACGGAAGGTGGCAGCCCTGAAAGCTGTTGCTGGTCTTCACCGTCCCCCTGTAGCCTATTCACAGGCACAACAGGATTTGGACCCGGGCTTGCCCAGAGGAGGAACATCTCATGGCTCTCGTCCTCGGCAGAGCCTGATTCCGAAAAGGCACACGTCCGGCTCCTTGTCCCACACGGAAGGTGGCAGCCCTGGAAGCTGTTGCTGGTCTTCACCGTCCCCCTGCAGCCTATTCACAGGCACAACAGGATTCAGGACCCGGGCTTGCCCAGAGGAGGAACATCTCATGGCTCTCGTCCTCGGCAGAGCCTGTTTCCGAAAAGGCACACATCCGGCTCCTTGTCCCACACGGAAGGTGGCAGCCCTGAAAGCTGTTGCTGGTCTTCACCGTCCCCCTGCAGCCTATTCACAGGCACAACAGGATCTGGGACCCGGGCTTGGCCAGAGGAGGAACATCTCATGGCTCTCGTCCTCGGCAGAGCTTGTTTCCGAGATGGCACACGTCCGGCTCCTTGTCCCACACGGAAGGTGGCAGCCCTGGAAGCTGTTGCTGGTCTTCACCGTCCCCCTGCAGCCTATTCACAGGCACAACAGGATCTGGGACCCGGGCTTGGCCAGAGGAGGAACATCTCATGGCTCTCGTCCTCGGCAGGGCCTGTTTCCAGAAAGGCACACGTCCGGCTCCTTGTCCCACAGTGAAGGTGGCAGCCGTGAAAGCTGTTGCTGGTCTTCACCGTCCCCCTGCAGCCTATTCACAGGCACAACAGGATCTGGGACCCGGGCTTGCCCAGAGGAGGAACATCTAATGGCTCTCGTCCTCGCAGGGCCTGTTTCCATAAAGGCACAAGACCGGCTCATTGTCCCACACGGAAGGTGGCAGCCCTGAAAGCTGTTGCTGGTCTTCACCGTCCCCCTGCAGCCTGTTCACAGGCACAACAGGATCTGGGACCCGGGCTTGCCCAGAGGAGGAACATCTAATGGCTCTCGTCCTCGGCAGAGTTTGTTTCCGAAAAGGCACACGTCTGGCTCCTTGTCTCACACGGAAGGTGGCAGCCCTGAAAGCTGTTGCTGGTCTTCACCGTCCCCCTGCAGCCTATTCACAGGCACAACAGGATCTGGGACCCGGGCTTGGCCAGAGGAGGAACATCTCATGGCTCTCGTCGTCGGCAGGGCCTGTTTCCAGAAAGGCACACGTCCGGCTCCTTGTCCCACAGTGAAGATGGCAGCCGTGAAAGCTGTTGCTGGTGTTCACCGTCCCCCTGCAGCCTATTCACAGGCACAACAGGATCTGGGACCCGGGCTTGCCCAGAGGAGGAACATCTCATGGCTCTCGTCCTCGGCAGAGCTTGTTTCCGAAAAGGCACACGTCCGGCTCCTTGTCCCACACGGAAGGTGGCAGCCCTGGAAGCTGTTGCTGGTCTTCACCGTCCCCCTGCGGCCTATTCACAGGCACAACAGGATCTGGGACCCGGGCTTGCCCAGAGGAGGAATATCTCATGGCTCTCGTCCTCGGCAGAGCCTGACTCCGAAAAGGCAATCATCCAGCTCCTTGTCCCACACGGAAGGTGGCAGCCCTGAAAGCTGTTGCTGGTCTTCACCGTCCCCCTGCAGCCTATTCACAGGCACAACAGGATTTGGACGCGGGCTTGCCCAGAGGAGGAACATCTCATGGCTCTCGTCCTCGGCAGATCCTGTTTCCGAAAATGCACACGTCCGTCTCCTTGTCCCACACGGAAGGTGGCAGCCCTGAAAGCTGTTGCTGGTCTTCACCGTCCCCCTGCAGCCTATTCACAGGCACAACAGGATTCAGGACCCGGGCTTGCCCAGAGGAGGAACATCTCATGGCTCTCGTCCTCGGCAGAGCCTGATTCCGAAAAGGCACACATCCGGCTCCTTGTCCCACACGGAATGTGGCAGACCTGGAAGCTGTTGCTGGTCTTCACCGTCCCCCTGTAGCCTATTCACAGGCACAACAGGATCTGGGACCCGGGCTTGCCCAGAGGAGGAACATCTCATGGCTCTCGTCCTCGGCAGAGCCTGTTTCCGAAAATGCACACATCCGGCTCCTTGTCCCACACGGAAGGTGGCAGCCGTGAAAGCTGTTGCTGGTCTTCACCGTCCCCCTGCAGCCTATTCACAGGCACAACAGGATTCAGAACCGGGGCTTGCCCAGAGGAGGAACATCTAATGGCTATCGTCCTCGGCAGGGCCTGTTTCCAGAAAGGCACACATCCGGCTCATTGTCCCACACGGAAGGTGGCAGCCCTGAAAGCTGTTGCTGGTCTTCACCGTCCCCCTGTAGCCTATTCACAGGCACAACAGGATTTGGACCCGGGCTTGCCCAGAGGAGGAACATCTCATGGCTCTCGTCCTCGGCAGAGCCTGATTCCGAAAAGGCACACGTCCGGCTCCTTGTCCCACACGGAAGGTGGCAGCCCTGGAAGCTGTTGCTGGTCTTCACCGTCCCCCTGCAGCCTATTCACAGGCACAACAGGATTCAGGACCCGGGCTTGCCCAGAGGAGGAACATCTCATAGCTCTCGTCCTCGGCAGAGCCTGTTTCCGAAAAGGCACACATCCGGCTCCTTGTCCCACACGGAAGGTGGCAGCCCTGAAAGCTGTTGCTGGTCTTCACCGTCCCCCTGCAGCCTCTTCACAGGCACAACAGGATTCAGGACCCGGGCTTGCCCAGAGGAGGAACATCTCATGGCTCTCGTCCTCGGCAGAGCTTGTTTCCGAAAAGGCACACGTCCGGCTCCTTGTCCCACACGGAAGGTGGCAGCCCTGGAAGCTGTTCCTGGTCTTCACCGTCCCCCTGCAGCCTATTCACAGGCACAACAGGATCTGGGACCCGGGCTTGGCCAGAGGAGGAACATCTCATGGCTCTCGTCCTCGGCAGGGCCTGTTTCCAGAAAGGCACACGTCCGGCTCCTTGTCCCACAGTGAAGGTGGCAGCCGTGAAAGCTGTTGCTGGTCTTCACCGTCCCCCTGCAGCCTATTCACAGGCACAACAGGATCTGGGACCCGGACTTGCCCAGAGGAGGAACATCTAATGGCTCTCGTCCTCGCAGGGCCTGTTTCCATAAAGGCACAAGACCGGCTCATTGTCCCACACGGAAGGTGGCAGCCCTGAAAGCTGTTGCTGGTCTTCACCGTCCCCCTGCAGCCTATTCACAGGCACAACAGGATCTGGGACCCGGGCTTGCCCAGAGGAGGAACATCTCATGGCTCTCGTCCTCGGCAGAGCTTGTTTCCGAAAAGGCACACGTCCGGCTCCTTGTCCCACACGGAAGGTGGCAGCCCTGGAAGCTGTTGCTGGTCTTCACCGTCCCCCTGCGGCCTATTCACAGGCACAACAGGATCTGGGACCCGGGCTTGCCCAGAGGAGGAATATCTCATGGCTCTCGTCCTCGGCAGAGCCTGACTCCAAAAAGGCAATCATCCAGCTCCTTGTCCCACACGGAAGGTGGCAGCCCTGAAAGCTGTTGCTGGTCTTCACCGTCCCCCTGCAGCCTATTCACAGGCACAACAGGATTTGGACGCGGGCTTGCCCAGAGGAGGAACATCTCATGGCTCTCGTCCTCGGCAGATCCTGTTTCCGAAAATGCACACGTCCGGCTCCTTGTCCCACACGGAAGGTGGCAGCCCTGAAAGCTGTTGCTGGTCTTCACCGTCCCCCTGCAGCCTATTCACAGGCACAACAGGATTCAGGACCCGGGCTTGCCCAGAGGAGGAACATCTCATGGCTCTCGTCCTCGGCAGAGCCTGATTCCGAAAAGGCACACATCCGGCTCCTTGTCCCACACGGAAGGTGGCAGCCCTGAAAGCTGTTGCTGGTCTTCACCGTCCCCCTGCAGCCTATTCACAGGCACAACAGGATTTGGACGCGGGCTTGCCCAGAGGAGGAACATCTCATGGCTCTCGTCCTCGGCAGATCCTGTTTCCGAAAATGCACACGTCCGGCTCCTTGTCCCACACGGAAGGTGGCAGCCCTGAAAGCTGTTGCTGGTCTTCACCGTCCCCCTGCAGCCTGTTCACAGGCACAACAGGATCTGGGACCCGGGCTTGCCCAGAGGAGGAACATCTAATGGCTCTCGTCCTCGGCAGAGTTTGTTTCCGAAAAGGCACACGTCTGGCTCCTTGTCTCACACGGAAGGTGGCAGCCCTGAAAGCTGTTGCTGGTCTTCACCGTCCCCCTGCAACCTATTCACAGGCACAACAGGATCTGGGACCCGGGCTTGGCCAGAGGAGGAACATCTCATGGCTCTCGTCCTCGGCAGAGCCTGTTTCCGAAAAGGCACACATCCGGCTCCTTCTCCCACACGGAAGGTGGCAGCCCTGAAAGCTGTTGCTGGTCTTCACCGTCCCCCTGCAGCCTATTCACAGGCACAACAGGATCTGGGACCCGGGCTTGCCCAGAGGAGGAACATCTCATGGCTCTCGTCCTCGGCAGAGCCTGATTCCTAAAAGGCACACGTCCGGCTCCTTGTCCCACACGGAAGGTGGCAGCCCTGAAAGCTGTTGCTGGTCTTCACCGTCCCCCTGCAGCCTATTCACAGGCACAACAGGATTCAGGACCCGGGCTTGCCCAGAGGAGGAACATCTCATGGCTCTCGTCGTCGGCAGGGCCTGTTTCCAGAAAGGCACACGTCCGGCTCCTTGTCCCACAGTGAAGATGGCAGCCGTGAAAGCTGTTGCTGGTGTTCACCGTCCCCCTGCAGCCTATTCACAGGCACAACAGGATCTGGGACCCGGGCTTGGCCAGAGGAGGAACATCTCATGGCTCTCGTCCTCGGCAGAGCTTGTTTCCGAAAAGGCACACGTCCGGCTCCTTGTCCCACACGGAAGGTGGCAGCCCTGAAAGCTGTTGCTGGTCTTCACCGTCCCCCTGCGGCCTATTCACAGGCACAACAGGATCTGGGACCCGGGCTTGCCCAGAGGAGGAATATCTCATGGCTCTCGTCCTCGGCAGAGCCTGACTCCAAAAAGGCAATCATCCAGCTCCTTGTCCCACACGGAAGGTGGCAGCCCTGAAAGCTGTTGCTGGTCTTCACCGTCCCCCTGCAGCCTATTCACAGGCACAACAGGATTTGGACGCGGGCTTGCCCAGAGGAGGAACATCTCATGGCTCTCGTCCTCGGCAGATCCTGTTTCCGAAAATGCACACGTCCGGCTCCTTGTCCCACACGGAAGGTGGCAGCCCTGAAAGCTGTTGCTGGTCTTCACCGTCCCCCTGTAGCCTATTCACAGGCACAACAGGATTTGGACCCGGGCTTGCCCAGAGGAGGAACATCTCATGGCTCTCGTCCTCGGCAGAGCCTGATTCCGAAAAGGCACACGTCCGGCTCCTTGTCCCACACGGAAGGTGGCAGCCCTGGAAGCTGTTGCTGGTCTTCACCGTCCCCCTGCAGCCTATTCACAGGCACAACAGGATTCAGGACCCGGGCTTGCCCAGAGGAGGAACATCTCATGGCTCTCGTCCTCGGCAGAGCCTGTTTCCGAAAAGGCACACATCCGGCTCCTTGTCCCACACGGAAGGTGGCAGCCCTGAAAGCTGTTGCTGGTCTTCACCGTCCCCCTGCAGCCTCTTCACAGGCACAACAGGATTCAGGACCCGGGCTTGCCCAGAGGAGGAACATCTCATGGCTCTCGTCCTCGGCAGAGCTTGTTTCCGAAAAGGCACACGTCCGGCTCCTTGTCCCACACGGAAGGTGGCAGCCCTGGAAGCTGTTCCTGGTCTTCACAGTCCCCCTGCAGCCTATTCACAGGCACAACAGGATCTGGGACCCGGGCTTGGCCAGAGGAGGAACATCTCATGGCTCTCGTCCTCGGCAGGGCCTGTTTCCAGAAAGGCACACGTCCTGCTCCTTGTCCCACACGGAAGGTGGCAGCCGTGAAAGCTGTTGCTGGTCTTCACCGTCCCCCTGCAGCCTATTCACAGGCACAACAGGATCTGGGACCCGGACTTGCCCAGAGGAGGAACATCTAATGGCTCTCGTCCTCGCAGGGCCTGTTTCCATAAAGGCACAAGACCGGCTCATTGTCCCACACGGATGGTGGCAGCCCTGAAAGCTGTTGCTGGTCTTCACCGTCCCCCTGCAGCCTATTCACAGGCACAACAGGATCTGGGACCCGGGCTTGCCCAGAGGAGGAACATCTCATGGCTCTCGTCCTCGGCAGAGCTTGTTTCCGAAAAGGCACACGTCCGGCTCCTTGTCCCACACGGAAGGTGGCAGCCCTGGAAGCTGTTGCTGGTCTTCACCGTCCCCCTGCGGCCTATTCACAGGCACAACAGGATCTGGGACCCGGGCTTGCCCAGAGGAGGAATATCTCATGGCTCTCGTCCTCGGCAGAGCCTGACTCCAAAAAGGCAATCATCCAGCTCCTTGTCCCACACGGATGGTGGCAGCCCTGAAAGCTGTTGCTGGTCTTCACCGTCCCCCTGCAGCCTATTCACAGGCACAACAGGATTTGGACGCGGGCTTGCCCAGAGGAGGAACATCTCATGGCTCTCGTCCTCGGCAGATCCTGTTTACGAAAATGCACACGTCCGGCTCCTTGTCCCACACGGAAGGTGGCAGCCCTGAAAGCTGTTGCTGGTCTTCACCGTCCCCCTGCAGCCTATTCACAGGCACAACAGGATTCAGGACCCGGGCTTGCCCAGAGGAGGAACATCTCATGGCTCTCGTCCTCGGCAGAGCCTGATTCCGAAAAGGCACACATCCGGCTCCTTGTCCCACACGGAAGGTGGCAGCCCTGAAAGCTGTTGCTGGTCTTCACCGTCCCCCTGCAGCCTATTCACAGGCACAACAGGATTTGGATGCGGGCTTGTCCAGAGGAGGAACATCTCATGGCTCTCGTCCTCGGCAGATCCTGTTTCCGAAAATGCACACGTCCGGCTCCTTGTCCCACACGGAAGGTGGCAGCCCTGAAAGCTGTTGCTGGTCTTCACCGTCCCCCTGCAGCCTGTTCACAGGCACAACAGGATCTGGGACCCGGGCTTGCCCAGAGGAGGAACATCTAATGGCTCTCGTCCTCGGCAGAGTTTGTTTCCGAAAAGGCACACGTCTGGCTCCTTGTCTCACACGGAAGGTGGCAGCCCTGAAAGCTGTTGCTGGTCTTCACCGTCCCCCTGCAACCTATTCACAGGCACAACAGGATCTGGGACCCGGGCTTGGCCAGAGGAGGAACATCTCATGGCTCTCGTCCTCGGCAGAGCCTGTTTCCGAAAAGGCACACATCCGGCTCCTTCTCCCACACGGAAGGTGGCAGCCCTGAAAGCTGTTGCTGGTCTTCACCGTCCCCCTGCAGCCTATTCACAGGCACAACAGGATCTGGGACCCGGGCTTGCCCAGAGGAGGAACATCTCATGGCTCTCGTCCTCGGCAGAGCCTGATTCCTAAAAGGCACACGTCCGGCTCCTTGTCCCACACGGAAGGTGGCAGCCCTGAAAGCTGTTGCTGGTCTTCACCGTCCCCCTGCAGCCTATTCACAGGCACAACAGGATTCAGGACCCGGGCTTGCCCAGAGGAGGAACATCTCATGGCTCTCGTCGTCGGCAGGGCCTGTTTCCAGAAAGGCACACGTCCGGCTCCTTGTCCCACAGTGAAGATGGCAGCCGTGAAAGCTGTTGCTGGTGTTCACCGTCCCCCTGCAGCCTATTCACAGGCACAACAGGATCTGGGACCCGGGCTTGCCCAGAGGAGGAACATCTCATGGCTCTCGTCCTCGGCAGAGCTTGTTTCCGAAAAGGCACACGTCCGGCTCCTTGTCCCACACGGAAGGTGGCAGCCCTGGAAGCTGTTGCTGGTCTTCACCGTCCCCCTGCGGCCTATTCACAGGCACAACAGGATCTGGGACCCGGGCTTGCCCAGAGGAGGAATATCTCATGGCTCTCGTCCTCGGCAGAGCCTGACTCCAAAAAGGCAATCATCCAGCTCCTTTTCCCACACGGAAGGTGGCAGCCCTGAAAGCTGTTGCTGGTCTTCACCGTCCCCCTGCAGCCTATTCACAGGCACAACAGGATTTGGACGCGGGCTTGCCCAGAGGAGGAACATCTCATGGCTCTCGTCCTCGGCAGATCCTGTTTCCGAAAATGCACACGTCCGGCTCCTTGTCCCACACGGAAGGTGGCAGCCCTGAAAGCTGTTGCTGGTCTTCACCGTCCCCCTGCAGCCTATTCACAGGCACAACAGGATTCAGGACCGGGGCTTGCCCAGAGGAGGAACATCTCATGGCTCTCGTCCTCGGCAGAGCCTGATTCCGAAAAGGCACACATCCGGCTCCTTGTCCCACACGAAAGGTGGCAGCCCTGAAAGCTGTTGCTGGTCTTCACCGTCCCCCTGCAGCCTATTCACAGGCACAACAGGATTTGGACGCGGGCTTGCCCAGAGGAGGAACATCTCATGGCTCTCGTCCTCGGCAGATCCTGTTTCCGAAAATGCACACGTCCGGCTCCTTGTCCCACACGGAAGGTGGCAGCCCTGAAAGCTGTTGCTGGTCTTCACCGTCCCCCTGCAGCCTATTCACAGGCACAACAGGATTCAGGACCCGGCCTTGCCCAGAGGAGGAACATTTAATGGCTCTCGTCCTCGGCAGAGTTTGTTTCCGAAAAGGCACACGTCTGGCTCCTTGTCTCACACGGAAGGTGGCAGCCCTGAAAGCTGTTGCTGGTCTTCACCGTCCCCCTGCAACCTATTCACAGGCACAACAGGATCTGGGACCCGGGCTTGGCCAGAGGAGGAACATCTCATGGCTCTCGTCCTCGGCAGAGCTTGTTTCCGAAAAGGCACACATCCGGCTCCTTCTCCCACACGGAAGGTGGCAGCCCTGAAAGCTGTTGCTGGTCTTCACCGTCCCCCTGCAGCCTATTCACAGGCACAACAGGATCTGGGACCCGGGCTTGCCCAGAGGAGGAACATCTCAGGGCTCTCGTCCTCGGTAGAGCCTGATTCCTAAAAGGCACACGTCCGGCTCCTTGTCCCACACGGAAGGTGGCAGCCCTGAAAGCTGTTGCTGGTCTTCACCGTCCCCCTGCAGCCTATTCACAGGCACAACAGGATTTGGACGCGGGCTTGCCCAGAGGAGGAACATCTCATGGCTCTCGTCCTCGGCAGATCCTGTTTCCGAAAATGCACACGTCCGGCTCCTTGTCCCACACGGAAGGTGGCAGCCCTGAAAGCTGTTGCTGGTCTTCACCGTCCCCCTGCAGCCTATTCACAGGCACAACAGGATTCAGGACCGGGGCTTGCCCAGAGGAGGAACATCTCATGGCTCTCGTCCTCGGCAGAGCCTGATTCCGAAAAGGCACACATTCGGCTCCTTGTCCCACACGGAAGGTGGCAGCCCTGAAAGCTGTTGCTGGTCTTCACCGTCCCCCTGCAGCCGATTCACAGGCACAACAGGATTTGGACGCGGGCTTGCCCAGAGGAGGAACATCTCATGGCTCTCGTCCTCGGCAGATCCTGTTTCCGAAAATGCACACGTCCGGCTCCTTGTCCCACACGGAAGGTGGCAGCCCTGAAAGCTGTTGCTGGTCTTCACCGTCCCCCTGCAGCCTATTCACAGGCACAACAGGATTCAGGACCCGGCCTTGCCCAGAGGAGGAACATCTAATGGCTCTCGTCCTCGGCAGAGTTTGTTTCCGAAAAGGCACACGTCTGGCTCCTTGTCTCACACGGAAGGTGGCAGCCCTGAAAGCTGTTGCTGGTCTTCACCGTCCCCCTGCAACCTATTCACAGGCACAACAGGATCTGGGACCCGGGCTTGGCCAGAGGAGGAACATCTCATGGCTCTCGTCCTCGGCAGAGCCTGTTTCCGAAAAGGCACACATCCGGCTCCTTCTCCCACACGGAAGGTGGCAGCCCTGAAAGCTGTTGCTGGTCTTCACCGTCCCCCTGCAGCCTATTCACAGGCACAACAGGATCTGGGACCCGGGCTTGCCCAGAGGAGGAACATCTCATGGCTCTCGTCCTCGGCAGAGCCTGATTCCTAAAAGGCACACGTCCGGCTCCTTGTCCCACACGGAAGGTGGCAGCCCTGAAAGCTGTTGCTGGTCTTCACCGTCCCCCTGCAGCCTATTCACAGGCACAACAGGATTCAGGACCCGGGCTTGCCCAGAGGAGGAACATCTCATGGCTCTCGTCGTCGGCAGGGCCTGTTTCCAGAAAGGCACACGTCCGGCTCCTTGTCCCACAGTGAAGATGGCAGCCGTGAAAGCTGTTGCTGGTGTTCACCGTCCCCCTGCAGCCTATTCACAGGCACAACAGGATCTGGGACCCGGGCTTGCCCAGAGGAGGAACATCTCATGGCTCTCGTCCTCGGCAGAGCTTGTTTCCGAAAAGGCACACGTCCGGCTCCTTGTCCCACACGGAAGGTGGCAGCCCTGGAAGCTGTTGCTGGTCTTCACCGTCCCCCTGCGGCCTATTCACAGGCACAACAGGATCTGGGACCCGGGCTTGCCCAGAGGAGGAATATCTCATGGCTCTCGTCCTCGGCAGAGCCTGACTCCAAAAAGGCAATCATCCAGCTCCTTTTCCCACACGGAAGGTGGCAGCCCTGAAAGCTGTTGCTGGTCTTCACCGTCCCCCTGCAGCCTATTCACAGGCACAACAGGATTTGGACGCGGGCTTGCCCAGAGGAGGAACATCTCATGGCTCTCGTCCTCGGCAGATCCTGTTTCCGAAAATGCACACGTCCGGCTCCTTGTCCCACACGGAAGGTGGCAGCCCTGAAAGCTGTTGCTGGTCTTCACCGTCCCCCTGCAGCCTATTCACAGGCACAACAGGATTCAGGACCGGGGCTTGCCCAGAGGAGGAACATCTCATGGCTCTCGTCCTCGGCAGAGTTTGTTTCCGAAAAGGCACACGTCTGGCTCCTTGTCTCACACGGAAGGTGGCAGCCCTGAAAGCTGTTGCTGGTCTTCACCGTCCCCCTGCAACCTATTCACAGGCACAACAGGATCTGGGACCCGGGCTTGGCCAGAGGAGGAACATCTCATGGCTCTCGTCCTCGGCAGAGCCTGTTTCCGAAAAGGCACACATCCGGCTCCTTCTCCCACACGGAAGGTGGCAGCCCTGAAAGCTGTTGCTGGTCTTCACCGTCCCCCTGCAGCCTATTCACAGGCACAACAGGATCTGGGACCCGGGCTTGCCCAGAGGAGGAACATCTCATGGCTCTCGTCCTCGGCAGAGCCTGATTCCTAAAAGGCACACGTCCGGCTCCTTGTCCCACACGGAAGGTGGCAGCCCTGAAAGCTGTTGCTGGTCTTCACCGTCCCCCTGCAGCCTATTCACAGGCACAACAGGATTCAGGACCCGGGCTTGCCCAGAGGAGGAACATCTCATGGCTCTCGTCGTCGGCAGGGCCTGTTTCCAGAAAGGCACACGTCCGGCTCCTTGTCCCACAGTGAAGATGGCAGCCGTGAAAGCTGTTGCTGGTGTTCACCGTCCCCCTGCAGCCTATTCACAGGCACAACAGGATCTGGGACCCGGGCTTGCCCAGAGGAGGAACATCTCATGGCTCTCGTCCTCGGCAGAGCTTGTTTCCGAAAAGGCACACGTCCGGCTCCTTGTCCCACACGGAAGGTGGCAGCCCTGGAAGCTGTTGCTGGTCTTCACCGTCCCCCTGCGGCCTATTCACAGGCACAACAGGATCTGGGACCCGGGCTTGCCCAGAGGAGGAATATCTCATGGCTCTCGTCCTCGGCAGAGCCTGACTCCAAAAAGGCAATCATCCAGCTCCTTTTCCCACACGGAAGGTGGCAGCCCTGAAAGCTGTTGCTGGTCTTCACCGTCCCCCTGCAGCCTATTCACAGGCACAACAGGATTTGGACGCGGGCTTGCCCAGAGGAGGAACATCTCATGGCTCTCGTCCTCGGCAGATCCTGTTTCCGAAAATGCACACGTCCGGCTCCTTGTCCCACACGGAAGGTGGCAGCCCTGAAAGCTGTTGCTGGTCTTCACCGTCCCCCTGCAGCCTATTCACAGGCACAACAGGATTCAGGACCGGGGCTTGCCCAGAGGAGGAACATCTCATGGCTCTCGTCCTCGGCAGAGCCTGATTCCGAAAAGGCACACATCCGGCTCCTTGTCCCACACGAAAGGTGGCAGCCCTGAAAGCTGTTGCTGGTCTTCACCGTCCCCCTGCAGCCTATTCACAGGCACAACAGGATTTGGACGCGGGCTTGCCCAGAGGAGGAACATCTCATGGCTCTCGTCCTCGGCAGATCCTGTTTCCGAAAATGCACACGTCCGGCTCCTTGTCCCACACGGAAGGTGGCAGCCCTGAAAGCTGTTGCTGGTCTTCACCGTCCCCCTGCAGCCTATTCACAGGCACAACAGGATTCAGGACCCGGCCTTGCCCAGAGGAGGAACATCTAATGGCTCTCGTCCTCGGCAGAGTTTGTTTCCGAAAAGGCACACGTCTGGCTCCTTGTCTCACACGGAAGGTGGCAGCCCTGAAAGCTGTTGCTGGTCTTCACCGTCCCCCTGCAACCTATTCACAGGCACAACAGGATCTGGGACCCGGGCTTGGCCAGAGGAGGAACATCTCATGGCTCTCGTCCTCGGCAGAGCTTGTTTCCGAAAAGGCACACATCCGGCTCCTTCTCCCACACGGAAGGTGGCAGCCCTGAAAGCTGTTGCTGGTCTTCACCGTCCCCCTGCAGCCTATTCACAGGCACAACAGGATCTGGGACCCGGGCTTGCCCAGAGGAGGAACATCTCATGGCTCTCGTCCTCGGTAGAGCCTGATTCCTAAAAGGCACACGTCCGGCTCCTTGTCCCACACGGAAGGTGGCAGCCCTGAAAGCTGTTGCTGGTCTTCACCGTCCCCCTGCAGCCTATTCACAGGCACAACAGGATTTGGACGCGGGCTTGCCCAGAGGAGGAACATCTCATGGCTCTCGTCCTCGGCAGATCCTGTTTCCGAAAATGCACACGTCCGGCTCCTTGTCCCACACGGAAGGTGGCAGCCCTGAAAGCTGTTGCTGGTCTTCACCGTCCCCCTGCAGCCTATTCACAGGCACAACAGGATTCAGGACCGGGGCTTGCCCAGAGGAGGAACATCTCATGGCTCTCGTCCTCGGCAGAGCCTGATTCCGAAAAGGCACACGTCCGGCTCCTTGTCCCACACGGAAGGTGGCAGCCCTGAAAGCTGTTGCTGGTCTTCACCGTCCCCCTGCAGCCGATTCACAGGCACAACAGGATTTGGACGCGGGCTTGCCCAGAGGAGGAACATCTCATGGCTCTCGTCCTCGGCAGATCCTGTTTCCGAAAATGCACACGTCCGGCTCCTTGTCCCACACGGAAGGTGGCAGCCCTGAAAGCTGTTGCTGGTCTTCACCGTCCCCCTGCAGCCTATTCACAGGCACAACAGGATTCAGGACCCGGCCTTGCCCAGAGGAGGAACATCTAATGGCTCTCGTCCTCGGCAGAGTTTGTTTCCGAAAAGGCACACGTCTGGCTCCTTGTCTCACACGGAAGGTGGCAGCCCTGAAAGCTGTTGCTGGTCTTCACCGTCCCCCTGCAACCTATTCACAGGCACAACAGGATCTGGGACCCGGGCTTGGCCAGAGGAGGAACATCTCATGGCTCTCGTCCTCGGCAGAGCCTGTTTCCGAAAAGGCACACATCCGGCTCCTTCTCCCACACGGAAGGTGGCAGCCCTGAAAGCTGTTGCTGGTCTTCACCGTCCCCCTGCAGCCTATTCACAGGCACAACAGGATCTGGGACCCGGGCTTGCCCAGAGGAGGAACATCTCATGGCTCTCGTCCTCGGCAGAGCCTGATTCCTAAAAGGCACACGTCCGGCTCCTTGTCCCACACGGAAGGTGGCAGCCCTGAAAGCTGTTGCTGGTCTTCACCGTCCCCCTGCAGCCTATTCACAGGCACAACAGGATTCAGGACCCGGGCTTGCCCAGAGGAGGAACATCTCATGGCTCTCGTCGTCGGCAGGGCCTGTTTCCAGAAAGGCACACGTCCGGCTCCTTGTCCCACAGTGAAGATGGCAGCCGTGAAAGCTGTTGCTGGTGTTCACCGTCCCCCTGCAGCCTATTCACAGGCACAACAGGATCTGGGACCCGGGCTTGCCCAGAGGAGGAACATCTCATGGCTCTCGTCCTCGGCAGAGCTTGTTTCCGAAAAGGCACACGTCCGGCTCCTTGTCCCACACGGAAGGTGGCAGCCCTGGAAGCTGTTGCTGGTCTTCACCGTCCCCCTGCGGCCTATTCACAGGCACAACAGGATCTGGGACCCGGGCTTGCCCAGAGGAGGAATATCTCATGGCTCTCGTCCTCGGCAGAGCCTGACTCCAAAAAGGCAATCATCCAGCTCCTTTTCCCACACGGAAGGTGGCAGCCCTGAAAGCTGTTGCTGGTCTTCACCGTCCCCCTGCAGCCTATTCACAGGCACAACAGGATTTGGACGCGGGCTTGCCCAGAGGAGGAACATCTCATGGCTCTCGTCCTCGGCAGATCCTGTTTCCGAAAATGCACACGTCCGGCTCCTTGTCCCACACGGAAGGTGGCAGCCCTGAAAGCTGTTGCTGGTCTTCACCGTCCCCCTGCAGCCTATTCACAGGCACAACAGGATTCAGGACCGGGGCTTGCCCAGAGGAGGAACATCTCATGGCTCTCGTCCTCGGCAGAGCCTGATTCCGAAAAGGCACACATCCGGCTCCTTGTCCCACACGGAAGGTGGCAGCCCTGAAAGCTGTTGCTGGTCTTCACCGTCCCCCTGCAGCCTATTCACAGGCACAACAGGATTTGGACGCGGGCTTGCCCAGAGGAGGAACATCTCATGGCTCTCGTCCTCGGCAGATCCTGTTTCCGAAAATGCACACGTCCGGCTCCTTGTCCCACACGGAAGGTGGCAGCCCTGAAAGCTGTTGCTGGTCTTCACCGTCCCCCTGCAGCCTATTCACAGGCACAACAGGATTCAGGACCCGGCCTTGCCCAGAGGAGGAACATCTAATGGCTCTCGTCCTCGGCAGAGTTTGTTTCCGAAAAGGCACACGTCTGGCTCCTTGTCTCACACGGAAGGTGGCAGCCCTGAAAGCTGTTGCTGGTCTTCACCGTCCCCCTGCAACCTATTCACAGGCACAACAGGATCTGGGACCCGGGCTTGGCCAGAGGAGGAACATCTCATGGCTCTCGTCCTCGGCAGAGCTTGTTTCCGAAAAGGCACACATCCGGCTCCTTCTCCCACACGGAAGGTGGCAGCCCTGAAAGCTGTTGCTGGTCTTCACCGTCCCCCTGCAGCCTATTCACAGGCACAACAGGATCTGGGACCCGGGCTTGCCCAGAGGAGGAACATCTCATGGCTCTCGTCCTCGGCAGAGCCTGATTCCTAAAAGGCACACGTCCGGCTCCTTGTCCCACACGGAAGGTGGCAGCCCTGAAAGCTGTTGCTGGTCTTCACCGTCCCCCTGCAGCCTATTCACAGGCACAACAGGATTCAGGACCCGGGCTTGCCCAGAGGAGGAACATCTCATGGCTCTCGTCGTCGGCAGGGCCTGTTTCCAGAAAGGCACACGTCCGGCTCCTTGTCCCACAGTGAAGATGGCAGCCGTGAAAGCTGTTGCTGGTGTTCACCGTCCCCCTGCAGCCTATTCACAGGCACAACAGGATCTGGGACCCGGGCTTGCCCAGAGGAGGAACATCTCATGGCTCTCGTCCTCGGCAGAGCTTGTTTCCGAAAAGGCACACGTCCGGCTCCTTGTCCCACACGGAAGGTGGCAGCCCTGGAAGCTGTTGCTGGTCTTCACCGTCCCCCTGCGGCCTATTCACAGGCACAACAGGATCTGGGACCCGGGCTTGCCCAGAGGAGGAATATCTCATGGCTCTCGTCCTCGGCAGAGCCTGACTCCAAAAAGGCAATCATCCAGCTCCTTGTCCCACAGTGAAGATGGCAGCCGTGAAAGCTGTTGCTGGTCTTCACCGTCCCCCTGCAGCCTATTCACAGGCACAACAGGATTTGGACGCGGGCTTGCCCAGAGGAGGAACATCTCATGGCTCTCGTCCTCGGCAGATCCTGTTTCCGAAAATGCACACGTCCGGCTCCTTGTCCCACACGGAAGGTGGCAGCCCTGAAAGCTATTGCTGGTCTTCACCGTCCCCCTGCAGCCTATTCACAGGCACAACAGGATTCAGGACCGGGGCTTGCCCAGAGGAGGAACATCTCATGGCTCTCGTCCTCGGCAGAGCCTGACTCCGAAAAGGCACACATCCGGCTCCTTGTCCCACACGGAAGGTGGCAGGCCGGAAAGCTGTTGCTGGTCTTCACCGTCCCCCTGCAGCCTATTCACAGGCACAACAGGATTTGGACGCGGGCTTGCCCAGAGGAGGAACATCTCATGGCTCTCGTCCTCGGCAGATCCTGTTTCCGAAAATGCACACGTCCGGCTCCTTGTCCCACACGGAAGGTGGCAGCCCTGAAAGCTGTTGCTGGTCTTCACCGTCCCCCTGCAGCCTATTCACAGGCACAACAGGATTCAGGACCCGGCCTTGCCCAGAGGAGGAACATCTAATGGCTCTCGTCCTCGGCAGAGTTTGTTTCCGAAAAGGCACACGTCTGGCTCCTTGTCTCACACGGAAGGTGGCAGCCCTGAAAGCTGTTGCTGGTCTTCACCGTCCCCCTGCAACCTATTCACAGGCACAACAGGATCTGGGACCCGGGCTTGGCCAGAGGAGGAACATCTCATGGCTCTCGTCCTCGGCAGAGCCTGTTTCCGAAAAGGCACACATCCGGCTCCTTCTCCCACACGGAAGGTGGCAGCCCTGAAAGCTGTTGCTGGTCTTCACCGTCCCCCTGCAGCCTATTCACAGGCACAACAGGATCTGGGACCCGGGCTTGCCCAGAGGAGGAACATCTCATGGCTCTCGTCCTCGGCAGAGCCTGATTCCGAAAAGGCACACGTCCGGCTCCTTGTCCCACACGGAAGGTGGCAGCCCTGAAAGCTGTTGCTGGTCTTCACCGTCCCCCTGCAGCCTATTCACAGGCACAACAGGATTCAGGACCCGGGCTTGCCCAGAGGAGGAACATCTCATGGCTCTCGTCGTCGGCAGGGCCTGTTTCCAGAAAGGCACACGTCCGGCTCCTTGTCCCACAGTGAAGATGGCAGCCGTGAAAGCTGTTGCTGGTGTTCACCGTCCCCCTGCAGCCTATTCACAGGCACAACAGGATCTGGGACCCGGGCTTGCCCAGAGGAGGAACATCTCATGGCTCTCGTCCTCGGCAGAGCTTGTTTCCGAAAAGGCACACGTCCGGCTCCTTGTCCCACACGGAAGGTGGCAGCCCTGGAAGCTGTTGCTGGTCTTCACCGTCCCCCTGCGGCCTATTAACAGGCACAACAGGATCTGGGACCCGGGCTTGCCCAGAGGAGGAATATCTCATGGCTCTCGTCCTCGGCAGAGCCTGACTCCAAAAAGGCAATCATCCAGCTCCTTGTCCCACACGGAAGGTGGCAGCCCTGAAAGCTGTTGCTGGTCTTCACCGTCCCCCTGCAGCCTATTCACAGGCACAACAGGATTTGGACGCGGGCTTGCCCAGAGGAGGAACATCTCATGGCTCTCGTCCTCGGCAGATCCTGTTTCCGAAAATGCACACGTCCGGCTCCTTGTCCCACACGGAAGGTGGCAGCCCTGAAAGCTGTTGCTGGTCTTCACCGTCCCCCTGCAGCCTATTCACAGGCACAACAGGATTCAGGACCGGGGCTTGCCCAGAGGAGGAACATCTCATGGCTCTCGTCCTCGGCAGAGCCTGATTCCGAAAAGGCACACATCCGGCTCCTTGTCCCACACGGAAGGTGGCAGCCCTGAAAGCTGTTGCTGGTCTTCACCGTCCCCCTGCAGCCTATTCACAGGCACAACAGGATTTGGACGCTGGCTTGCCCAGAGGAGGAACATCTCATGGCTCTCGTCCTCGGCAGAGCCTGACTCCGAAAAGGCACACGTCCGGCTCCTTGTCCCACACGGAAGGTGGCAGCCCTGAAAGCTGTTGCTGGTCTTCACCGTCCCCCTGCAGCCTATTCACAGGCACAACAGGATTCAGGACCCGGCCTTGCCCAGAGGAGGAACATCTCATGGCTCTCGTCCTCGGCAGGGCCTGTTTCCAGAAAGCCACACATCCGGCTCATTGTCCCACACGGAAGGTGGCAGCCCTGAAAGCTGTTGCTGGTCTTCACCGTCCCCCTGCAGCCTATTCACAGGCACAACAGGATCTGGGACCCGGGCTTGCCCAGAGGAGGAACATCTCATGGCTCTCGTCCTCGGCAGAGCCTGATTCCGAAAAGGCACACATCCGGCTCCTTGTCCCACACGGAAGGTGGCAGCCCTGAAAGCTGTTGCTGGTCTTCACCGTCCCCCTGCAGCCTATTCACAGGCACAACAGGATTCAGGACCGGGGCTTGCCCAGAGGAGGAACATCTCATGGCTCTCGTCCTCGGCAGGGCCTGTTTCCAGAAAGGCACACGTCCGGCTCCTTGTCCCACACGGAAGGTGGCAGCCGTGAAAGCTGTTGCTGGTGTTCACCGTCCCCCTGCAGCCTATTCACAGGCACAACAGGATCTGGGACCCGGGCTTGCCCAGAGGAGGAACATCTCATGGCTCTCGTCCTCGGCAGAGCCTGTTTCCGGAAAGGCACACGTCCGGCTCCTTGTCCCACACGGAAGGTGGCAGCCCTGGAAGCTGTTGCTGGTCTTCACCGTCCCCCTGCAGCCTATTCACAGGCACAACAGGATCTGGGACCCGGGCTTGCCCAGAGGAGGAACATCTCATGGCTCTCGTCCTCGGCAGAGCCTGTTTCCGAAAATGCACACATCCGGCTCCTTGTCCCACACGGAAGGTGGCAGCCCTGAAAGATGTCGCTGGTCTTCACCGTCCCCCTGCAGCCTATTCACAGGCACAACAGGATCTGGGACCCGGGCTTGCCCAGAGGAGGAACATCTCATGGCTCTCGTCCTCGGCACAGCCTGACTCCGAAAAGGCACTCATCCGGCTCCTTGTCCCACACGGAAGGTGGCAGCCGTGAAAGCTGTTGCTGGTCTTCACCGTCCCCCTGCAGCCTATTCACAGGCACAACAGGATCTGGGACCCGGGCTTGCCCAGAGAAGGAACATCTCATGGCTCTCGTCCTCGGCAGTGCCTGTATCCAGAAAGACACGTCCGGCTCCTTGTCCCACACGGAAGGTGGCAGCCCTGAAAGCTGTTGCTGGTCTTCACCGTCCCCCTGCAGCCTATTCACAGGCACAACAGGTTCTGGGACCCGGGCGTGGCCAGAGGAGGAACATCTCATGGCTCTCGTCCTCGGCACGGCCTGTTTCCAGAAAGGCACACGTCCGGCTCCTTGTCCCACACGGAAGGTGGCAGCCCTGGAAGCTGTTGCTGGTCTTCACCGTCCCCCTGCAGCCTATTCACAGGCACAACAGGATCTGGGACCCGGCCTTGCCCAGAGGAGGAACATCTCATGGCTCTCGTCCTCGGCAGAGCCTGTTTCCGAAAAGGCACACATCCGGCTCCTTGTCCCACACGGAAGGTGGCAGCCCTGAAAGCTGTTGCTGGTCTTCACCGTCCCCCTGCAGCCTATTCACAGGCACAACAGGATTCAGGACCCGGGCTTGCCCAGAGGAGGAACATCTCATGGCTCTCGTCCTCGGCAGAGCTTGTTTCCGAAAAGGCACACGTCCGGCTCCTTGTCCCACACGGAAGGTGGCAGCCCTGGAAGCTCTTGCTGGTCTTCACCGTCCCCCTGCAGCCTATTCACAGGCACAACAGGATCTGGGACCCGGGCTTGGCCAGAGGAGGAACATCTCATGGCTCTCGTCCTCGGCACGGCCTGTTTCCAGAAAGGCACACGTCCGGCTCCTTGTCCCACAGTGAAGGTGGCAGCCGTGAAAGCTGTTGCTGGTCTTCACCGTCCCCCTGCAGCCTATTCACAGGCACAACAGGATCTGGGACCCGGCCTTGCCCAGAGGAGGAACATCTAATGGCTCTCGTCCTCGCAGGGCCTGTTTCCATAAAGGCACAAGACCGGCTCATTGTCCCACACGGAAGGTGGCAGCCCTGAAAGCTGTTGCTGGTCTTCACCGTCCCCCTGCAGCCTGTTCACAGGCACAACAGGATCTGGGACCCGGGCTTGCCCAGAGGAGGAACATCTAATGGCTCTCGTCCTCGGCAGAGTTTGTTTCCGAAAAGGCACACGTCTGGCTCCTTGTCTCACACGGAAGGTGGCAGCCCTGAAAGCTGTTGCTGGTCTTCACCGTCCCCCTGCAGCCTATTCACAGGCACAACAGGATCTGGGACCCGGGCTTGGCCAGAGGAGGAACATCTCATGGCTCTCGTCCTCGGCAGAGCCTGTTTCCGAAAAGGCACACATCCGGCTCCTTCTCCCACACGGAAGGTGGCAGCCCTGAAAGCTGTTGCTGGTCTTCACCGTCCCCCTGCAGCCTATTCACAGGCACAACAGGATCTGGGACCCGGGCTTGCCCAGAGGAGGAACATCTCATGGCTCTCGTCCTCGGCAGAGCCTGACTCCGAAAAGGCAATCATCCAGCTCCTTGTCCCACACGGAAGGTGGCAGCCCTGAAAGCTGTTGCTGGTCTTCACCGTCCCCCTGCAGCCTATTCACAGGCACAACAGGATTTGGACGCGGGCTTGCCCAGAGGAGGAACATCTCATGGCTCTCGTCCTCGGCAGATCCTGTTTCCGAAAATGCACACGTCCGGCTCCTTGTCCCACACGGAAGGTGGCAGCCCTGAAAGCTGTTGCTGGTCTTCACCGTCCCCCTGCAGCCTATTCACAGGCACAACAGGATTCAGGACCCGGGCTTGCCCAGAGGAGGAACATCTCATGGCTCTCGTCCTCGGCAGAGCCTGATTCCGAAAAGGCACACGTCCGGCTCCTTGTCCCACACGGAAGGTGGCAGCCCTGAAAGCTGTTGCTGGTCTTCACCGTCCCCCTGCAGCCTATTCACAGGCACAACAGGATTTGGACGCGGGCTTGCCCAGAGGAGGAACATCTCATGGCTCTCGTCCTCGGCAGATCCTGTTTCCGAAAATGCACACGTCCGGCTCCTTGTCCCACACGGAAGGTGGCAGCCCTGAAAGCTGTTGCTGGTCTTCACCGTCCCCCTGCAGCCTATTCACAGGCACAACAGGATTCAGGACCCGGGCTTGCCCAGAGGAGGAACATCTCATGGCTCTCGTCCTCGGCAGGGCCTGTTTCCAGAAAGGCACACATCCGGCTCATTGTCCCACACGGAAGGTGGCAGCCCTGAAAGCTGTTGCTGGTCTTCACCGTCCCCCTGCAGCCTATTCACAGGCACAACAGGATCTGGGACCCGGGCTTGCCCAGAGGAGGAACATCTCATGGCTCTCGTCCTCGGCAGAGCCTGATTCCGAAAAGGCACACATCCGGCTCCTTGTCCCACAAGGAAGGTGGCAGCCCTGAAAGCTGTTGCTGGTCTTCACCGTCCCCCTGCAGCCTATTCACAGGCACAACAGGATTCAGGACCGGGGCTTGCCCAGAGGAGGAACATCTCATGGCTCTCGTCCTCGGCAGGGCCTGTTTCCAGAAAGGCACACGTCCGGCTCCTTGTCCCACACGGAAGGTGGCAGCCGTGAAAGCTGTTGCTGGTGTTCACCGTCCCCCTGCAGCCTATTCACAGGCACAACAGGATCTGGGACCCGGGCTTGCCCAGAGGAGGAACATCTCATGGCTCTCGTCCTCGGCAGAGCCTGTTTCCGGAAAGGCACACGTCCGGCTCCTTGTCCAACACGGAAGGTGGCAGCCCTGGAAGCTGTTGCTGGTCTTCACCGTCCCCCTGCAGCCTATTCACAGGCACAACAGGATCTGGGACCCGGGCTTGCCCAGAGGAGGAACATCTCATGGCTCTCGTCCTCGGCAGAGCCTGACTCCGAAAAGGCACTCATCCGGCTCCTTGTCCCACACGGAAGCTGGCAGCCCTGAAAGCTGTTGCTGGTCTTCACCGTCCCCCTGCAGCCTATTCACAGGCACAACAGGATCTGGGACCCGGGCTTGCCCAGAGAAGGAACATCTCATGGCTCTCGTCCTCGGCAGTGCCTGTATCCAGAAAGACACGTCCGGCTCCTTGTCCCACACGGAAGGTGGCAGCCCTGAAAGCTGTTGCTGGTGTTCACCGTCCCCCTGCAGCCTATTCACAGGCACAACAGGATCTGGGACCCGGGCTTGCCCAGAGGAGGAACATCTCATGGCTCTCGTCCTCGGCAGAGCTTGTTTCCGAAAAGGCACACGTCCGGCTCCTTGTCCCACACGGAAGGTGGCAGCCCTGGAAGCTGTTGCTGGTCTTCACCGTCCCCCTGCAGCCTATTCACAGGCACAACAGGATCTGGGACCCGGCCTTGCCCAGAGGAGGAACATCTCATGGCTCTCGTCCTCGGCAGAGCCTGTTTCCGAAAAGGCACACATCCGGCTCCTTGTCCCACACGGAAGGTGGCAGCCCTGAAAGCTGTTGCTGGTCTTCACCGTCCCCCTGCAGCCTATTCACAGGCACAACAGGATTCAGGACCCGGGCTTGCCCAGAGGAGGAACATCTCATGGCTCTCGTCCTCGGCAGAGCTTGTTTCCGAAAAGGCACACGTCCGGCTCCTTGTCCCACACGGAAGGTGGCAGCCCTGGAAGCTGTTGCTGGTCTTCACCGTCCCCCTGCAGCCTATTCACAGGCACAACAGGATCTGGGACCCGGGCTTGGCCAGAGGAGGAACATCTCATGGCTCTCGTCCTCGGCAGGGCCTGTTTCCAGAAAGGCACACGTCCGGCTCCTTGTCCCACAGTGAAGGTGGCAGCCGTGAAAGCTGTTGCTGGTCTTCACCGTCCCCCTGCAGCCTATTCACAGGCACAACAGGATCTGGGACCCGGATTTGCCCAGAGGAGGAACATCTAATGGCTCTCGTCCTCGCAGGGCCTGTTTCCATAAAGGCACAGGACCGGCTCATTGTCCCACACGGAAGGTGGCAGCCCTGAAAGCTGTTGCTGGTCTTCACCGTCCCCCTGCAGCCTGTTCACAGGCACAACAGGATCTGGGACCCGGGCTTGCCCAGAGGAGGAACATCTCATGGCTCTCGTCCTCGGCAGAGTTTGTTTCCGAAAAGGCACACGTCTGGCTCCTTGTCTCACACGGAAGGTGGCAGCCCTGAAAGCTGTTGCTGGTCTTCACCGTCCCCCTGCAGCCTATTCACAGGCACAACAGGATCTGGGACCCGGGCTTGGCCAGAGGAGGAACATCTCATGGCTCTCGTCCTCGGCAGAGCCTGTTTCCGAAAAGGCACACATCCGGCTCCTTGTCCCACACGGAAGGTGGCAGCCCTGAAAGCTGTTGCTGGTCTTCACCGTCCCCCTGCAGCCTATTCACAGGCACAACAGGATCTGGGACCCGGGCTTGCCCAGAGGAGGAACATCTCATGGCTCTCGTCCTCGGCAGAGCCTGATTCCGAAAAGGCACACGTCCGGCTCCTTGTCCCACACGGAAGGTGGCAGCCCTGAAAGCTGTTGCTGGTCTTCACCGTCCCCCTGCAGCCTATTCACAGGCACAACAGGATTCAGGACCCGGGCTTGCCCAGAGGAGGAACATCTCATGGCTCTCGTCGTCGGCAGGGCCTGTTTCCAGAAAGGCACACGTCCGGCTCCTTGTCCCACAGTGAAGATGGCAGCCGTGAAAGCTGTTGCTGGTGTTCACCGTCCCCCTGCAGCCTATTCACAGGCACAACAGGATCTGGGACCCGGGCTTGCCCAGAGGAGGAACATCTCATGGCTCTCGTCCTCGGCAGAGCTTGTTTCCGAAAAGGCACACGTCCGGCTCCTTGTCCCACACGGAAGGTGGCAGCCCTGGAAGCTGTTGCTGGTCTTCACCGTCCCCCTGCGGCCTATTCACAGGCACAACAGGATCTGGGACCCGGGCTTGCCCAGAGGAGGAATATCTCATGGCTCTCGTCCTCGGCAGAGCCTGACTCCGAAAAGGCAATCATCCAGCTCCTTGTCTCACACGGAAGGTGGCAGCCCTGAAAGCTGTTGCTGGTCTTCACCGTCCCCCTGCAGCCTATTCACAGGCACAACAGGATTTGGACGCGGGCTTGCCCAGAGGAGGAACATCTCATGGCTCTCGTCCTCGGCAGATCCTGTTTCCGAAAATGCACACGTCCGGCTCCTTGTCCCACACGGAAGGTGGCAGCCCTGAAAGCTGTTGCTGGTCTTCACCGTCCCCCTGCAGCCTATTCACAGGCACAACAGGATTCAGGACCCGGGCTTGCCCAGAGGAGGAACATCTCATGGCTCTCGTCCTCGGCAGAGCCTGATTCCGAAAAGGCACACATCCGGCTCCTTGTCCCACACGGAAGGTGGCAGCCCTGAAAGCTGTTGCTGGTCTTCACCGTCCCCCTGCAGCCTATTCACAGGCACAACAGGATATGGACGCGGGCTTGCCCAGAGGAGGAACATCTCATGGCTCTCGTCCTCGGCAGATCCTGTTTCCGAAAATGCACACGTCCGGCTCCTTGTCCCACACGGAAGGTGGCAGCCCTGAAAGCTGTTGCTGGTCTTCACCGTCCCCCTGCAGCCTATTCACAGGCACAACAGGATCTGGGACCCGGGCTTGCCCAGAGGAGGAACATCTCATGGCTCTCGTCCTCGGCAGGGCCTGTTTCCAGAAAGGCACACATCCGGCTCCTTGTCCCACACGGAAGGTGGCAGCCCTGAAAGCTGTTGCTGGTCTTCACCGTCCCCCTGCAGCCTATTCACAGGCACAACAGGATTCAGGACCGGGGCTTGCCCAGAGGAGGAACATCTCATGGCTCTCGTCCTCGGCAGGGCCTGTTTCCAGAAAGGCACACGTCCGGCTCCTTGTCCCACACGGAAGGTGGCAGCCGTGAAAGCTGTTGCTGGTGATCACCATCCCCCTGCAGCCTATTCACAGGCACAACAGGATCTGGGACCCGGGCTTGCCCAGAGGAGGAACATCTCATGGCTCTCGTCCTCGGCAGAGCCTGTTTCCGGAAAGGCACACGTCCGGCTCCTTGTCCCACACGGAAGGTGGCAGCCCTGGAAGCTGTTGCTGGTCTTCACCGTCCCCCTGCAGCCTATTCACAGGCACAACAGGATCTGGGACCCGGGCTTGCCCAGAGGAGGAACATCTCATGGCTCTCGTCCTCGGCAGAGCCTGTTTCCGAAAATGCACACATCCGGCTCCTTGTCCCACACGGAAGGTGGCAGCCCTGAAAGATGTCGCTGGTCTTCACCGTCCCCCTGCAGACTATTCACAGGCACAACAGGATCTGGGACCCGGGCTTGCCCAGAGGAGGAACATCTCATGGCTCTCGTCCTCGGCAGAGCCTGACTCCGAAAAGGCACTCATCCGGCTCCTTGTCCCACACGGAAGCTGGCAGCCCTGAAAGCTGTTGCTGGTCTTCACCGTCCCCCTGCAGCCTATTCACAGGCACAACAGGATCTGGGACCCGGGCTTGCCCAGAGAAGGAACATCTCATGGCTCTCGTCCTCGGCAGGGCCTGTATCCAGAAAGACACGTCCGGCTCCTTGTCCCACACGGAAGGTGGCAGCCCTGAAAGCTGTTGCTGGTCTTCACCGTCCCCCTGCAGCCTATTCACAGGCACAACAGGTTCTGGGACCCGGGCGTGGCCAGAGGAGGAACATCTCATGGCTCTCGTCGTCGGCACGGCCTGTTTCCAGAAAGGCACACGTCCGGCTCCTTTTCCCACACGGAAGGTGGCAGCCCTGGAAGCTGTTGCTGGTCTTCACCGTCCCCCTGCAGCCTATTCACAGGCACAACAGGATCTGGGACCCGGCCTTGCCCAGAGGAGGAACATCTAATGGCTCTCGTCCTCGCAGGGCCTGTTTCCATAAAGGCACAAGACCGGCTCATTGTCCCACACGGAAGGTGGCAGCCCTGAAAGCTGTTGCTGGTCTTCACCGTCCCCCTGCAGCCTGTTCACAGGCACAACAGGATCTGGGACCCGGGCTTGCCCAGAGGAGGAACATCTAATGGCTCTCGTCCTCGGCAGAGTTTGTTTCCGAAAAGGCACACGTCTGGCTCCTTGTCTCACACGGAAGGTGGCAGCCCTGAAAGCTGTTGCTGGTCTTCACCGTCCCCCTGCAGCCTATTCACAGGCACAACAGGATCTGGGACCCGGGCTTGGCCAGAGGAGGAACATCTCATGGCTCTCGTCCTCGGCAGAGCCTGTTTCCGAAAAGGCACACATCCGGCTCCTTGTCCCACACGGAAGGTGGCAGCCCTGAAAGCTGTTGCTGGTCTTCACCGTCCCCCTGCAGCCTATTCACAGGCACAACAGGATCTGGGACCCGGGCTTGCCCAGAGGAGGAACATCTCATGGCTCTCGTCCTCGGCAGAGCCTGATTCCGAAAAGGCACACGTCCGGCTCCTTGTCCCACACGGAAGGTGGCAGCCCTGAAAGCTGTTGCTGGTCTTCACCGTCCCCCTGCAGCCTATTCACAGGCACAACAGGATTCAGGACCCGGGCTTGCCCAGAGGAGGAACATCTCATGGCTCTCGTCGTCGGCAGGGCCTGTTTCCAGAAAGGCACACGTCCGGCTCCTTGTCCCACAGTGAAGATGGCAGCCGTGAAAGCTGTTGCTGGTGTTCACCGTCCCCCTGCAGCCTATTCACAGGCACAACAGGATCTGGGACCCGGGCTTGCCCAGAGGAGGAATATCTCATGGCTCTCGTCCTCGGCAGAGCCTGACTCCGAAAAGGCAATCATCCAGCTCCATGTCTCACACGGAAGGTGGCAGCCCTGAAAGCTGTTGCTGGTCTTCACCGTCCCCCTGCAGCCTATTCACAGGCACAACAGGATTTGGACGCGGGCTTGCCCAGAGGAGGAACATCTCATGGCTCTCGTCCTCGGCAGAGCCTGATTCCGAAAAGGCACACATCCGGCTCCTTGTCCCACACGGAAGGTGGCAGCCCTGAAAGCTGTTGCTGGTCTTCACCGTCCCCCTGCAGCCTATTCACAGGCACAACAGGATCTGGGACCCGGGCTTGCCCAGAGGAGGAACATCTCATGGCTCTCGTCCTCGGCAGAGCCTGTTTCCGAAAATGCACAAATCCGGCTCCTTGTCCCACACGGAAGGTGGCAGCCCTGAAAGATGTCGCTGGTCTTCACCGTCCCCCTGCAGACTATTCACAGGCACAACAGGATCTGGGACCCGGGCTTGCCCAGAGGAGGAACATCTCATGGCTCTCGTCCTCGGCAGAGCCTGACTCCGAAAAGGCACTCATCCGGCTCCTTGTCCCACACGGAAGCTGGCAGCCCTGAAAGCTGTTGCTGGTCTTCACCGTCCCCCTGCAGCCTATTCACAGGCACAACAGGATCTGGGACCCGGGCTTGCCCAGAGAAGGAACATCTCATGGCTCTCGTCCTCGGCAGAGCCTGTTTCCGGAAAGGCACACGTCCGGCTCCTTGTCCCACACGGAAGGTGGCAGCCCTGGAAGCTGTTGCTGGTCTTCACCGTCCCCCTGCAGCCTATTCACAGGCACAACAGGATCTGGGACCCGGGCTTGCCCAGAGGAGGAACATCTCATGGCTCTCGTCCTCGGCAGAGCCTGTTTCCGAAAATGCACACATCCGGCTCCTTGTCCCACACGGAAGGTGGCAGCCCTGAAAGATGTCGCTGGTCTTCACCGTCCCCCTGCAGACTATTCACAGGCACAACAGGATCTGGGACCCGGGCTTGCCCAGAGGAGGAACATCTCATGGCTCTCGTCCTCGGCATAGCCTGACTCCGAAAAGGCACTCATCCGGCTCCTTGTCCCACACGGAAGCTGGCAGCCCTGAAAGCTGTTGCTGGTCTTCACCGTCCCCCTGCAGCCTATTCACAGGCACAACAGGATCTGGGACCCGGGCTTGCCCAGAGAAGGAACATCTCATGGCTCTCGTCCTCGGCAGGGCCTGTATCCAGAAAGACACGTCCGGCTCCTTGTCCCACACGGAAGGTGGCAGCCCTGAAAGCTGTTGCTGGTCTTCACCGTCCCCCTGCAGCCTATTCACAGGCACAACAGGTTCTGGGACCCGGGCGTGGCCAGAGGAGGAACATCTCATGGCTCTCGTCGTCGGCACGGCCTGTTTCCAGAAAGGCACACGTCCGGCTCCTTTTCCCACACGGAAGGTGGCAGCCCTGGAAGCTGTTGCTGGTCTTCACCGTCCCCCTGCAGACTATTCACAGGCACAACAGGATCTGGGACCCGGCCTTGCCCAGAGGAGGAACATCTAATGGCTCTCGTCCTCGCAGGGCCTGTTTCCATAAAGGCACAAGACCGGCTCATTGTCCCACACGGAAGGTGGCAGCCCTGAAAGCTGTTGCTGGTCTTCACCGTCCCCCTGCAGCCTGTTCACAGGCACAACAGGATCTGGGACCCGGGCTTGCCCAGAGGAGGAACATCTAATGGCTCTCGTCCTCGGCAGAGTTTGTTTCCGAAAAGGCACACGTCTGGCTCCTTGTCTCACACGGAAGGTGGCAGCCCTGAAAGCTGTTGCTGGTCTTCACCGTCCCCCTGCAGCCTATTCACAGGCACAACAGGATCTGGGACCCGGGCTTGGCCAGAGGAGGAACATCTCATGGCTCTCGTCCTCGGCAGAGCCTGTTTCCGAAAAGGCACACATCCGGCTCCTTGTCCCACACGGAAGGTGGCAGCCCTGAAAGCTGTTGCTGGTCTTCACCGTCCCCCTGCAGCCTATTCACAGGCACAACAGGATCTGGGACCCGGGCTTGCCCAGAGGAGGAACATCTCATGGCTCTCGTCCTCGGCAGAGCCTGATTCCGAAAAGGCACACGTCCGGCTCCTTGTCCCACACGGAAGGTGGCAGCCCTGAAAGCTGTTGCTGGTCTTCACCGTCCCCCTGCAGCCTATTCACAGGCACAACAGGATTCAGGACCCGGGCTTGCCCAGAGGAGGAACATCTCATGGCTCTCGTCGTCGGCAGGGCCTGTTTCCAGAAAGGCACACGTCCGGCTCCTTGTCCCACAGTGAAGATGGCAGCCGTGAAAGCTGTTGCTGGTGATCACCGTCCCCCTGCAGCCTATTCACAGGCACAACAGGATCTGGGACCCGGGCTTGCCCAGAGGAGGAACATCTCATGGCTCTCGTCCTCGGCAGAGCCTGTTTCCGGAAAGGCACACGTCCGGCTCCTTGTCCCACACGGAAGGTGGCAGCCCTGGAAGCTGTTGCTGGTCTTCACCGTCCCCCTGCAGCCTATTCACAGGCACAACAGGATCTGGGACCCGGGCTTGCCCAGAGGAGGAACATCTCATGGCTCTCGTCCTCGGCAGAGCCTGTTTCCGAAAATGCACACATCCGGCCCTTGTCCCACACGGAAGGTGGCAGCCCTGAAAGATGTCGCTGGTCTTCACCGTCCCCCTGCAGACTATTCACAGGCACAACAGGATCTGGGACCCGGGCTTGCCCAGAGGAGGAACATCTCATGGCTCTCGTCCTCGGCAGAGCCTGACTCCGAAAAGGCACTCATCCGGCTCCTTGTCCCACACGGAAGCTGGCAGCCCTGAAAGCTGTTGCTGGTCTTCACCGTCCCCCTGCAGCCTATTCACAGGCACAACAGGATCTGGGACCCGGGCTTGCCCAGAGAAGGAACATCTCATGGCTCTCGTCCTCGGCAGGGCCTGTATCCAGAAAGACACGTCCGGCTCCTTGTCCCACACGGAAGGTGGCAGCCCTGAAAGCTGTTGCTGGTCTTCACCGTCCCCCTGCAGCCTATTCACAGGCACAACAGGTTCTGGGACCCGGGCGTGGCCAGAGGAGGAACATCTCATGGCTCTCGTCGTCGGCACGGCCTGTTTCCAGAAAGGCACACGTCCGGCTCCTTTTCCCACACGGAAGGTGGCAGCCCTGGAAGCTGTTGCTGGTCTTCACCGTCCCCCTGCAGCCTATTCACAGGCACAACAGGATCTGGGACCCGGCCTTGCCCAGAGGAGGAACATCTAATGGCTCTCGTCCTCGCAGGGCCTGTTTCCATAAAGGCACAAGACCGGCTCATTGTCCCACACGGAAGGTGGCAGCCCTGAAAGCTGTTGCTGGTCTTCACCGTCCCCCTGCAGCCTGTTCACAGGCACAACAGGATCTGGGACCCGGGCTTGCCCAGAGGAGGAACATCTAATGGCTCTCGTCCTCGGCAGAGTTTGTTTCCGAAAAGGCACACGTCTGGCTCCTTCTCCCACACGGAAGGTGGCAGCCCTGAAAGCTGTTGCTGGTCTTCACCGTCCCCCTGCAGCCTATTCACAGGCACAACAGGATCTGGGACCCGGGCTTGGCCAGAGGAGGAACATCTCATGGCTCTCGTCCTCGGCAGAGCCTGTTTCCGAAAAGGCACACATCCGGCTCCTTGTCCCACACGGAAGGTGGCAGCCCTGAAAGCTGTTGCTGGTCTTCACCGTCCCCCTGCAGCCTATTCACAGGCACAACAGGATCTGGGACCCGGGCTTGCCCAGAGGAGGAACATCTCATGGCTCTCGTCCTCGGCAGAGCCTGATTCCGAAAAGGCACACGTCCGGCTCCTTGTCCCACACGGAAGGTGGCAGCCCTGAAAGCTGTTGCTGGTCTTCACCGTCCCCCTGCAGCCTATTCACAGGCACAACAGGATTCAGGACCCGGGCTTGCCCAGAGGAGGAACATCTCATGGCTCTCGTCGTCGGCAGGGCCTGTTTCCAGAAAGGCACACGTCCGGCTCCTTGTCCCACAGTGAAGATGGCAGCCGTGAAAGCTGTTGCTGGTGTTCACCGTCCCCCTGCAGCCTATTCACAGGCACAACAGGATCTGGGACCCGGGCTTGCCCAGAGGAGGAACATCTCATGGCTCTCGTCCTCGGCAGAGCTTGTTTCCGAAAAGGCACACGTCCGGCTCCTTGTCCCACACGGAAGGTGGCAGCCCTGGAAGCTGTTGCTGGTCTTCACCGTCCCCCTGCGGCCTATTCACAGGCACAACAGGATCTGGGACCCGGGCTTGCCCAGAGGAGGAATATCTCATGGCTCTCGTCCTCGGCAGAGCCTGACTCCGAAAAGGCAATCATCCAGCTCCTTGTCTCACACGGAAGGTGGCAGCCCTGAAAGCTGTTGCTGGTCTTCACCGTCCCCCTGCAGCCTATTCACAGGCACAACAGGATTTGGACGCGGGCTTGCCCAGAGGAGGAACATCTCATGGCTCTCGTCCTCGGCAGAGCCTGATTCCGAAAAGGCACACATCCGGCTCCTTGTCCCACACGGAAGGTGGCAGCCCTGAAAGCTGTTGCTGGTCTTCAGCGTCCCCCTGCAGCCTATTCACAGGCACAACAGGATCTGGGACCCGGGCTTGCCCATAGGAGGAACATCTCATGGCTCTCGTCCTCGGCAGAGCCTGTTTCCGAAAATGCACAAATCCGGCTCCTTGTCCCACACGGAAGGTGGCAGCCCTGAAAGATGTCGCTGGTCTTCACCGTCCCCCTGCAGACTATTCACAGGCACAACAGGATCTGGGACCCGGGCTTGCCCAGAGGAGGAACATCTCATGGCTCTCGTCCTCGGCAGAGCCTGACTCCGAAAAGGCACTCATCCGGCTCCTTGTCCCACACGGAAGCTGGCAGCCCTGAAAGCTGTTGCTGGTCTTCACCGTCCCCCTGCAGCCTATTCACAGGCACAACAGGATCTGGGACCCGGGCTTGCCCAGAGAAGGAACATCTCATGGCTCTCGTCCTCGGCAGAGCCTGTTTCCGGAAAGGCACACGTCCGGCTCCTTGTCCCACACGGAAGGTGGCAGCCCTGGAAGCTGTTGCTGGTCTTCACCGTCCCCCTGCAGCCTATTCACAGGCACAACAGGATCTGGGACCCGGGCTTGCCCAGAGGAGGAACATCTCATGGCTCTCGTCCTCGGCAGAGCCTGTTTCCGAAAATGCACACATCCGGCTCCTTGTCCCACACGGAAGGTGGCAGCCCTGAAAGATGTCGCTGGTCTTCACCGTCCCCCTGCAGACTATTCACAGGCACAACAGGATCTGGGACCCGGGCTTGCCCAGAGGAGGAACATCTCATGGCTCTCGTCCTCGGCAGAGCCTGACTCCGAAAAGGCACTCATCCGGCTCCTTGTCCCACACGGAAGCTGGCAGCCCTGAAAGCTGTTGCTGGTCTTCACCGTCCCCCTGCAGCCTATTCACAGGCACAACAGGATCTGGGACCCGGGCTTGCCCAGAGAAGGAACATCTCATGGCTCTCGTCCTCGGCAGGGCCTGTATCCAGAAAGACACGTCCGGCTCCTTGTCCCAAACGGAAGGTGGCAGCCCTGAAAGCTGTTGCTGGTCTTCACCGTCCCCCTGCAGCCTATTCACAGGCACAACAGGTTCTGGGACCCGGGCGTGGCCAGAGGAGGAACATCTCATGGCTCTCGTCGTCGGCACGGCCTGTTTCCAGAAAGGCACACGTCCGGCTCCTTTTCCCACACGGAAGGTGGCAGCCCTGGAAGCTGTTGCTGGTCTTCACCGTCCCCCTGCAGCCTATTCACAGGCACAACAGGATCTGGGACCCGGCCTTGCCCAGAGGAGGAACATCTAATGGCTCTCGTCCTCGCAGGGCCTGTTTCCATAAAGGCACAAGACCGGCTCATTGTCCCACACGGAAGGTGGCAGCCCTGAAAGCTGTTGCTGGTCTTCACTGTCCCCCTGCAGCCTGTTCACAGGCACAACAGGATCTGGGACCCGGGCTTGCCCAGAGGAGGAACATCTCATGGCTCTCGTCCTCGGCAGAGTTTGTTTCCGAAAAGGCACACGTCTGGCTCCTTGTCTCACACGGAAGGTGGCAGCCCTGAAAGCTGTTGCTGGTCTTCACCGTCCCCCTGCAGCCTATTCACAGGCACAACAGGATCTGGGACCCGGGCTTGGCCAGAGGAGGAACATCTCATGGCTCTCGTCCTCGGCAGAGCCTGTTTCCGAAAAGGCACACATCCGGCTCCTTGTCCCACACGGAAGGTGGCAGCCCTGAAAGCTGTTGCTGGTCTTCACCGTCCCCCTGCAGCCTATTCACAGGCACAACAGGATCTGGGACCCGGGCTTGCCCAGAGGAGGAACATCTCATGGCTCTCGTCCTCGGCAGAGCCTGATTCCGAAAAGGCACACGTCCGGCTCCTTGTCCCACACGGAAGGTGGCAGCCCTGAAAGCTGTTGCTGGTCTTCACCGTCCCCCTGCAGCCTATTCACAGGCACAACAGGATTCAGGACCCGGGCTTGCCCAGAGGAGGAACATCTCATGGCTCTCGTCGTCGGCAGGGCCTGTTTCCAGAAAGGCACACGTCCGGCTCCTTGTCCCACAGTGAAGATGGCAGCCGTGAAAGCTGTTGCTGGTGTTCACCGTCCCCCTGCAGCCTATTCACAGGCACAACAGGATCTGGGACCCGGGCTTGCCCATAGGAGGAACATCTCATGGCTCTCGTCCTCGGCAGAGCCTGTTTCCGAAAATGCACAAATCCGGCTCCTTGTCCCACACGGAAGCTGGCAGCCCTGAAAGCTGTTGCTGGTCTTCACCGTCCCCCTGCAGCCTATTCACAGGCACAACAGGTTCTGGGACCCGGGCGTGGCCAGAGGAGGAACATCTCATGGCTCTCGTCCTCGGCACGGCCTGTTTCCAGAAAGGCACACGTCCGGCTCCTTGTCCCACACGGAAGGTGGCAGCCCTGGAAGCTGTTGCTGGTCTTCACCGTCCCCCTGCAGCCTATTCACAGGCACAACAGGATCTGGGACCCGGCCTTGCCCAGAGGAGGAACATCTCATGGCTCTCGTCCTCGGCAGGGCCTGTTTCCATAAAGGCACAAGACCGGCTCATTGTCCCACACGGAAGGTGGCAGCCCTGAAAGCTGTTGCTCGTCTTCACCGTCCCCCTGCAGCCTATTCACAGGCACAACAGGATTCAGGACCCGGGCTTGCCCAGAGGAAGAACATCTCATGGCTCTCGTCCTCGGCAGAGCCTGTTTCCGAAAAGGCACACATCCGGCTCCTTGTCCCACACGGAAGGTGGCAGCCCTGAAAGCTGTTGCTGGTCTTCACCGTCCCCCTGCAGCCTATTCACAGGCACAACAGGATCTGGGACCCGGGCTTGCCCAGAGGAGGAACATCTCATGGCTCTCGTCCTCGGCAGAGCCTGTTTCCGAAAAGGCACTCATCCGGCTCCTTGTCCCACACGGAAGGTGGCAGCCCTGAAAGCTGTTGCTGGTCTTCACCGTCCCCCTGCAGCCTATTCACAGGCACAACAGGATTCAGAACCGGGGCTTGCCCATAGGAGGAACATCTCATGGCTCTCGTCCTCGGCAGGGCCTGTTTCCGGAAAGGCACACGTCCGGCTCATTGTCCCACACGGAAGGTGGCAGCCCTGGAAGCTGTTGCTGGTCTTCACCGTCCCCCTGCAGCCTATTCACAGGCACAACAGGATTCAGGACCCGGGCTTGCCCAGAGGAGGAACATCTCATGGCTCTCGTCCTCGGCAGAGCCTGTTTCCGAAAATGCACACATCCGGCTCCTTGTCCCACACGGAAGGTGGCAGCCCTGAAAGATGTCGCTGGTCTTCACCGTCCCCCTGCAGCCTATTCACAGGCACAACAGGATCTGGGACCCGGGCTTGCCCAGAGGAGGAACATCTCATGGCTCTCGTCCTCGGCAGAGCCTGACTCCGAAAAGGCACTCATCCGGCTCCTTGTCCCACACGGAAGCTGGCAGCCCTGAAAGCTGTTGCTGGTCTTCACCGTCCCCCTGCAGCCTATTCACAGGCACAACAGGATCTGGGACCCGGGTTTGCCCAGAGAAGGAACATCTCATGGCTCTCGTCCTCGGCAGGGCCTGTATCCAGAAAGACACGTCCGGCTCCTTGTCCCACACGGAAGGTGGCAGCCCTGAAAGCTGTTGCTGGTCTTCACCGTCCCCCTGTAGCCTATTCACAGGCACAACAGGTTCTGGGACCCGGGCGTGGCCAGAGGAGGAACATCTCATGGCTCTCGTCCTCGGCACGGCCTGTTTCCAGAAAGGCACACGTCCGGCTCCTTGTCCCACACGGAAGGTGGCAGCCCTGGAAGCTGTTGCTGGTCTTCACCGTCCCCCTGCAGCCTATTCACAGGCACAACAGGATTCAGGACCCGGGCTTGCCCAGAGGAGGAACATCTCATGGCTCTCGTCCTCGGCAGAGCCTGTTTCCGAAAAGGCACACATCCGGCTCCTTGTCCCACACGGAAGGTGGCAGCCCTGAAAGCTGTTGCTGGTCTTCACCGTCCCCCTGCAGCCTATTCACAGGCACAACAGGATCTGGGACCCGGGCTTGCCCAGAGGAGGAACATCTCATGGCTCTCGTCCTCGGCAGAGCCTGACTCCGAAAAGGCACTCATCCGGCTCCTTGTCCCACACGGAAGGTGGCAGCCCTGAAAGCTGTTGCTGGTCTTCACCGTCCCCCTGCAGCCTATTCACAGGCACAACAGGATTCAGAACCGGGGCTTGCCCAGAGGAGGAACATCTCATGGCTCTCGTCCTCGGCAGGGCCTGTTTCCAGAAAGGCACACATCCGGCTCATTGTCCCACACGGAAGGTGGCAGCCCTGAAAGCTGTTGCTGGTCTTCACCGTCCCCCTGTAGCCTATTCACAGGCACAACAGGATTTGGACCCGGGCTTGCCCAGAGGAGGAACATCTCATGGCTCTCGTCCTCGGCAGAGCCTGATTCCGAAAACGCACACGTCCGGCTCCTTGTCCCACACGGAAGGTGGCAGCCCTGGAAGCTGTTGCTGGTCTTCACCGTCCCCCTGCAGCCTATTCACAGGCACAACAGGATTTGGACCCGGGCTTGCCCAGAGGAGGAACATCTCATGGCTCTCGTCCTCGGCAGGGCCTGTTTCCAGAAAGGCACCCGTCCGGCTCCTTGTCCCACACGGAAGGTGGCAGCCGTGAAAGCTGTTGCTGGTGTTCACCGTCCCCCTGCAGCCTATTCACAGGCACAACAGGATTCAGGACCCGGGCTTGCCCAGAGGAGGAACATCTCATGGCTCTCGTCCTCGGCAGAGCCTGTTTCCGGAAAGGCACACGTCCGGCTCCTTGTCCCACACGGAAGGTGGCAGCCCTGGAAGCTGTTGCTGGTCTTCACCGTCCCCCTGCAGCCTATTCACAGGCACAACAGGATTCAGGACCCGGGCTTGCCCAGAGGAGGAACATCTCATGGCTCTCGTCCTCGGCAGAGCCTGTTTCCGAAAATGCACAGATCCGACTCCTTGTCCCACACGGAAGGTGGCAGCCCTGAAAGATGTCGCTGGTCTTCACCGTCCCCCTGCAGCCTATTCACAGGCACAACAGGATCTGGGACCCGGGCTTGCCCAGAGGAGGAACATCTCATGGCTCTCGTCCTCGGCAGAGCCTGACTCCGAAAAGGCACTCATCCGGCTCCTTGTCCCACACGGAAGCTGGCAGCCCTGAAAGCTGTTGCTGGTCTTCACCGTCCCCCTGCAGCCTATTCACAGGCACAACAGGATCTGGGACCCGGGCTTGCCCAGAGAAGGAACATCTCATGGCTCTCGTCCTCGGCAGGGCCTGTATCCAGAAAGACACGTCCGGCTCCTTGTCCCACACGGAAGGTGGCAGCCCTGAAAGCTGTTGCTGGTCTTCACCGTCCCCCTGTAGCCTATTCACAGGCACAACAGGTTCTGGGACCCGGGCGTGGCCAGAGGAGGAACATCTCATGGCTGCCGTCCTCGGCACGGCCTGTTTCCAGAAAGGCACACGTCCGGCTCCTTGTCCCACACGGAAGGTGGCAGCCCTGGAAGCTGTTGCTGGTCTTCACCGTCCCCCTGCAGCCTATTCACAGGCACAACAGGATCTGGGACCCGGCCTTGCCCAGAGGAGGAACATCTCATGGCTCTCGTCCTCGGCAGGGCCTGTTTCCATAAAGGCACAAGACCGGCTCATTGTCCCACACGGAAGGTGGCAGCCCTGAAAGCTGTTGCTGGTCTTCACCGTCCCCCTGCAGCCTATTCACAGGCACAACAGGATTCAGGACCCGGGCTTGCCCAGAGGAGGAACATCTCATGGCTCTCGTCCTCGGCAGAGCCTGTTTCCGAAAAGGCACACATCCGGCTCCTTGTCCCACACGGAAGGTGGCAGCCCTGAAAGCTGTTGCTGGTCTTCACTGTCCCCCTGCAGCCTATTCACAGGCACAACAGGATCTGGGACCCGGGCTTGCCCAGAGGAGGAACATCTCATGGCTCTCGTCCTCGGCAGAGCCTGTTTCCGAAAAGGCACTCATCCGGCTCCTTGTCCCACACGGAAGGTGGCAGCCCTGAAAGCTGTTGCTGGTCTTCACCGTCCCCCTGCAGCCTATTCACAGGCACAACAGGATTCAGAACCGGGGCTTGCCCAGAGGAGGAACATCTAATGGCTCTCGTCCTCGGCAGGGCCTGTTTCCAGAAAGGCACACATCCGGCTCATTGTCCCACAGTGAAGATGGCAGCCGTGAAAGCTGTTGCTGGTCTTCACCGTCCCCCTGTAGCCTATTCACAGGCACAACAGGATTTGGACCCGGGCTTGCCCAGAGGAGGAACATCTCATGGCTCTCGTCCTCGGCAGAGCCTGATTCCGAAAAGGCACACGTCCGGCTCCTTGTCCCACACGGAAGGTGGCAGCCCTGGAAGCTGTTGCTGGTCTTCACCGTCCCCCTGCAGCCTATTCACAGGCACAACAGGATCTGGGACCCGGCCTTGCCCAGAGGAGGAACATCTCATGGCTCTCGTCCTCGGCAGGGCCTGTTTCCATAAAGGCACAAGACCGGCTCATTGTCCCACACGGAAGGTGGCAGCCCTGAAAGCTGTTGCTGGTCTTCACCGTCCCCCTGCAGCCTATTCACAGGCACAACAGGATTCAGGACCCGGGCTTGCCCAGAGGAGGAACATCTCATGGCTCTCGTCCTCGGCAGAGCCTGTTTCCGAAAAGGCACACATCCGGCTCCTTGTCCCACACGGAAGGTGGCAGCCCTGAAAGCTGTTGCTGGTCTTCACTGTCCCCCTGCAGCCTATTCACAGGCACAACAGGATCTGGGACCCGGGCTTGCCCAGAGGAGGAACATCTCATGGCTCTCGTCCTCGGCAGAGCCTGTTTCCGAAAAGGCACTCATCCGGCTCCTTGTCCCACACGGAAGGTGGCAGCCCTGAAAGCTGTTGCTGGTCTTCACCGTCCCCCTGCAGCCTATTCACAGGCACAACAGGATTCAGAACCGGGGCTTGCCCAGAGGAGGAACATCTAATGGCTCTCGTCCTCGGCAGGGCCTGTTTCCAGAAAGGCACACATCCGGCTCATTGTCCCACAGTGAAGATGGCAGCCGTGAAAGCTGTTGCTGGTCTTCACCGTCCCCCTGTAGCCTATTCACAGGCACAACAGGATTTGGACCCGGGCTTGCCCAGAGGAGGAACATCTCATGGCTCTCGTCCTCGGCAGAGCCTGATTCCGAAAAGGCACACGTCCGGCTCCTTGTCCCACACGGAAGGTGGCAGCCCTGGAAGCTGTTGCTGGTCTTCACCGTCCCCCTGCAGCCTATTCACAGGCACAACAGGATCTGGGACCCGGGCTTGCCCAGAGGAGGAACATCTCATGGCTCTCGTCCTCGGCAGAGCCTGTTTCCGAAAAGGCACACGTCCGGCTCCTTGTCCCACACGGAATGTGGCAGCCCTGGAAGCTGTTGCTTGTCTTCACCGTCCCCCTGCAGCCTATTCACAGGCACAACAGGATCTGGGACCCGGGCTTGGCCAGAGGAGGAACATCTCATGGCTCTCGTCCTCGGCAGGGCCTGTTTCCAAAAAGGCACACGTCCGGCTCCTTGTCCCACAGTGAAGGTGGCAGCCGTGAAAGCTGTTGCTGGTCTTCACCGTCCCCCTGCATCCTATTCACAGGCACAACAGGATCTGGGACCCGGGCTTGCCCAGAGGAGGAACATCTCATGGCTCTCGTCCTCGCAGGGCCTGTTTCCGAAAAGGCACACATCCGGCTCCTTCTCCCACACGGAAGGTGGCAGCCCTGAAAGCTGTTGCTGGTGTTCACCGTCCCCCTGCAGCCTATTCACAGGCACAACAGGATCTGGGACCCGGGCTTGCCCAGAGGAGGAACATCTCATGGCTCTCGTCCTCGGCAGAGCCTGTTTCCGAAAAGGCACACGTCCGGCTCCTTGTCCCACACAGAAGGTGGCAGCCCTGGAAGCTCTTGCTGGTCTTCACCGTCCCCCTGCGGCCTATTCACAGGCACAACAGGATCTGGGACCCGGGCTTGCCCAGAGGAGGAATATCTCATGGCTCTCGTCCTCGGCAGAGCCTGACTCCGAAAAGGCAATAATCCAGCTCCTTGTACCACACGGAAGGTGGCAGCCCTGAAAGCTGTTGCTGGTCTTCACCGTCCCCCTGCAGCCTATTCACAGGCACAACAGGATTTGGACGCGGGCTTGCCCAGAGGAGGAACATCTCATGGCTCTCGTCCTCGGCAGATCCTGTTTCTGAAAATGCACAAGACCGGCTCATTGTCCCACACAGAAGGTGGCAGCCCTGAAAGCTGTTGCTGGTCTTCACCGTCCCCCTGCAGACTATTCACAGGCACAACAGGATTCAGGACCCGGGCTTGCCCAGAGGAGGAACATCTCATGGCTCTCGTCCTCGGCAGAGCCTGTTTCCGAAAAGGCACACATCCGGCTCCTTGTCCCACACGGAAGGTGGCAGCCCTGAAAGCTGTTGCTGGTCTTCACCGTCCCCCTGCAGCCTATTCACAGGCACAACAGGATCTGGGACCCGGGCTTGCCCAGAGGAGGAACATCTCATGGCTCTCGTCCTCGGCAGAGCCTGTTTCCGAAAAGGCACTCATCCGGCTCCTTGTCCCACACGGAAGGTGGCAGCCCTGAAAGCTGTTGCTGGTCTTCACCGTCCCCCTGCAGCCTATTCACAGGCACAACAGGATTCAGAACCGGGGCTTGCCCAGAGGAGGAACATCTAATGGCTCTCGTCCTCGGCAGGGCCTGTTTCCAGAAAGGCACTCATCCGGCTCCTTGTCCCACACGGAAGGTGGCAGCCCTGAAAGCTGTTGCTGGTCTTCACCGTCCCCCTGCAGCCTATTCACAGGCACAACAGGATTTGGACCCGGGCTTGCCCAGAGGAGGAACATCTCATGGCTCTCGTCCTCGGCAGAGCCTGATTCCGAAAAGGCACACATCCGGCTCCTTGTCCCACACGGAAGGTGGCAGCCCTGAAAGCTGTTGCTGTTCTTCACCGTCCCCCTGCAGCCTATTCACAGGCACAACAGGATTCAGGACCCGGGCTTGCCCAGAGGAGGAACATCTCATGGCTCTCGTCCTCGGCAGGGCCTGTTTCCAGAAAGGCACACGTCCGGCTCCTTGTCCCACACGGAAGGTGGCAGCCCTGGAAGCTGTTGCTGGTCTTCACCGTCCCCCTGCAGCCTATTCACAGGCACAACAGGATCTGGGACCCGGGCTTGCCCAGAGGAGGAACATCTCATGGCTCTCGTCCTCGGCAGAGCCTGTTTCCGAAAATGCACACATCCGGCTCCTTGTCCCACACGGAAGGTGGCAGCCCTGAAAGATGTTGCTGGTCTTCACCGTCCCCCTGCAGCCTATTCACAGGCACAACAGGATTCAGGACCCGGGCTTGCCCAGAGGAGGAACATCTCATGGCTCTCGTCCTCGGCAGAGCCTGTTTCCGAAAAGGCACACGTCCGGCTCCTTGTCCCACACGAAAGGTGGCAGCCCTGGAAGCTGTTGCTGGTCTTCACCGTCCCCCTGCAGCCTATTCACAGGCACAACAGGATCTGGGACCCGGGCTTGGCCAGAGGAGGAACATCTCATGGCTCTCGTCCTCGGCAGGGCCTGTTTCCAGAAAGGCACACGTCCGGCTCCTTGTCCCACAGTGAAGGTGGCAGCCGTGAAAGCTGTTGCTGGTCTTCACCGTGCCCCTGCATCCTATTCACAGGCACAACAGGATCTGGGACCCGGGCTTGCCCAGAGGAGGAACATCTCATGGCTCTCGTCCTCGGCAGGGCCTGTTTCCGAAAAGGCACACATCCGGCTCCTTCTCCCACACGGAAGGTGGCAGCCCTGAAAGCTGTTGCTGGTCTTCACCGTCCCCCTGCAGCCTATTCACAGGCACAACAGGATCTGGGACCCGGGCTTGACCAGAGGAGTTACATCTCATGGCTCTCGTCCTCGGCAGAGCCTGTTTCCGAAAAGGCACTCATCCTGCTCCTTGTCCCACACGGAAGGTGGCAGCCCTGAAAGCTGTTGCTGGTCTTCACCGTCCCCCTGCAGCCTATTCACAGGCACAACAGGATTCAGAACCGGGGCTTGCCCAGAGGAGGAACATCTCATGGCTCTCGTCCTCGGCAGGGCCTGTTTCCAGAAAGGCACACATCCGGCTCATTGTCCCACACGGAAGGTGGCAGCCCTGAAAGCTGTTGCTGGTCTTCACCGTCCCCCTGCAGCCTATTCACAGGCACAACAGGATTTGGACCCGGGCTTGCCCAGAGGAGGAACATCTCATGGCTCTCGTCCTCGGCAGAGCCTGATTCCGAAAAGGCACACGTCCGGCTCCTTGTCCCACACGGAAGGTGGCAGCCCTGAAAGCTGTTGCTGGTCTTCACCGTCCCCCTGCAGCCTATTCACAGGCACAACAGGATCTGGGACCCGGGCTTGCCCAGAGGAGGAACATCTCATGGCTCTCGTCCTCGGCACGGCCTGTTTCCAGAAAGGCACACGTCCGGCTCGTTGTCCCACAGTGAAGGTGGCAGCCGTGAAAGCTGTTGCTGGTCTTCACCGTCCCCCTGCAGCCTAATCACAGGCACAACAGGATCTGGGACCCGGGCTTGCCCAGAGGAGGAACATCTCATGGCTCTCGTCCTCGGCAGAGCTTGTTTCCGAAAAGGCACACGTCCGGCTCCTTGTCCCACACGGAAGGTGGCAGCCCTGGAAGCTGTTGCTGGTCTTCACCGTCCCCCTGCAGCCTATTCACAGGCACAACAGGATTCAGGACCCGGGCTTGCCCAGAGGAGGAACATCTCATGGCTCTCGTCCTCGGCAGAGCCTGTTTCCGAAAAGGCACTCATCCGGCTCCTTCTCCCACACGGAAGGTGGCAGCCGTGAAAGCTGTTGCTGGTCTTCACCGTCCCCCTGCAGCCTATTCACAGGCACAACAGGATCTGGGACCCGGGCTTGCCCAGAGGAGGAACATCTCATGGCTCTCGTCCTCGGCAGGGCCTGTATCCAGAAAGACACGTCCGGCTCCTTGTCCCACATGGAAGGTGGCAGCCGTGAAAGCTGTTGCTGGTCTTCACCGTCCCCCTGCAGCCTATCCACAGGCACAACAGGATTTGGACGCGGGCTTGCCCAGAGGAGGAACATCTCATGGCTCTCGTCCTCGGCAGATCCTGTTTCCGAAAAGGCACACGTCCGGCTCCTTGTCCCACACGGAAGGTTGCAGCCGTGAAAGCTGTTGCTGGTCTTCACCGTCCCCCTGCAGCCTATTCACAGGCACAACAGGATCTGGGACCCGGGCTTGCCCAGAGGAGGAACATCTCATGGCTCTCGTCCTCGGCAGGGCCTGTATCCAGAAAGACACGTCCGGCTCCTTGTCCCACACGGAAGGTGGCAGCCCTGAAAGCTGTTGCTGGTCTTCACTGTCCCTCTGTAGCCTATTCACAGGCACAACAGGTTCTGGGACCCGGGCTTGCCCAGAGGAGGAACATCTCATGGCTCTCGTCCTCGGCACGGCCTGTTTCCAGAAAGGCACACGTCCGGCTCCTGGTCCCACAGTGAAGGTGGCAGCCCTGAAAGCTGTTGCTGGTCTTCACCGTCCCCCTGTAGACTATTCACAGGCACAACAGGATCTGGGACCCGGGCTTGCCCAGAGGAGGAACATCTCATGGCTCTCGTCCTCGGCAGGGCCTGTTTCCAGAAAGGCACACGTCCGGCTCCTTGTCCCACAGTGAAGGTGGCAGCCGTGAAAGCTGTTGCTGGTCTTCACCGTCCCCCTGCAGCCTATTCACAGGCACAACAGGATCTGGGACCCGGGCTTGCCCAGAGGAGGAACATCTCATGGCTCTCGTCCTCGGCAGAGCCTGTTTCCGAAAAGGCACACATCCGGCTCCTTGTCCCACACGGAAGGTGGCAGCCCTGAAAGCTGTTGCTGGTCTTCACCGTCCCCCTGCAGCCTATTCACAGGCACAACAGGATCTGGGACCCGGGCTTGCCCAGAGGAGGAACATCTCATGGCTCTCGTCCTCGGCAGAGCCTGTTTCCGAAAAGGCACTCATCCGGCTCCTTGTCCCACACGGAAGGTGGCAGCCCTGAAAGCTGTTGCTGGTCTTCACCGTCCCCCTGCAGCCTATTCACAGGCACAACAGGATTCAGAACCGGGGCTTGCCCAGAGGAGGAATATCTCATGGCTCTCGTCCTCGGCAGAGCCTGACTCCGAAAAGGCAATAATCCAGCTCCTTGTACCACACGGAAGGTGGCAGCCCTGAAAGCTGTTGCTGGTCTTCACCGTCCCCCTGCAGCCTATTCACAGGCACAACAGGATTTGGACGCGGGCTTGCCCAGAGGAGGAACATCTCATGGCTCTCGTCCTCGGCAGATCCTGTTTCTGAAAATGCACACGTCCGGCTCCTTGTCCCACACAGAAGGTGGCAGCCCTGAAAGCTGTTGCTGGTCTTCACCGTCCCCCTGCAGACTATTCACAGGCACAACAGGATTCAGGACCCGGGCTTGCCCAGAGGAGGAACATCTCATGGCTCTCGTCCTCGGCAGAGCCTGTTTCCGAAAAGGCACACATCCGGCTCCTTGTCCCACACGGAAGGTGGCAGCCCTGAAAGCTGTTGCTGGTCTTCACCGTCCCCCTGCAGCCTATTCACAGGCACAACAGGATCTGGGACCCGGGCTTGCCCAGAGGAGGAACATCTCATGGCTCTCGTCCTCGGCAGAGCCTGTTTCCGAAAAGGCACTCATCCGGCTCCTTGTCCCACACGGAAGGTGGCAGCCCTGAAAGCTGTTGCTGGTCTTCACCGTCCCCCTGCAGCCTATTCACAGGCACAACAGGATTCAGAACCGGGGCTTGCCCAGAGGAGGAACATCTAATGGCTCTCGTCCTCGGCAGGGCCTGTTTCCAGAAAGGCACTCATCCGGCTCCTTGTCCCACACGGAAGGTGGCAGCCCTGAAAGCTGTTGCTGGTCTTCACCGTCCCCCTGCAGCCTATTCACAGGCACAACAGGATTTGGACCCGGGCTTGCCCAGAGGAGGAACATCTCATGGCTCTCGTCCTCGGCAGAGCCTGATTCCGAAAAGGCACACATCCGGCTCCTTGTCCCACACGGAAGGTGGCAGCCCTGAAAGCTGTTGCTGTTCTTCACCGTCCCCCTGCAGCCTATTCACAGGCACAACAGGATTCAGGACCCGGGCTTGCCCAGAGGAGGAACATCTCATGGCTCTCGTCCTCGGCAGGGCCTGTTTCCAGAAAGGCACCCGTCCGGCTCCTTGTCCCACATGGAAGGTGGCAGCCGTGAAAGCTGTTGCTGGTCTTCACCGTCCCCCTGCAGCCTATTCACAGGCACAACAGGATCTGGGACCCGGGCTTGCCCAGAGGAGGAACATCTCATGGCTCTCGTCCTCGGCAGAGCCTGTTTCCGGAAAGGCACACGTCCGGCTCCTTGTCCCACACGGAAGGTGGCAGCCCTGGAAGCTGTTGCTGGTCTTCACCGTCCCCCTGCAGCCTATTCACAGGCACAACAGGATCTGGGACCCGGGCTTGCCCAGAGGAGGAACATCTCATGGCTCTCGTCCTCGGCAGAGCCTGTTTCCGAAAATGCACACATCCGGCTCCTTGTCCCACACGGAAGGTGGCAGCCCTGAAAGATGTTGCTGGTCTTCACCGTCCCCCTGCAGCCTATTCACAGGCACAACAGGATTCAGGACCCGGGCTTGCCCAGAGGAGGAACATCTCATGGCTCTCGTCCTCGGCAGAGCCTGTTTCCGAAAAGGCACACGTCCGGCTCCTTGTCCCACACGAAAGGTGGCAGCCCTGGAAGCTGTTGCTGGTCTTCACCGTCCCCCTGCAGCCTATTCACAGGCACAACAGGATCTGGGACCCGGGCTTGGCCAGAGGAGGAACATCTCATGGCTCTCGTCCTCGGCAGGGCCTGTTTCCAGAAAGGCACACGTCCGGCTCCTTGTCCCACAGTGAAGGTGGCAGCCGTGAAAGCTGTTGCTGGTCTTCACCGTGCCCCTGCATCCTATTCACAGGCACAACAGGATCTGGGACCCGGGCTTGCCCAGAGGAGGAACATCTCATGGCTCTCGTCCTCGGCAGGGCCTGTTTCCGAAAAGGCACACATCCGGCTCCTTCTCCCACACGGAAGGTGGCAGCCCTGAAAGCTGTTGCTGGTCTTCACCGTCCCCCTGCAGCCTATTCACAGGCACAACAGGATCTGGGACCCGGGCTTGACCAGAGGAGGAACATCTCATGGCTCTCGTCCTCGGCAGAGCCTGTTTCCGAAAAGGCACTCATCCGGCTCCTTGTCCCACACGGAAGGTGGCAGCCCTGAAAGCTGTTGCTGGTCTTCACCGTCCCCCTGCAGCCTATTCACAGGCACAACAGGATTCAGAACCGGGGCTTGCCCAGAGGAGGAACATCTCATGGCTCTCGTCCTCGGCAGGGCCTGTTTCCAGAAAGGCACACATCCGGCTCATTGTCCCACACGGAAGGTGGCAGCCCTGAAAGCTGTTGCTGGTCTTCACCGTCCCCCTGCAGCCTATTCACAGGCACAACAGGATTTGGACCCGGGCTTGCCCAGAGGAGGAACATCTCATGGCTCTCGTCCTCGGCAGAGCCTGATTCCGAAAAGGCACACGTCCGGCTCCTTGTCCCACACGGAAGGTGGCAGCCCTGAAAGCTGTTGCTGGTCTTCACCGTCCCCCTGCAGCCTATTCACAGGCACAACAGGATCTGGGACCCGGGCTTGCCCAGAGGAGGAACATCTCATGGCTCTCGTCCTCGGCACGGCCTGTTTCCAGAAAGGCACACGTCCGGCTCGTTGTCCCACAGTGAAGGTGGCAGCCGTGAAAGCTGTTGCTGGTGTTCACCGTCCCCCTGCAGCCTAATCACAGGCACAACAGGATCTGGGACCCGGGCTTGCCCAGAGGAGGAACATCTCATGGCTCTCGTCCTCGGCAGAGCTTGTTTCCGAAAAGGCACACGTCCGGCTCCTTGTCCCACACGGAAGGTGGCAGCCCTGGAAGCTGTTGCTGGTCTTCACCGTCCCCCTGCAGCCTATTCACAGGCACAACAGGATTCAGGACCCGGGCTTGCCCAGAGGAGGAACATCTCATGGCTCTCGTCCTCGGCAGAGCCTGTTTCCGAAAAGGCACACGTCCGGCTCCTTGTCCCACAGTGAAGGTGGCAGCCGTGAAAGCTGTTGCTGGTCTTCACCGTCCCCCTGCAGCCTATTCACAGGCACAACAGGATCTGGGACCCGGGCTTGCCCAGAGGAGGAACATCTCATGGCTCTCATCCTCGGCAGAGCCTGACTCCGAAAAGGCACTCATCCGGCTCCTTGACCCACACGGAAGGTGGCAGCCGTGAAAGCTGTTGCTGGTCTTCACCGTCCCCCTGCAGCCTATTCACAGGCACAACAGGATCTGGGACCCGGGCTTGCCCAGAGGAGGAACATCTCATGGCTCTCGTCCTCGGCAGGGCCTGTATCCAGAAAGACACGTCCGGCTCCTTGTCCCACATGGAAGGTGGCAGCCGTGAAAGCTGTTGCTGGTCTTCACCGTCCCCCTGCAGCCTATCCACAGGCACAACAGGATATGGACGCGGGCTTGCCCAGAGGAGGAACATCTCATGGCTCTCGTCCTCGGCAGATCCTGTTTCCGAAAAGGCACACGTCCGGCTCCTTGTCCCACACGGAAGGTTGCAGCCGTGAAAGCTGTTGCTGGTCTTCACCGTCCCCCTGCAGCCTATTCACAGGCACAACAGGATCTGGGACCCGGGCTTGCCCAGAGAAGGAACATCTCATGGCTCTCGTCCTCGGCAGGGCCTGTATCCAGAAAGACACGTCCGGCTCCTTGTCCCACACGGAAGGTGGCAGCCCTGAAAGCTGTTGCTGGTCTTCACTGTCCCTCTGTAGCCTATTCACAGGCACAACAGGTTCTGGGACCCGGGCTTGCCCAGAGGAGGAACATCTCATGGCTCTCGTCCTCGCCACGGCCTGTTTCCAGAAAGGAACACGTCCGGCTCCTGGTCCCACAGTGAAGGTGGCAGCCCTGAAAGCTGTTGCTGGTCTTCACCGTCCCCCTGTAGACTATTCACAGGCACAACAGGATCTGGGACCCGGGCTTGCCCAGAGGAGGAACATCTCATGGCTCTCGTCCTCGGCAGGGCCTGTTTCCAGAAAGGCACACGTCCGGCTCCTTGTCCCACAGTGAAGGTGGCAGCCGTGAAAGCTGTTGCTGGTCTTCACCATCCCCCTGCAGCCTATTCACAGGCACAACAGGATCTGGGACCCGGGCTTGCCCAGAGGAGGAACATCTCATGGCTCTCGTCCTCGCAGGGCCTGTTTCCAGAAAGGCACAAGACCGGCTCCTGGTCCCACAGTGAAGGTGGCAGCCCTGAAAGCTGTTGCTGGTCTTCACCGTCCCCCTGTAGACTATTCACAGGCACAACAGGATCTGGGACCCGGGCTTGCCCAGAGGAGGAACATCTCATGGCTCTCGTCCTCGGCAGAGCCTGTTTCCGAAAAGGCACTCATCCGGCTCCTTGTCCCACACGGAAGGTGGCAGCCCTGAAAGCTGTTGCTGGTCTTCACCGTCCCCCTGCAGCCTATTCACAGGCACAACAGGATTTGGACGCGGGCTTGCCCAGAGGAGGAACATCTCATGGCTCTCGTCCTCGGCAGGTCCTGTTTCCGAAAATGCACACGTCCGGCTCCTTGTCCCACACGGAAGGTGGCAGCCCTGAAAGCTGTTGCTGGTCTTCACCGTCCCCCTGCAGCCTATTCACAGGCACAACAGGATCTGGGACCCGGGCTTGCCCAGAGAAGGCACATCTCATGGCTCTCGTCCTCGGCAGGGCCTGTATCCAGAAAGACACGTCCGGCTCATTGTCCCACACGGAAGGTGGCAGCCCTGAAAGCTGTTGCTGGTCTTCACCGTCCCCCTGCAGCCTATTCACAGGCACAACAGGATTTGGACCCGGGGCTTGCCTATAGGAGGAACATCTCATGGCTCTCGTCCTCGGCAGAGCCTGATTCCGAAAAGGCACACGTCCGGCTCCTTGTCCCACACGGAAGGTGGCAGCCCTGAAAGCTGTTGCTGGTCTTCACCGTCCCCCTGCAGCCTATTCACAGGCACAACAGGATCTGGGACCCGGGCTTGCCCAGAGGAGGAACATCTCATGGCTCTCGTCCTCGGCACGGCCTGTTTCCAGAAAGGCACACGTCCGGCTCCTTGTCCCACACGGAAGGTGGCAGCCGTGAAAGCTGTTGCTGGTGTTCACCGTCCCCCTGCAGCCTATTCACAGGCACAACAGGATCTGGGACCCGGGCTTGCCCAGAGGAGGAACATCTCATGGCTCTCGTCCTCGGCAGAGCTTGTTTCCGAAAAGGCACACGTCCGGCTCCTTGTCCCACACGGAAGGTGGCAGCCCTGAAAGATGTTGCTGGTCTTCACCGTCCCCCTGCAGACTATTCACAGGCACAACAGGATCTGGGACCCGGGCTTGCCCAGAGGAGGAACATCTCATGGCTCTCGTCCTCGGCAGAGTCTGACTCCGAAAAGGCACTCATCCGGCTCCTTGTCCCACACGGAAGGTGGCAGCCCTGAAAGCTGTTGCTGGTCTTCACCGTCCCCCTGCAGCCTATTCACAGGCACAACAGGATTCAGAACCGGGGCTTGCCCAGAGGAGGAACATCTAATGGCTATCGTCCTCGGCAGGGCCTGTTTCCAGACTCATCCGGCTCCTTGTCCCACACGGAAGGTGGCAGCCCTGAAAGCTGTTGCTGGTCTTCACCGTCCCCCTGCAGCCTATTCACAGGCACAACAGGATTTGGACCCGGGCTTGCCCAGAGGAGGAACATCTCATGGCTCTCGTCCTCGGCAGAGCCTGATTCCGAAAAGGCACACATCCGGCTCCTTGTCCCACACGGAAGGTGGCAGCCCTGAAAGCTGTTGCTGTTCTTCACCGTCCCCCTGCAGCCTATTCACAGGCACAACAGGATTCAGGACCCGGGCTTGCCCAGAGGAGGAACATCTCATGGCTCTCGTCCTCGGCAGGGCCTGTTTCCAGAAAGGCACCCGTCCGGCTCCTTGTCCCACATGGAAGGTGGCAGCCGTGAAAGCTGTTGCTGGTCTTCACCGTCCCCCTGCAGCCTATTCACAGGCACAACAGGATCTGGGACCCGGGCTTGCCCAGAGGAGGAACATCTCATGGCTCTCGTCCTCGGCAGAGCCTGTTTCCGGAAAGGCACACGTCCGGCTCCTTGTCCCACACGGAAGGTGGCAGCCCTGGAAGCTGTTGCTGGTCTTCACCGTCCCCCTGCAGCCTATTCACAGGCACAACAGGATCTGGGACCCGGGCTTGCCCAGAGGAGGAACATCTCATGGCTCTCGTCCTCGGCAGAGCCTGTTTCCGAAAATGCACACATCCGGCTCCTTGTCCCACACGGAAGGTGGCAGCCCTGAAAGATGTTGCTGGTCTTCACCGTCCCCCTGCAGCCTATTCACAGGCACAACAGGATTCAGGACCCGGGCTTGCCCAGAGGAGGAACATCTCATGGCTCTCGTCCTCGGCAGAGCCTGTTTCCGAAAAGGCACACGTCCGGCTCCTTGTCCCACACGAAAGGTGGCAGCCCTGGAAGCTGTTGCTGGTCTTCACCGTCCCCCTGCAGCCTATTCACAGGCACAACAGGATCTGGGACCCGGGCTTGGCCAGAGGAGGAACATCTCATGGCTCTCGTCCTCGGCAGGGCCTGTTTCCAGAAAGGCACACGTCCGGCTCCTTGTCCCACAGTGAAGGTGGCAGCCGTGAAAGCTGTTGCTGGTCTTCACCGTGCCCCTGCATCCTATTCACAGGCACAACAGGATCTGGGACCCGGGCTTGCCCAGAGGAGGAACATCTCATGGCTCTCGTCCTCGGCAGGGCCTGTTTCCGAAAAGGCACACATCCGGCTCCTTCTCCCACACGGAAGGTGGCAGCCCTGAAAGCTGTTGCTGGTCTTCACCGTCCCCCTGCAGCCTATTCACAGGCACAACAGGATCTGGGACCCGGGCTTGACCAGAGGAGGAACATCTCATGGCTCTCGTCCTCGGCAGAGCCTGTTTCCGAAAAGGCACTCATCCGGCTCCTTGTCCCACACGGAAGGTGGCAGCCCTGAAAGCTGTTGCTGGTCTTCACCGTCCCCCTGCAGCCTATTCACAGGCACAACAGGATTCAGAACCGGGGCTTGCCCAGAGGAGGAACATCTCATGGCTCTCGTCCTCGGCAGGGCCTGTTTCCAGAAAGGCACACATCCGGCTCATTGTCCCACACGGAAGGTGGCAGCCCTGAAAGCTGTTGCTGGTCTTCACCGTCCCCCTGCAGCCTATTCACAGGCACAACAGGATTTGGACCCGGGCTTGCCCAGAGGAGGAACATCTCATGGCTCTCGTCCTCGGCAGAGCCTGATTCCGAAAAGGCACACGTCCGGCTCCTTGTCCCACACGGAAGGTGGCAGCCCTGAAAGCTGTTGCTGGTCTTCACCGTCCCCCTGCAGCCTATTCACAGGCACAACAGGATCTGGGACCCGGGCTTGCCCAGAGGAGGAACATCTCATGGCTCTCGTCCTCGGCACGGCCTGTTTCCAGAAAGGCACACGTCCGGCTCGTTGTCCCACAGTGAAGGTGGCAGCCGTGAAAGCTGTTGCTGGTGTTCACCGTCCCCCTGCAGCCTAATCACAGGCACAACAGGATCTGGGACCCGGGCTTGCCCAGAGGAGGAACATCTCATGGCTCTCATCCTCGGCAGAGCCTGACTCCGAAAAGGCACTCATCCGGCTCCTTGTCCCACACGGAAGGTGGCAGCCGTGAAAGCTGTTGCTGGTCTTCACCGTCCCCCTGCAGCCTATTCACAGGCACAACAGGATCTGGGACCCGGGCTTGCCCAGAGGAGGAACATCTCATGGCTCTCGTCCTCGGCAGGGCCTGTATCCAGAAAGACACGTCCGGCTCCTTGTCCCACACGGAAGGTGGCAGCCCTGAAAGCTGTTGCTGGTCTTCACCGTCCCCCTGCAGCCTATTCACAGGCACAACAGGATTTGGACGCGGGCTTGCCCAGAGGAGGAACATCTCATGGCTCTCGTCCTCGGCAGATCCTGTTTCCGAAAAGGCACACGTCCGGCTCCTTGTCCCACACGGAAGGTTGCAGCCGTGAAAGCTGTTGCTGGTCTTCACCGTCCCCCTGCAGCCTATTCACAGGCACAACAGGATCTGGGACCCGGGCTTGCCCAGAGAAGGAACATCTCATGGCTCTCGTCCTCGGCAGGGCCTGTATCCAGAAAGACACGTCCGGCTCCTTGTCCCACACGGAAGGTGGCAGCCCTGAAAGCTGTTGCTGGTCTTCACTGTCCCTCTGTAGCCTATTCACAGGCACAACAGGTTCTGGGACCCGGGCTTGCCCAGAGGAGGAACATCTCATGGCTCTCGTCCTCGCCACGGCCTGTTTCCAGAAAGGAACACGTCCGGCTCCTGGTCCCACAGTGAAGGTGGCAGCCCTGAAAGCTGTTGCTGGTCTTCACCGTCCCCCTGTAGACTATTCACAGGCACAACAGGATCTGGGACCCGGGCTTGCCCAGAGGAGGAACATCTCATGGCTCTCGTCCTCGGCAGGGCCTGTTTCCAGAAAGGCACACGTCCGGCTCCTTGTCCCACAGTGAAGGTGGCAGCCGTGAAAGCTGTTGCTGGTCTTCACCATCCCCCTGCAGCCTATTCACAGGCACAACAGGATCTGGGACCCGGGCTTGCCCAGAGGAGGAACATCTCATGGCTCTCGTCCTCGCAGGGCCTGTTTCCAGAAAGGCACAAGACCGGCTCCTGGTCCCACAGTGAAGGTGGCAGCCCTGAAAGCTGTTGCTGGTCTTCACCGTCCCCCTGTAGACTATTCACAGGCACAACAGGATCTGGGACCCGGGCTTGCCCAGAGGAGGAACATCTCATGGCTCTCGTCCTCGGCAGAGCCTGTTTCCGAAAAGGCACTCATCCGGCTCCTTGTCCCACACGGAAGGTGGCAGCCCTGAAAGCTGTTGCTGGTCTTCACCGTCCCCCTGCAGCCTATTCACAGGCACAACAGGATTTGGACGCGGGCTTGCCCAGAGGAGGAACATCTCATGGCTCTCGTCCTCGGCAGGTCCTGTTTCCGAAAATGCACACGTCCGGCTCCTTGTCCCACACGGAAGGTGGCAGCCCTGAAAGCTGTTGCTGGTCTTCACCGTCCCCCTGCAGCCTATTCACAGGCACAACAGGATCTGGGACCCGGGCTTGCCCAGAGAAGGCACATCTCATGGCTCTCGTCCTCGGCAGGGCCTGTATCCAGAAAGACACGTCCGGCTCATTGTCCCACACGGAAGGTGGCAGCCCTGAAAGCTGTTGCTGGTCTTCACCGTCCCCCTGCAGCCTATTCACAGGCACAACAGGATTTGGACCCGGGCTTGCCTAGAGGAGGAACATCTCATGGCTCTCGTCCTCGGCAGAGCCTGATTCCGAAAAGGCACACGTCCGGCTCCTTGTCCCACACGGAAGGTGGCAGCCCTGAAAGCTGTTGCTGGTCTTCACCGTCCCCCTGCAGCCTATTCACAGGCACAACAGGATCTGGGACCCGGGCTTGCCCAGAGGAGGAACATCTCATGGCTCTCGTCCTCGGCACGGCCTGTTTCCAGAAAGGCACACGTCCGGCTCCTTGTCCCACACGGAAGGTGGCAGCCGTGAAAGCTGTTGCTGGTGTTCACCGTCCCCCTGCAGCCTATTCACAGGCACAACAGGATCTGGGACCCGGGCTTGCCCAGAGGAGGAACATCTCATGGCTCTCGTCCTCGGCAGAGCTTGTTTCCGAAAGGCACACGTCCGGCTCCTTGTCCCACACGGAAGGTGGCAGCCCTGAAAGATGTTGCTGGTCTTCACCGTCCCCCTGCAGACTATTCACAGGCACAACAGGATCTGGGACCCGGGCTTGCCCAGAGGAGGAACATCTCATGGCTCTCGTCCTCGGCAGAGTCTGACTCCGAAAAGGCACTCATCCGGCTCCTTGTCCCACACGGAAGGTGGCAGCCCTGAAAGCTGTTGCTGGTCTTCACCGTCCCCCTGCAGCCTATTCACAGGCACAACAGGATTCAGAACCGGGGCTTGCCCAGAGGAGGAACATCTAATGGCTTTCGTCCTCGGCAGGGCCTGTTTCCAGAAAGGCACTCATCCGGCTCCTTGTCCCACACGGAAGGTGGCAGCCCTGAAAGCTGTTGCTGGTCTTCACCGTCCCCCTGCAGCCTATTCACAGGCACAACAGGATTTGGACCCGGGCTTGCCCAGAGGAGGAACATCTCATGGCTCTCGTCCTCGGCAGAGCCTGATTCCGAAAAGGCACACATCCGGCTCCTTGTCCCACACGGAAGGTGGCAGCCCTGAAAGCTGTTGCTGTTCTTCACCGTCCCCCTGCAGCCTATTCACAGGCACAACAGGATTCAGGACCCGGGCTTGCCCAGAGGAGGAACATCTCATGGCTCTCGTCCTCGGCAGGGCCTGTTTCCAGAAAGGCACCCGTCCGGCTCCTTGTCCCACATGGAAGGTGGCAGCCGTGAAAGCTGTTGCTGGTCTTCACCGTCCCCCTGCAGCCTATTCACAGGCACAACAGGATCTGGGACCCGGGCTTGCCCAGAGGAGGAACATCTCATGGCTCTCGTCCTCGGCAGAGCCTGTTTCCGGAAAGGCACACGTCCGGCTCCTTGTCCCACACGGAAGGTGGCAGCCCTGGAAGCTGTTGCTGGTCTTCACCGTCCCCCTGCAGCCTATTCACAGGCACAACAGGATCTGGGACCCGGGCTTGCCCAGAGGAGGAACATCTCATGGCTCTCGTCCTCGGCAGAGCCTGTTTCCGAAAATGCACACATCCGGCTCCTTGTCCCACACGGAAGGTGGCAGCCCTGAAAGATGTTGCTGGTCTTCACCGTCCCCCTGCAGCCTATTCACAGGCACAACAGGATTCAGGACCCGGGCTTGCCCAGAGGAGGAACATCTCATGGCTCTCGTCCTCGGCAGAGCCTGTTTCCGTAAAGGCACACGTCCGGCTCCTTGTCCCACACGAAAGGTGGCAGCCCTGGAAGCTGTTGCTGGTCTTCACCGTCCCCCTGCAGCCTATTCACAGGCACAACAGGATCTGGGACCCGGGCTTGGCCAGAGGAGGAACATCTCATGGCTCTCGTCCTCGGCAGGGCCTGTTTCCAGAAAGGCACACGTCCGGCTCCTTGTCCCACAGTGAAGGTGGCAGCCGTGAAAGCTGTTGCTGGTCTTCACCGTGCCCCTGCATCCTATTCACAGGCACAACAGGATCTGGGACCCGGGCTTGCCCAGAGGAGGAACATCTCATGGCTCTCGTCCTCGGCAGGGCCTGTTTCCGAAAAGGCACACATCCGGCTCCTTCTCCCACACGGAAGGTGGCAGCCCTGAAAGCTGTTGCTGGTCTTCACCGTCCCCCTGCAGCCTATTCACAGGCACAACAGGATCTGGGACCCGGGCTTGACCAGAGGAGGAACATCTCATGGCTCTCGTCCTCGGCAGAGCCTGTTTCCGAAAAGGCACTCATCCGGCTCCTTGTCCCACACGGAAGGTGGCAGCCCTGAAAGCTGTTGCTGGTCTTCACCGTCCCCCTGCAGCCTATTCACAGGCACAACAGGATTCAGAACCGGGGCTTGCCCAGAGGAGGAACATCTCATGGCTCTCGTCCTCGGCAGGGCCTGTTTCCAGAAAGGCACACATCCGGCTCATTGTCCCACACGGAAGGTGGCAGCCCTGAAAGCTGTTGCTGGTCTTCACCGTCCCCCTGCAGCCTATTCACAGGCACAACAGGATTTGGACCCGGGCTTGCCCAGAGGAGGAACATCTCATGGCTCTCGTCCTCGGCAGAGCCTGATTCCGAAAAGGCACACGTCCGGCTCCTTGTCCCACACGGAAGGTGGCAGCCCTGAAAGCTGTTGCTGGTCTTCACCGTCCCCCTGCAGCCTATTCACAGGCACAACAGGATCTGGGACCCGGGCTTGCCCAGAGGAGGAACATCTCATGGCTCTCGTCCTCGGCACGGCCTGTTTCCAGAAAGGCACACGTCCGGCTCGTTGTCCCACAGTGAAGGTGGCAGCCGTGAAAGCTGTTGCTGGTGTTCACCGTCCCCCTGCAGCCTAATCACAGGCACAACAGGATCTGGGACCCGGGCTTGCCCAGAGGAGGAACATCTCATGGCTCTCATCCTCGGCAGAGCCTGACTCCGAAAAGGCACTCATCCGGCTCCTTGTCCCACACGGAAGGTGGCAGCCGTGAAAGCTGTTGCTGGTCTTCACCGTCCCCCTGCAGCCTATTCACAGGCACAACAGGATCTGGGACCCGGGCTTGCCCAGAGGAGGAACATCTCATGGCTCTCGTCCTCGGCAGGGCCTGTATCCAGAAAGACACGTCCGGCTCCTTGTCCCACACGGAAGGTGGCAGCCCTGAAAGCTGTTGCTGGTCTTCACCGTCCCCCTGCAGCCTATTCACAGGCACAACAGGATTTGGACGCGGGCTTGCCCAGAGGAGGAACATCTCATGGCTCTCGTCCTCGGCAGATCCTGTTTCCGAAAAGGCACACGTCCGGCTCCTTGTCCCACACGGAAGGTTGCAGCCGTGAAAGCTGTTGCTGGTCTTCACCGTCCCCCTGCAGCCTATTCACAGGCACAACAGGATCTGGGACCCGGGCTTGCCCAGAGAAGGAACATCTCATGGCTCTCGTCCTCGGCAGGGCCTGTATCCAGAAAGACACGTCCGGCTCCTTGTCCCACACGGAAGGTGGCAGCCCTGAAAGCTGTTGCTGGTCTTCACTGTCCCTCTGTAGCCTATTCACAGGCACAACAGGTTCTGGGACCCGGGCTTGCCCAGAGGAGGAACATCTCATGGCTCTCGTCCTCGGCACGGCCTGTTTCCAGAAAGGCACACGTCCGGCTCCTGGTCCCACAGTGAAGGTGGCAGCCCTGAAAGCTGTTGCTGGTCTTCACCGTCCCCCTGTAGACTATTCACAGGCACAACAGGATCTGGGACCCGGGCTTGCCCAGAGGAGGAACATCTCATGGCTCTCGTCCTCGGCAGGGCCTGTTTCCAGAAAGGCACACGTCCGGCTCCTTGTCCCACAGTGAAGGTGGCAGCCGTGAAAGCTGTTGCTGGTCTTCACCGTCCCCCTGCAGCCTATTCACAGGCACAACAGGATCTGGGACCCGGGCTTGCCCAGAGGAGGAACATCTCATGGCTCTCGTCCTCGCAGGGCCTGTTTCCAGAAAGGCACAAGACCGGCTCCTGGTCCCACAGTGAAGGTGGCAGCCCTGAAAGCTGTTGCTGGTCTTCACCGTCCCCCTGTAGACTATTCACAGGCACAACAGGATCTGGGACCCGGGCTTGCCCAGAGGAGGAACATCTCATGGCTCTCGTCCTCGGCAGAGCCTGTTTCCGAAAAGGCACTCATCCGGCTCCTTGTCCCACACGGAAGGTGGCAGCCCTGAAAGCTGTTGCTGGTCTTCACCGTCCCCCTGCAGCCTATTCACAGGCACAACAGGATTTGGACGCGGGCTTGCCCAGAGGAGGAACATCTCATGGCTCTCGTCCTCGGCAGGTCCTGTTTCCGAAAATGCACACGTCCGGCTCCTTGTCCCACACGGAAGGTGGCAGCCCTGAAAGCTGTTGCTGGTCTTCACCGTCCCCCTGCAGCCTATTCACAGGCACAACAGGATCTGGGACCCGGGCTTGCCCAGAGGAGGAACATCTCATGGCTCTCGTCCTCGGCAGGGCCTGTTTCCGAAAAGGCACACATCCGGCTCCTTCTCCCACACGGAAGGTGGCAGCCCTGAAAGCTGTTGCTGGTCTTCACCGTCCCCCTGCAGCCTATTCACAGGCACAACAGGATCTGGGACCCGGGCTTGACCAGAGGAGGAACATCTCATGGCTCTCGTCCTCGGCAGAGCCTGTTTCCGAAAAGGCACTCATCCGGCTCCTTGTCCCACACGGAAGGTGGCAGCCCTGAAAGCTGTTGCTGGTCTTCACCGTCCCCCTGCAGCCTATTCACAGGCACAACAGGATTCAGAACCGGGGCTTGCCCAGAGGAGGAACATCTCATGGCTCTCGTCCTCGGCAGGGCCTGTTTCCAGAAAGGCACACATCCGGCTCATTGTCCCACACGGAAGGTGGCAGCCCTGAAAGCTGTTGCTGGTCTTCACCGTCCCCCTGCAGCCTATTCACAGGCACAACAGGATTTGGACCCGGGCTTGCCCAGAGGAGGAACATCTCATGGCTCTCGTCCTCGGCAGAGCCTGATTCCGAAAAGGCACACGTCCGGCTCCTTGTCCCACACGGAAGGTGGCAGCCCTGAAAGCTGTTGCTGGTCTTCACCGTCCCCCTGCAGCCTATTCACAGGCACAACAGGATCTGGGACCCGGGCTTGCCCAGAGGAGGAACATCTCATGGCTCTCGTCCTCGGCAGGGCCTGTTTCCAGAAAGGCACACGTCCGGCTCGTTGTCCCACAGTGAAGGTGGCAGCCGTGAAAGCTGTTGCTGGTGTTCACCGTCCCCCTGCAGCCTAATCACAGGCACAACAGGATCTGGGACCCGGGCTTGCCCAGAGGAGGAACATCTCATGGCTCTCATCCTCGGCAGAGCCTGACTCCGAAAAGGCACTCATCCGGCTCCTTGTCCCACACTGAAGGTGGCAGCCGTGAAAGCTGTTGCTGGTCTTCACCGTCCCCCTGCAGCCTATTCACAGGCACAACAGGATCTGGGACCCGGGCTTGCCCAGAGGAGGAACATCTCATGGCTCTCGTCCTCGGCAGGGCCTGTATCCAGAAAGACACGTCCGGCTCCTTGTCCCACACGGAAGGTGGCAGCCCTGAAAGCTGTTGCTGGTCTTCACCGTCCCCCTGCAGCCTATTCACAGGCACAACAGGATTTGGACGCGGGCTTGCCCAGAGGAGGAACATCTCATGGCTCTCGTCCTCGGCAGATCCTGTTTCCGAAAAGGCACACGTCCGGCTCCTTGTCCCACACGGAAGGTTGCAGCCGTGAAAGCTGTTGCTGGTCTTCACCGTCCCCCTGCAGCCTATTCACAGGCACAACAGGATCTGGGACCCGGGCTTGCCCAGAGAAGGAACATCTCATGGCTCTCGTCCTCGGCAGGGCCTGTATCCAGAAAGACACGTCCGGCTCCTTGTCCCACACGGAAGGTGGCAGCCCTGAAAGCTGTTGCTGGTCTTCACTGTCCCTCTGTAGCCTATTCACAGGCACAACAGGTTCTGGGACCCGGGCTTGCCCAGAGGAGGAACATCTCATGGCTCTCGTCCTCGGCACGGCCTGTTTCCAGAAAGGCACACGTCCGGCTCCTGGTCCCACAGTGAAGGTGGCAGCCCTGAAAGCTGTTGCTGGTCTTCACCGTCCCCCTGTAGACTATTCACAGGCACAACAGGATCTGGGACCCGGGCTTGCCCAGAGGAGGAACATCTCATGGCTCTCGTCCTCGGCAGGGCCTGTTTCCAGAAAGGCACACGTCCGGCTCCTTGTCCCACAGTGAAGGTGGCAGCCGTGAAAGCTGTTGCTGGTCTTCACCGTCCCCCTGCAGCCTATTCACAGGCACAACAGGATCTGGGACCCGGGCTTGCCCAGAGGAGGAACATCTCATGGCTCTCGTCCTCGCAGGGCCTGTTTCCAGAAAGGCACAAGACCGGCTCCTGGTCCCACAGTGAAGGTGGCAGCCCTGAAAGCTGTTGCTGGTCTTCACCGTCCCCCTGTAGACTATTCACAGGCACAACAGGATCTGGGACCCGGGCTTGCCCAGAGGAGGAACATCTCATGGCTCTCGTCCTCGGCAGAGCCTGTTTCCGAAAAGGCACTCATCCGGCTCCTTGTCCCACACGGAAGGTGGCAGCCCTGAAAGCTGTTGCTGGTCTTCACCGTCCCCCTGCAGCCTATTCACAGGCACAACAGGATTTGGACGCGGGCTTGCCCAGAGGAGGAACATCTCATGGCTCTCGTCCTCGGCAGGTCCTGTTTCCGAAAATGCACACGTCCGGCTCCTTGTCCCACACGGAAGGTGGCAGCCCTGAAAGCTGTTGCTGGTCTTCACCGTCCCCCTGCAGCCTATTCACAGGCACAACAGGATCTGGGACCCGGGCTTGCCCAGAGAAGGCACATCTCATGGCTCTCGTCCTCGGCAGGGCCTGTATCCAGAAAGACACGTCCGGCTCATTGTCCCACACGGAAGGTGGCAGCCCTGAAAGCTGTTGCTGGTCTTCACCGTCCCCCTGCAGCCTATTCACAGGCACAACAGGATTTGGACCCGGGCTTGCCTAGAGGAGGAACATCTCATGGCTCTCGTCCTCGGCAGAGCCTGATTCCGAAAAGGCACACGTCCGGCTCCTTGTCCCACACGGAAGGTGGCAGCCCTGAAAGCTGTTGCTGGTCTTCACCGTCCCCCTGCAGCCTATTCACAGGCACAACAGGATCTGGGACCCGGGCTTGCCCAGAGGAGGAACATCTCATGGCTCTCGTCCTCGGCACGGCCTGTTTCCAGAAAGGCACACGTCCGGCTCCTTGTCCCACACGGAAGGTGGCAGCCGTGAAAGCTGTTGCTGGTGTTCACCGTCCCCCTGCAGCCTATTCACAGGCACAACAGGATCTGGGACCCGGGCTTGCCCAGAGGAGGAACATCTCATGGCTCTCGTCCTCGGCAGAGCTTGTTTCCGAAAAGGCACACGTCCGGCTCCTTGTCCCACACGGAAGGTGGCAGCCCTGAAAGATGTTGCTGGTCTTCACCGTCCCCCTGCAGACTATTCACAGGCACAACAGGATCTGGGACCCGGGCTTGCCCAGAGGAGGAACATCTCATGGCTCTCGTCCTCGGCAGAGCCTGACTCCGAAAAGGCACTCATCCGGCTCCTTGTCCCACACGGAAGGTGGCAGCCGTGAAAGCTGTTGCTGGTCTTCACCGTCCCCCTGCAGCCTATTCACAGGCACAACAGGATCTGGGACCCGGGCTTGCCCAGAGGAGGAACATCTCATGGCTCTCGTCCTCGGCAGGGCCTGTATCCAGAAAGACACGTCCGGCTCCTTGTCCCACACGGAAGTGTAGACATTCGTCTGATCACCCCGTGGGACTCGGCACAGGGTCCACCATACCCTGGGCCACAGAGCACTGACACCAATATGAGGATGCTGCAAATGGCGTTTATTCAACTGCGTCACGCCCTTATATACTGCCTGTCGGTCATCCCGCCTCCTTTAACCCTTCTCTTTCCGTACATCGCGAGATCTTCCGAGCGCCAATCCCTACAATTCCCCCCTCACTATGGCGGATGACCGACGGTACAAACTGGCGTTACAGTTATAAGTGATCCCACCACCTCATGGTAATTCGTGTACTGGTGGGTACCCGCACTCTGTATAAAGAGTTTCCGCACGCAAACAGTCAGTGCTGGTATCCCACAACAAACCATAATAACCACCACCAAAAGGATTCCAAATAGGGTCAACGTTTTTCAGTCAATCAAAGACAGGAGCCATTGCCAGGTCGACGAGAGGAGATTGTCAAGCCACTGTCACCTGCCTCCTGTAATTGATTGGCTTTGTCTAAAAGCATATCATAGTCCCCCGCTTATGGGGTACACACAGCGGTTGCTGTAAAGTGGATCTGCGGTGTTCAAAACATCGGTCACACCATTTTGATGTTCGGCTGGTGCGCCTCCAGAGTTGTTGTCCACAGCGGTCATACTTGGTAAGCACCCAAGGGTCACAACGACCACAGTGCAGGTACTCAGATGATCTTCTGAACGGCATCCTGCAAAATAACTCACAACAAATCGTTATTGACTGAGGTCTGGTTTCAACCACCGTGACGGCACCCAGCGCACACGTGAGTCTGGGTGCTCTGATGATTGTACTGCAGCATACCCTCTTCCCTGTGTCACCAAGCGCCTCCCACCTTCCCACTTTCCTGTTGGGTCTCAACTAGTGCTGCTTGTAATCTGTTCGTCCAAGCTTCCTTCTAAATCAAAAAAAAATGGGAGTCAAAATCATACTGCAAAACTGTCGCGAATCCCAGGGAGTCAGTGAACCTGAAAAAAAAACCACGTCTAACAGAGAGCCTGTCATGGGATGTCCTAAGCCGTATTCATCCACGGTCTTCTTCACTTGTTGCAAAAGCTTGCTATCTAACGGAGACCACTCCACCCCCACACCACCTGGACCAGCTCGGACTGGGCAAACTAAAGGGGGTCCTTCAAAACGTATGCCGTCCATAACACATTCCTTTGCTACAATTTTCCAGTCTGGCAACGTGATCTTTGGTGAATCGGGAACTCCTTTCTGTTCCCCAGCTGCTTGTAGCAGCTGCCGCTGTTGCTTCACCTGCTCCTGTATCTCCTCTACTACTCGCTGCAACATCTGCAGCGGATCTGTAGCTGGGCCGGGCACAGGTATTAAAGGCATAGGCGTTGCTGTTTCACTGGCTGCTGCCGACTGCGCCTTACAGTCGGAGATAGCCTTTTGTTTTACCGCTGCGTGCGGCGGACGACAGCGGTGTCCGCCCACCAGCTGCCACGCCTCCTCTAACCGTTGAGCCGACCCCTCGATTGAGTCCGGACCACTCTCTTCCTCTTCCGCTACGCGCGTAAGAGGGGGTGTCCTGACTTTCTTTCCTCCTTCCTTTGGCCGTGCTCCGCCTCTCCCGACCTCCGGAGAGACATCCGGGGAGAAGGCGGATGTCGGCGCCATCTTAGGGTGAGCTTGTGGCGCGGTTCGCAAAACACGTCCCGGCACCCAATCCTCCGGATCATACAGGGGAACCGCTCCCTCCTCTGCCTGCTCCTTTTCCGATCCCTTCATCACCGCCCTCTCCGCCTCCTCTAGTCTCTGCCTCTCCTTCTCCCGTCTCCTTTGCTCAGCCACGGGTTCCTCTGCCTCCTGAATTAACTGTCGATCTTTCTCCCGCTCCTCCTCTCTCGCCCGTTCACGCTCCCGTTCAAACTCCTCCCAAGGGTATCCCGGTGGTTCGGCCGGTGCCGACGGCTGCACTGGGAGCACCAGAGGCGTCTGCTCCGCTACCTCCGTCAGCCCTTCTGTCCGCGCCCCCCCATCCGCCTGCACGCCCCGCTCCGCCTGCGCGTGCATCAATCTCTTTGCTTCGTTCCATGTTAAGCCCTCCTCCCGCACTTTCCTGAAAATCGCCCTAATCCGCCCCCACGTCTTTAACTCCGGACCATGCTGCGTCGCCATAGCCCGTTCCGCTAAAGCCGCGGTGCATTTCGGCCAGCACTCAGGAGACAATATGTCCCCCGGGCGCTCTATCGCTTCCTCTTTCAGGAGCCGCTCTAGGCAAGCTTTCGCTTCTTTTTGTCCCATAGGGATTTTTACCTCTCTAGAGCACGAGTCCAACACCTTCAGGACTCCTTCCATGCCTGGCCAGGCCTTCGATTACGCCCCGCGTAATCCGCCGATGTCCAATCACGTCGGGGTCACCACTTGTAGACATTCGTCTGATCACCCCGTGGGACTCGGCACAGGGTCCACCATACCCTGGGCCACAGAGCACTGACACCAATATGAGGATGCTGCAAATGGCGTTTATTCAACTGCGTCACGCCCTTATATACTGCCTGTCGGTCATCCCGCCTCCTTTAACCCTTCTCTTTCCGTACATCGCGAGATCTTCCGAGCGCCAATCCCTACACGGAAGGTGGCAGCCGTGAAAGCTGTTGCTGGTCTTCACCGTCCCCCTGCAGCCTATTCACAGGCACAACAGGATTTGGACGCGGGCTTGCCCAGAGGAGGAACATCTCATGGCTCTCGTCCTCGGCAGATCCTGTTTCCGAAAATGCACACGTCCGGCTCCTTGTCCCACACGGAAGGTGGCAGCCCTGAAAGCTGTTGCTGGTCTTCACCGTCCCCCTGCAGCCTATTCACAGGCACAACAGGATCTGGGACCCGGGCGTGGCCAGAGGAGGAACATCTCATGGCTCTCGTCCTCGGCACGGCCTGTTTCCAGAAAGGCACACGTCCGGCTCCTTGTCCCACACGGAAGGTGGCAGCCGTGAAAGCTGTTGCTGGTGTTCACCGTCCCCCTGCAGCCTATTCACAGGCACAACAGGATCTGGGACCCGGTCTTGCCCAGAGGAGGAACATCTCATGGCTCTCGTCCTCGGCAGAGCTTGTTTCCGAAAAGGCACACGTCCGGCTCCTTATACCACACGCAAGGTGGCAGCCCTGAAAGATGTTGCTGGTCTTCACCGTCCCCCTGCAGACTATTCACAGGCACAACAGGAACTGGGACCCGGGCTTGCCCAGAGGAGGAACATCTCATGGCTCTCGTCCTCGGCAGGGCCTGTATCCAGAAAGACACGTCCGGCTCCTTGTCCCACACGGAAGGTGGCAGCCCTGAAAGCTGTTGCTGGTCTTCACCGTCCCCCTGCAGCCTATTCACAGGCACAACAGGATTTGGACCCGGGCTTGCCCAGAGGAGGAACATCTCATGGCTCTCGTCCTCGGCAGGGCCTGTTTCCAGAAAGGCACACATCCGGCTCCTTGTCCCACACGGAAGGTGGCAGCCCTGAAAGCTGTTGCTGGTCTTCACCGTCCCCCTGCAGCCTATTCACAGGCACAACAGGATCTGGGACCCGGGCTTGCCCAGAGGAGGAACATCTCATGGCTCTCGTCCTCGGCACGGCCTGTTTCCAGAAAGGCACACGTCCGGCTCCTTGTCCCACAGTGAAGGTGGCAGCCGTGAAAGCTGTTGCTGGTCTTCACCGTCCCCCTGCAGCCTATTCACAGGCACAACAGGATCTGGGACCCGGGCTTGCCCAGAGGAGGAACATCTCATGGCTCTCGTCCTCGGCAGAGCTTGTTTCCAAAAAGGCACACGTCCGGCTCCTTATCCCACACGCAAGGTGGCAGCCCTGAAAGATGTTGCTGGTCTTCACCGTCCCCCTGCAGACTATTCACAGGCACAACAGGATCTGGGACCCGGGCTTGCCCAGAGGAGGAACATCTCATGGCTCTCGTCCTCGGCAGGGCCTGTATCAAGAAAGACACGTCCGGCTCCTTGTCCCACACGGAAGGTTGCAGCCGTGAAAGCTGTTGCTGGTCTTCACCGTCCCCCTGCAGCCTATTCACAGGCACAACAGGATTCAGGACCGGGGCTTGCCCAGAGGAGGAACATCTCATGGCTCTCGTCCTCGGCAGGTCCTGTTTCCGAAAATGCACACGTCCGGCTCCTTGTCCCACACGGAAGGTGGCAGCCCTGAAAGCTGTTGCTGGTCTTCACCGTCCCCCTGCAGCCTATTCACAGGCACAACAGGATTTGGACCCGGGCTTGCCTAGAGGAGGAACATCTTATGGCTCTCGTCCTCGGCAGAGCCTGATTCCGAAAAGGCACACGTCCGGCTCCTTGTCCCACACGGAAGGTGGCAGCCCTGAAAGCTGTTGCTGGTCTTCACCGTCCCCCTGCAGCCTATTCACAGGCACAACAGGATCTGGGACCCGGGCTTGCCCAGAGGAGGAACATCTCATGGCTCTCGTCCTCGGCACGGCCTGTTTCCAGAAAGGCACACGTCCGGCTCCTTGTCCCACACGGAAGGTGGCAGCCCTGAAAGATGTTGCTGGTCTTCTCCGTCCCCCTGCAGACTATTCACAGGCACAACAGGATCTGGGACCCGGGCTTGCCCAGAGGAGGAACATCTCATGGCTCTCGTCCTCGGCAGAGCCTGACTCCGAAAAGGCACTCATCCGGCTCCTTGTCCCACACGGAAGGTGGCAGCCGTGAAAGCTGTTGCTGGTCTTCACCGTCCCCCTGCAGCCTATTCACAGGCACAACAGGATCTGGGACCCGGGCTTGCCCAGAGGAGGAACATCTCATGGCTCTCGTCCTCGGCAGGGCCTGTATCCAGAAAGACACGTCCGGCTCCTTGTCCCACACGGAAGGTGGCAGCCCTGAAAGCTGTTGCTGGTCTTCACCGTCCCCCTGCAGCCTATTCACAGGCACAACAGGATCTGGGACCCGGGCTTGCCCAGAGAAGGAACATCTCATGGCTCTCGTCCTCGGCAGGGCCTGTATCCAGAAAGACACGTCCGGCTCCTTGTCCCACACGGAAGGTGGCAGCCCTGAAAGCTGTTGCTGGTCTTCACCGTCCCCCTGTAGCCTATTCACAGGCACAACAGGTTCTGGGACCCGGGCGTGGCCAGAGGAGGAACATCTCATGGCTCTCGTCCTCGGCACGGCCTGTTTCCAGAAAGGCACACGTCCGGCTCCTTGTCCCACACGGAAGGTGGCAGCCCTGGAAGCTGTTGCTGGTCTTCACCGTCCCCCTGCAGCCTATTCACAGGCACAACAGGATCTGGGACCCGGCCTTGCCCAGAGGAGGAACATCTCATGGCTCTCGTCCTCGGCAGGGCCTGTTTCCATAAAGGCACAAGACCGGCTCCTTGTCCCACACGGAAGGTGGCAGCCCTGAAAGCTGTTGCTGGTCTTCACCGTCCCCCTGCAGCCTATTCACAGGCACAACAGGATTCAGGACCCGGGCTTGCCCAGAGGAGGAACATCTCATGGCTCTCGTCCTCGGCAGAGCCTGTTTCCGAAAAGGCACACATCCGGCTCCTTGTCCCACACGGAAGGTGGCAGCCCTGAAAGCTGTTGCTGGTCTTCACCGTCCCCCTGCAGCCTATTCACAGGCACAACAGGATCTGGGACTCGGGCTTGCCCAGAGGAGGAACATCTCATGGCTCTCGTCCTCGGCACGGCCTGTTTCCGAAAAGGCACTCATCCGGCTCCTTGTCCCACACGGAAGGTGGCAGCCGTGAAAGCTGTTGCTGGTGTTCACCGTCCCCCTGCAGCCTATTCACAGGCACAACAGGATCTGGGACCCGGGCTTGCCCAGAGGAGGAACATCTCATGGCTCTCGTCCTCGGCAGAGCTTGTTTCCGAAAAGGCACACGTCCGGCTCCTTATCCCACACGCAAGGTGGCAGCCCTGAAAGATGTTGCTGGTCTTCACCGTCCCCCTGCAGACTATTCACAGGCACAACAGGATCTGGGACCCGGGCTTGCCCAGAGGAGGAACATCTCATGGCTCTCGTCCTCGGCAGGGCCTGTATCCAGAAAGACACGTCCGGCTCCTTGTCCCACACGGAAGGTGGCAGCCGTGAAAGCTGTTGCTGGTCTTCACCGTCCCCCTGCAGCCTATTCACAGGCACAACAGGATTTGGACGCGGGCTTGCCCAGAGGAGGAACATCTCATGGCTCTCGTCCTCGGCAGATCCTGTTTCCGAAAATGCACACGTCCGGCTCCTTGTCCCACACGGAAGGTGGCAGCCCTGAAAGCTGTTGCTGGTCTTCACCGTCCCCCTGCAGCCTATTCACAGGCACAACAGGATCTGGGACCCGGGCTTGCCCAGAGGAGGAACATCTCATGGCTCTCGTCCTCGGCAGGGCCTGTATCCAGAAAGACACGTCCGGCTCCTTGTCCCACACGGAAGGTGGCAGCCCTGAATGCTGTTGCTGGTCTTCACCGTCCCCCTGCAGCCTATTCACAGGCACAACAGGATCTGGGACTCGGGCTTGCCCAGAGGAGGAACATCTCATGGCTCTCGTCCTCGGCACGGCCTGTTTCCGAAAAGGCACTCATCCGGCTCCTTGTCCCACACGGAAGGTGGCAGCCGTGAAAGCTGTTGCTGGTGTTCACCGTCCCCCTGCAGCCTATTCACAGGCACAACAGGATCTGGGACCCGGGCTTGCCCAGAGGAGGAACATCTCATGGCTCTCGTCCTCGGCAGAGCTTGTTTCCGAAAAGGCACACGTCCGGCTCCTTATCCCACACGCAAGGTGGCAGCCCTGAAAGATGTTGCTGGTCTTCACCGTCCCCCTGCAGACTATTCACAGGCACAACAGGATCTGGGACCCGGGCTTGCCCAGAGGAGGAACATCTCATGGCTCTCGTCCTCGGCAGGGCCTGTATCCAGAAAGACACGTCCGGCTCCTTGTCCCACACGGAAGGTGGCAGCCGTGAAAGCTGTTGCTGGTCTTCACCGTCCCCCTGCAGCCTATTCACAGGCACAACAGGATTTGGACGCGGGCTTGCCCAGAGGAGGAACATCTCATGGCTCTCGTCCTCGGCAGATCCTGTTTCCGAAAATGCACACGTCCGGCTCCTTGTCCCACACGGAAGGTGGCAGCCCTGAAAGCTGTTGCTGGTCTTCACCGTCCCCCTGCAGCCTATTCACAGGCACAACAGGATCTGGGACCCGGGCTTGCCCAGAGAAGGAACATCTCATGGCTCTCGTCCTCGGCAGGGCCTGTATCCAGAAAGACACGTCCGGCTCATTGTCCCACACGGAAGGTGGCAGCCCTGAAAGCTGTTGCTGGTCTTCACCGTCCCCCTGCAGCCTATTCACAGGCACAACAGGATTTGGACCCGGGCTTGCCCAGAGGAGGAACATCTCATGGCTCTCGTCCTCGGCAGGGCCTGTTTCCAGAAAGGCACACGTCCGGCTCCTTGTCCCACACGGAAGGTGGCAGCCCTGAAAGCTGTTGCTGGTCTTCACCGTCCCCCTGCAGCCTATTCACAGGCACAACAGGATTTGGACCCGGGCTTGCCCAGAGGAGGAACATCTCATGGCTCTCGTCCTCGGCAGGGCCTGTTTCCAGAAAGGCACACATCCGGCTCCTTGTCCCACACGGAAGGTGGCAGCCCTGAAAGCTGTTGCTGGTCTTCACCGTCCCCCTGCAGCCTATTCACAGGCACAACAGGATCTGGGACCCGGGCTTGCCCAGAGGAGGAACATCTCATGGCTCTCGTCCTCGGCACGGCCTGTTTCCAGAAAGGCACACGTCCGGCTCCTTGTCCCACAGTGAAGGTGGCAGCCGTGAAAGCTGTTGCTGGTGTTCACCGTCCCCCTGCAGCCTATTCACAGGCACAACAGGATCTGGGACCCGGGCTTGCCCAGAGGAGGAACATCTCATGGCTCTCGTCCTCGGCAGAGCTTGTTTCCGAAAAGGCACACGTCCGGCTCCTTATCCCACACGCAAGGTGGCAGCCCTGAAAGATGTTGCTGGTCTTCACCGTCCCCCTGCAGACTATTCACAGGCACAACAGGATCTGGGACCCGGGCTTGCCTAGAGGAGGAACATCTCATGGCTCTCGTCCTCGGCAGAGCCTGATTCCGAAAAGGCACACGTCCGGCTCCTTGTCCCACACGGAAGGTGGCAGCCCTGAAAGCTGTTGCTGGTCTTCACCGTCCCCCTGCAGCCTATTCACAGGCACAACAGGATCTGGGACCCGGGCTTGCCCAGAGGAGGAACATCTCATGGCTCTCGTCCTCGGCACGGCCTGTTTCCAGAAAGGCACACGTCCGGCTCCTTGTCCCACAGTGAAGGTGGCACCCGTGAAAGCTGTTGCTGGTGTTCACCGTCCCCCTGCAGCCTATTCACAGGCACAACAGGATCTGGGACCCGGGCTTGCCCAGAGGAGGAACATCTCATGGCTCTCGTCCTCGGCAGAGCTTGTTTCCGAAAAGGCACACGTCCGGCTCCTTGTCCCACACGGAAGGTGGCAGCCCTGAAAGATGTTGCTGGTCTTCACCGTCCCCCTGCAGACTATTCACAGGCACAACAGGATTTGGACCCGGGCTTGCCCAGAGGAGGAACATCTCATGGCTCTCGTCCTCGGCAGATCCTGTTTCCGAAAAGGCATACGTCCGGCTCCTTGTCCCACACGGAAGGTGGCAGCCCTGAAAGCTGTTGCTGGTCTTCACCGTCCCCCTGCAGCCTATTCACAGGCACAACAGGATCTGGGACCCAGGCTTGCCCAGAGAAGGAACATCTCATGGCTCTCGTCCTCGGCAGGGCCTGTATCCAGAAAGACACGTCCGGCTCCTTGTCCCACACGGAAGGTGGCAGCCCTGAAAGCTGTTGCTGGTCTTCACCGTCCCCCTGTAGCCTATTCACAGGCACAACAGGTTCTGGGACCCGGGCGTGGCCAGAGGAGGAACATCTCATGGCTCTCGTCCTCGGCACGGCCTGTTTCCAGAAAGGCACACGTCCGGCTCCTTGTCCCACACGGAAGGTGGCAGCCCTGGAAGCTGTTGCTGGTCTTCACCGTCCCCCTGCAGCCTATTCACAGGCACAACAGGATCTGGGAGCCGGGCTTGCCCAGAGGAGGAACATCTCATGGCTCTCGTCCTCGGCAGGGCCTGTTTCCATAAAGGCACACGTCCGGCTCCTTGTCCCACACGGAAGGTGGCAGCCCTGAAAGCTGTTGCTGGTCTTCACCGTCCCCCTGCAGCCTATTCACAGGCACAACAGGATTCAGGACCCGGGCTTGCCCAGAGGAGGAACATCTCATGGCTCTCGTCCTCGGCAGAGCCTGTTTCCGAAAAGGCACACATCCGGCTCCTTGTCCCACACGGAAGGTGGCAGCCCTGAAAGCTGTTGCTGGTCTTCACCGTCCCCCTGCAGCCTATTCACAGGCACAACAGGATCTGGGACCCGGGCTTGCCCAGAGGAGGAACATCTCATGGCTCTCGTCCTCGGCAGAGCCTGTTTCCAAAAAGGCACTCATCCGGCTCCTTGTCCCACACGGAAGGTGGCAGCCCTGAAAGCTGTTGCTGGTGTTCACCGTCCCCCTGCAGCCTATTCACAGGCACAACAGGATCTGGGACCCGGGCTTGCCCAGAGGAGGAACATCTCATGGCTCTCGTCCTCGGCAGAGCTTGTTTCCGAAAAGGCACACGTCCGGCTCCTTATCCCACACGCAAGGTGGCAGCCCTGAAAGATGTTGCTGGTCTTCACCGTCCCCCTGCAGCCTATTCACAGGCACAACAGGATCTGGGACCCGGGCTTGCCCAGAGGAGGAACATCTCATGGCTCTCGTCCTCGGCAGGGCCTGTATCCAGAAAGACACGTCCGGCTCATTGTCCCACACGGAAGGTGGCAGCCCTGAAAGCTGTTGCTGGTCTTCACCGTCCCCCTGCAGCCTATTCACAGGCACAACAGGATTTGGACCCGGGCTTGCCTAGAGGAGGAACATCTCATGGCTCTCGTCCTCGGCAGAGCCTGATTCCGAAAAGGCACACGTCCGGCTCCTTGTCCCACACGGAAGGTGGCAGCCCTGAAAGCTGTTGCTGGTCTTCACCGTCCCCCTGCAGCCTATTCACAGGCACAACAGGATCTGGGACCCGGGCTTGCCCAGAGGAGGAACATCTCATGGCTCTCGTCCTCGGCACGGCCTGTTTCCAGAAAGACACACGTCCGGCTCCTTGTCCCACACGGAAGGTGGCAGCCGTGAAAGCTGTTGCTGGTGTTCACCGTCCCCCTGCAGCCTATTCACAGGCACAACAGGATCTGGGACCCGGGCTTGCCCAGAAGAGGAACATCTCATGGCTCTCGTCCTCGGCAGAGCTTGTTTCCGAAAAGGCACACGTCCGGCTCCTTGTCCCACACGGAAGGTGGCAGCCCTGAAAGATGTTGCTGGTCTTCACCGTCCCCCTGCAGACTATTCACAGGCACAACAGGATCTGGGACCCGGGCTTGCCCAGAGGAGGAACATCTCATGGCTCTCGTCCTCGGCAGAGCCTGACTCCGAAAAGGCACTCATCCGGCTCCTTGTCCCACACGGAAGGTGGCAGCCGTGAAAGCTGTTGCTGGTCTTCACCGTCCCCCTGCAGCCTATTCACAGGCACAACAGGATCTGGGACCCGGGCTTGCCCAGAGGAGGAACATCTCATGGTTCTCGTCCTCGGCAGGGCCTGTATCCAGAAAGACACGTCCGGCTCCTTGTCCCACACGGAAGGTGGCAGCCCTGAAAGCTGTTGCTGGTCTTCACCGTCCCCCTGCAGCCTATTCACAGGCACAACAGGATTTGGACCCGGGCGTGCCCAGAGGAGGAACATCTCATGGCTCTCGTCCTCGGCAGAGCCTGTTTCCGAAAAGGCATACGTCCGGCTCCTTGTCCCACACGGAAGGTGGCAGCCCTGAAAGCTGTTGCTGGTCTTCACCGTCCCCCTGCAGCCTATTCACAGGCACAACAGGATCTGGGACCCGGGCTTGCCCAGAGAAGGAACATCTCATGGCTCTCGTCCTCGGCAGGGCCTGTATCCAGAAAGACACGTCCGGCTCCTTGTCCCACACGGAAGGTGGCAGCCCTGAAAGCTGTTGCTGGTCTTCACCGTCCCCCTGTAGCCTATTCACAGGCACAACAGGTTCTGGGACCCGGGCGTGGCCAGAGGAGGAACATCTCATGGCTCTCGTCCTCGGCACGGCCTGTTTCCAGAAAGGCACACGTCCGGCTCCTTGTCCCACACGGAAGGTGGCAGCCCTGAAAGCTGTTGCTGGTGTTCACCGTCCCCCTGCAGCCTATTCACAGGCACAACAGGATCTGGGACCCGGCCTTGCCCAGAGGAGGAACATCTCATGGCTCTCGTCCTCGGCAGGGCCTGTTTCCATAAAGGCACAAGACCGGCTCCTTGTCCCACACGGAAGGTGGCAGCCCTGAAAGCTGTTGCTGGTCTTCACCGTCCCCCTGTAGCCTATTCACAGGCACAACAGGATTCAGGACCCGGGCTTGCCCAGAGGAGGAACATCTCATGGCTCTCGTCCTCGGCAGAGCCTGTTTCCGAAAAGGCACACATCCGGCTCCTTGTCCCACACGGAAGGTGGCAGCCCTGAAAGCTGTTGCTGGTCTTCACCGTCCCCCTGCAGCCTATTCACAGGCACAACAGGATCTGGGACCCGGGCTTGCCCAGAGGAGGAACATCTCATGGCTCTCGTCCTCGGCAGAGCCTGTTTCCAAAAAGGCACTCATCCGGCTCCTTGTCCCACACGGAAGGTGGCAGCCCTGAAAGCTGTTGCTGGTCTTCACCGTCCCCCTGCAGCCTATTCACAGGCACAACAGGATTCAGAACCGGGGCTTGCCCAGAGGAGGAACATCTCATGGCTCTCGTCCTCGGCAGGGCCTGTTTCCAGAAAGGCACACATCCGGCTCCTTGTCCCACACGCAAGGTGGCAGCCCTGAAAGATGTTGCTGGTCTTCACCGTCCCCCTGCAGCCTATTCACAGGCACAACAGGATCTGGGACTCGGGCTTGCCCAGAGGAGGAACATCTCATGGCTCTCGTCCTCGGCACGGCCTGTTTCCACTAAGGCACACGTCCGGCTCCTTGTCCCACACGGAAGGTGGCAGCCGTGAAAGCTGTTGCTGGTGTTCACCGTCCCCCTGCAGCCTATTCACAGGCACAACAGGATCTGGGACCCGGGCTTGCCCAGAGGAGGAACATCTCATGGCTCTCGTCCTCGGCAGAGCTTGTTTCCGAAAAGGCACACGTCCGTCTCCTTATCCCACACGCAAGGTGGCAGCCCTGAAAGATGTTGCTGGTCTTCACCGTCCCCCTGCAGACTATTCACAGGCACAACAGGATCTGGGACCCGGGCTTGCCCAGAGGAGGAACATCTCATGGCTCTCGTCCTCGGCAGGGCCTGTATCCAGAAAGACACGTCCGGCTCCTTGTCCCACACGGAAGGTGGCAGCCCTGAAAGATGTTGCTGGTCTTCACCGTCCCCCTGCAGACTATTCACAGGCACAACAGGATTTGGACCCGGGCTTGCCCAGAGGAGGAACATCTCATGGCTCTCGTCCTCGGCAGATCCTGTTTCCGAAAAGGCATACGTCCGGCTCCTTGTCCCACACGGAAGGTGGCAGCCCTGAAAGCTGTTGCTGGTCTTCACCGTCCCCCTGCAGCCTATTCACAGGCACAACAGGATCTGGGACCCAGGCTTGCCCAGAGAAGGAACATCTCATGGCTCTCGTCCTCGGCAGGGCCTGTATCCAGAAAGACACGTCCGGCTCCTTGTCCCACACGGAAGGTGGCAGCCCTGAAAGCTGTTGCTGGTCTTCACCGTCCCCCTGTAGCCTATTCACAGGCACAACAGGTTCTGGGACCCGGGCGTGGCCAGAGGAGGAACATCTCATGGCTCTCGTCCTCGGCACGGCCTGTTTCCAGAAAGGCACACGTCCGGCTCCTTGTCCCACACGGAAGGTGGCAGCCCTGGAAGCTGTTGCTGGTCTTCACCGTCCCCCTGCAGCCTATTCACAGGCACAACAGGATCTGGGAGCCGGGCTTGCCCAGAGGAGGAACATCTCATGGCTCTCGTCCTCGGCAGGGCCTGTTTCCATAAAGGCACACGTCCGGCTCCTTGTCCCACACGGAAGGTGGCAGCCCTGAAAGCTGTTGCTGGTCTTCACCGTCCCCCTGCAGCCTATTCACAGGCACAACAGGATTCAGGACCCGGGCTTGCCCAGAGGAGGAACATCTCATGGCTCTCGTCCTCGGCAGAGCCTGTTTCCGAAAAGGCACACATCCGGCTCCTTGTCCCACACGGAAGGTGGCAGCCCTGAAAGCTGTTGCTGGTCTTCACCGTCCCCCTGCAGCCTATTCACAGGCACAACAGGATCTGGGACCCGGGCTTGCCCAGAGGAGGAACATCTCATGGCTCTCGTCCTCGGCAGAGCCTGTTTCCAAAAAGGCACTCATCCGGCTCCTTGTCCCACACGGAAGGTGGCAGCCCTGAAAGCTGTTGCTGGTGTTCACCGTCCCCCTGCAGCCTATTCACAGGCACAACAGGATCTGGGACCCGGGCTTGCCCAGAGGAGGAACATCTCATGGCTCTCGTCCTCGGCAGAGCTTGTTTCCGAAAAGGCACACGTCCGGCTCCTTATCCCACACGCAAGGTGGCAGCCCTGAAAGATGTTGCTGGTCTTCACCGTCCCCCTGCAGCCTATTCACAGGCACAACAGGATCTGGGACCCGGGCTTGCCCAGAGGAGGAACATCTCATGGCTCTCGTCCTCGGCAGGGCCTGTATCCAGAAAGACACGTCCGGCTCATTGTCCCACACGGAAGGTGGCAGCCCTGAAAGCTGTTGCTGGTCTTCACCGTCCCCCTGCAGCCTATTCACAGGCACAACAGGATTTGGACCCGGGCTTGCCTAGAGGAGGAACATCTCATGGCTCTCGTCCTCGGCAGAGCCTGATTCCGAAAAGGCACACGTCCGGCTCCTTGTCCCACACGGAAGGTGGCAGCCCTGAAAGCTGTTGCTGGTCTTCACCGTCCCCCTGCAGCCTATTCACAGGCACAACAGGATCTGGGACCCGGGCTTGCCCAGAGGAGGAACATCTCATGGCTCTCGTCCTCGGCACGGCCTGTTTCCAGAAAGACACACGTCCGGCTCCTTGTCCCACACGGAAGGTGGCAGCCGTGAAAGCTGTTGCTGGTGTTCACCGTCCCCCTGCAGCCTATTCACAGGCACAACAGGATCTGGGACCCGGGCTTGCCCAGAAGAGGAACATCTCATGGCTCTCGTCCTCGGCAGAGCTTGTTTCCGAAAAGGCACACGTCCGGCTCCTTGTCCCACACGGAAGGTGGCAGCCCTGAAAGATGTTGCTGGTCTTCACCGTCCCCCTGCAGACTATTCACAGGCACAACAGGATCTGGGACCCGGGCTTGCCCAGAGGAGGAACATCTCATGGCTCTCGTCCTCGGCAGAGCCTGACTCCGAAAAGGCACTCATCCGGCTCCTTGTCCCACACGGAAGGTGGCAGCCGTGAAAGCTGTTGCTGGTCTTCACCGTCCCCCTGCAGCCTATTCACAGGCACAACAGGATCTGGGACCCGGGCTTGCCCAGAGGAGGAACATCTCATGGTTCTCGTCCTCGGCAGGGCCTGTATCCAGAAAGACACGTCCGGCTCCTTGTCCCACACGGAAGGTGGCAGCCCTGAAAGCTGTTGCTGGTCTTCACCGTCCCCCTGCAGCCTATTCACAGGCACAACAGGATTTGGACCCGGGCTTGCCCAGAGGAGGAACATCTCATGGCTCTCGTCCTCGGCAGAGCCTGTTTCCGAAAAGGCATACGTCCGGCTCCTTGTCCCACACGGAAGGTGGCAGCCCTGAAAGCTGTTGCTGGTCTTCACCGTCCCCCTGCAGCCTATTCACAGGCACAACAGGATCTGGGACCCGGGCTTGCCCAGAGAAGGAACATCTCATGGCTCTCGTCCTCGGCAGGGCCTGTATCCAGAAAGACACGTCCGGCTCCTTGTCCCACACGGAAGGTGGCAGCCCTGAAAGCTGTTGCTGGTCTTCACCGTCCCCCTGTAGCCTATTCACAGGCACAACAGGTTCTGGGACCCGGGCGTGGCCAGAGGAGGAACATCTCATGGCTCTCGTCCTCGGCACGGCCTGTTTCCAGAAAGGCACACGTCCGGCTCCTTGTCCCACACGGAAGGTGGCAGCCCTGAAAGCTGTTGCTGGTGTTCACCGTCCCCCTGCAGCCTATTCACAGGCACAACAGGATCTGGGACCCGGGCTTGCCCAGAGGAGGAACATCTCATGGCTCTCGTCCTCGGCAGGGCCTGTTTCCATAAAGGCACAAGACCGGCTCCTTGTCCCACACGGAAGGTGGCAGCCCTGAAAGCTGTTGCTGGTCTTCACCGTCCCCCTGTAGCCTATTCACAGGCACAACAGGATTCAGGACCCGGGCTTGCCCAGAGGAGGAACATCTCATGGCTCTCGTCCTCGGCAGAGCCTGTTTCCGAAAAGGCACACATCCGGCTCCTTGTCCCACACGGAAGGTGGCAGCCCTGAAAGCTGTTGCTGGTCTTCACCGTCCCCCTGCAGCCTATTCACAGGCACAACAGGATCTGGGACCCGGGCTTGCCCAGAGGAGGAACATCTCATGGCTCTCGTCCTCGGCAGAGCCTGTTTCCAAAAAGGCACTCATCCGGCTCCTTGTCCCACACGGAAGGTGGCAGCCCTGAAAGCTGTTGCTGGTCTTCACCGTCCCCCTGCAGCCTATTCACAGGCACAACAGGATTCAGAACCGGGGCTTGCCCAGAGGAGGAACATCTCATGGCTCTCGTCCTCGGCAGGGCCTGTTTCCAGAAAGGCACACATCCGGCTCCTTGTCCCACACGCAAGGTGGCAGCCCTGAAAGATGTTGCTGGTCTTCACCGTCCCCCTGCAGCCTATTCACAGGCACAACAGGATCTGGGACTCGGGCTTGCCCAGAGGAGGAACATCTCATGGCTCTCGTCCTCGGCACGGCCTGTTTCCACTAAGGCACACGTCCGGCTCCTTGTCCCACACGGAAGGTGGCAGCCGTGAAAGCTGTTGCTGGTGTTCACCGTCCCCCTGCAGCCTATTCACAGGCACAACAGGATCTGGGACCCGGGCTTGCCCAGAGGAGGAACATCTCATGGCTCTCGTCCTCGGCAGAGCTTGTTTCCGAAAAGGCACACGTCCGTCTCCTTATCCCACACGCAAGGTGGCAGCCCTGAAAGATGTTGCTGGTCTTCACCGTCCCCCTGCAGACTATTCACAGGCACAACAGGATCTGGGACCCGGGCTTGCCCAGAGGAGGAACATCTCATGGCTCTCGTCCTCGGCAGGGCCTGTATCCAGAAAGACACGTCCGGCTCCTTGTCCCACACGGAAGGTGGCAGCCGTGAAAGCTGTTGCTGGTCTTCACCGTCCCCCTGCAGCCTATTCACAGGCACAACAGGATTTGGACGCGGGCTTGCCCAGAGGAGGAACATCTCATGGCTCTCGTCCTCGGCAGATCCTGTTTCCGAAAATGCACACGTCCGGCTCCTTGTCCCACACGGAAGGTGGCAGCCCTGAAAGCTGTTGCTGGTCTTCACCATCCCCCTGCAGCCTATTCACAGGCACAACAGGATCTGGGACCCGGGCTTGCCCAGAGAAGGAACATCTCATGGCTCTCGTCCTCGGCAGGGCCTGTATCCAGAAAGACACGTCCGGCTCCTTGTCCCACACGGAAGGTGGCAGCCCTGAAAGCTGTTGCTGGTCTTCACCGTCCCCCTGCAGCCTATTCACAGGCACAACAGGATTTGGACCCGGGCTTGCCCAGAGGAGGAACATCTCATGGCTCTCGTCCTCGGCAGGGCCTGTTTCCAGAAAGGCACACATCCGGCTCCTTGTCCCACACGGAAGGTGGCAGCCCTGAAAGCTGTTGCTGGTCTTCACCGTCCCCCTGCAGCCTATTCACAGGCACAACAGGATCTGGGACCCGGGCTTGCCCAGAGGAGGAACATCTCATGGCTCTCGTCCTCGGCACGGCCTGTTTCCAGAAAGGCACACGTCCGGCTCCTTGTCCCACACGGAAGGTGGCAGCCGTGAAAGCTGTTGCTGGTGTTCACTGTCCCCCTGCAGCCTATTCACAGGCACAACAGGATCTGGGACCCGGGCTTGCCCAGAGGAGGAACATCTCATGGCTCTCGTCCTCGGCACGGCCTCTTTCCAGAAAGGCACACGTCCGGCTCCTTGTCCCACACGGAAGGTGGCAGCCGTGAAAGCTGTTGCTGGTGTTCACCGTCCCCCTGCAGCCTATTCACAGGCACAACAGGATCTGGGACCCGGGCTTGCCCAGAGGAGGAACATCTCATGGCTCTCGTCCTCGGCAGAGCTTGTTTCCGAAAAGGCACACGTCCGGCTCCTTATCCCACACGGAAGGTGGCAGCCGTGAAAGATGTTGCTGGTCTTCACCGTCCCCCTGCAGACTATTCACAGGCACAACAGGATCTGGGACCCGGGCTTGCCCAGAGGAGGAACATCTCATGGCTCTCGTCCTCGGCAGGGCCTGTATCCAGAAAGACACGTCCGGCTCCTTGTCCCACACGGAAGGTTGCAGCCGTGAAAGCTGTTGCTGGTCTTCACCGTCCCCCTGCAGCCTATTCACAGGCACAACAGGATTTGGACGCGGGCTTGCCCAGAGGAGGAACATCTCATGGCTCTCGTCCTCGGCAGGTCCTGTTTCCGAAAATGCACACGTCCGGCTCCTTGTCCCACACGGAAGGTGGCAGCCCTGAAAGCTGTTGCTGGTCTTCACCGTCCCCCTGCAGCCTATTCACAGGCACAACAGGATCTGGGACCCGGGCTTGCCCAGAGAAGGAACATATCATGGCTCTCGTCCTCGGCAGGGCCTGTATCCAGAAAGACACGTCCGGCTCATTGTCCCACACGGAAGGTGGCAGCCGTGAAAGCTGTTGCTGGTGTTCACCGTCCCCCTGCAGCCTATTCACAGGCACAACAGGATTTGGGCCCGGGCTTGCCCAGAGGAGGAACATCTCATGGCTCTCGTCCTCGGCAGATCCTGTTTCCGAAAAGGCACTCATCCGGCTCCTTGTCCCACACGGAAGGTGGCAGCCCTGAAAGCTGTTGCTGGTCTTCACCGTCCCCCTGCAGCCTATTCACAGGCACAACAGGATCTGGGACCCGGGCTTGCCCAGAGGAGGAACATCTCATGGCTCTCGTCCTCGGCACGGCCTGTTTCCAGAAAGGCACACGTCCGGCTCCTTGTCCCACAGTGAAGGTGGCAGCCGTGAAAGCTGTTGCTGGTGTTCACCGTCCCCCTGCAGCCTATTCACAGGCACAACAGGATCTGGGACCCGGGCTTGCCCAGAGGAGGAACATCTCATGGCTCTCGTCCTCGGCAGAGCTTGTTTCCGAAAAGGCACACGTCCGGCTCCTTGTCCCACACGGAAGGTGGCAGCCCTGAAAGATGTTGCTGGTCTTCACCGTCCCCCTGCAGACTATTCACAGGCACAACAGGATCTGGGACCCGGGCTTGCCCAGAGGAGGAACATCTCATGGCTCTCGTCCTCGGCAGAGCCTGACTCCGAAAAGGCACTCATCCGGCTCCTTGTCCCACACGGAAGGTGGCAGCCGTGAAAGCTGTTGCTGGTCTTCACCGTCCCCCTGCAGCCTATTCACAGGCACAACAGGATCTGGGACCCGGGCTTGGCCAGAGGAGGAACATCTCATGGCTCTCGTCCTCGGCAGGGCCTGTATCCAGAAAGACTCGTCCGGCTCCTTGTCCCACACGGAAGGTGGCAGCCCTGAAAGCTGTTGCTGGTCTTCACCGTCCCCCTGCAGCCTATTCACAGGCACAACAGGATTTGGACGCGGGCTTGCCCAGAGGAGGAACATCTCATGGCTCTCGTCCTCGGCAGATCCTGTTTCCGAAAATGCACACGTCCGGCTCCTTGTCCCACACGGAAGGTGGCAGCCCTGAAAGCTGTTGCTGGTCTTCACCGTCCCCCTGCAGCCTATTCACAGGCACAACAGGATCTGGGACCCGGGCTTGCCCAGAGAAGGAACATCTCATGGCTCTCGTCCTCGGCAGGGCCTGTATCCAGAAAGACACGTCCGGCTCCTTGTCCCACACGGAAGGTGGCAGCCCTGAAAGCTGTTGCTGGTCTTCACCGTCCCCCTGTAGCCTATTCACAGGCACAACAGGTTCTGGGACGCGGGCGTGGCCAGAGGAGGAACATCTCATGGCTCTCGTCCTCGGCACGGCCTGTTTCCAGAAAGGCACACGTCCGGCTCCTTGTCCCACACGGAAGGTGGCAGCCCTGGAAGCTGTTGCTGGTCTTCACCGTCCCCCTGCAGCCTATTCACAGGCACAACAGGATCTGGGACCCGGCCTTGCCCAGAGGAGGAACATCTCATGGCTCTCGTCCTCGGCAGGGCCTGTTTCCATAAAGGCACAAGACCGGCTCCTTGTCCCACACGGAAGGTGGCAGCCCTGAAAGCTGTTGCTGGTCTTCACCGTCCCCCTGCAGCCTATTCACAGGCACAACAGGATTCAGGACCCGGGCTTGCCCAGAGGAGGAACATCTCATGGCTCTCGTCCTCGGCAGAGCCTGTTTCCGAAAAGGCACACATCCGGCTCCTTGTCCCACACGGAAGGTGGCAGCCCTGAAAGCTGTTGCTGGTCTTCACCGTCCCCCTGCAGCCTATTCACAGGCACAACAGGATCTGGGACCCGGGCTTGCCCAGAGAAGGAACATCTCATGGCTCTCGTCCTCGGCAGGGCCTGTATCCAGAAAGACACGTCCGGCTCATTGTCCCACACGGAAGGTGGCAGCCCTGAAAGCTGTTGCTGGTCTTCACCGTCCCCCTGCAGCCTATTCACAGGCACAACAGGATCTGGGACCCGGGCTTGCCCAGAGGAGGAACATCTCATGGCTCTCGTCCTCGGCAGGGCCTGTATCCAGAAAGACACGTCCGGCTCCTTGTCCCACACGGAAGGTTGCAGCCGTGAAAGCTGTTGCTGGTGTTCACCGTCCCCCTGCAGCCTATTCACAGGCACAACAGGATTTGGGCCCGGGCTTGCCCAGAGGAGGAACATCTCATGGCTCTCGTCCTCGGCAGAGCCTGTTTCCGAAAAGGCACTCATCCGGCTCCTTGTCCCACACGGAAGGTGGCAGCCCTGAAAGCTGTTGCTGGTCTTCACCGTCCCCCTGCAGCCTATTCACAGGCACAACAGGATCTGGGACCCGGGCTTGCCCAGAGGAGGAACATCTCATGGCTCTCGTCCTCGGCACGGCCTGTTTCCAGAAAGGCACACGTCCGGCTCGTTGTCCCACAGTGAAGGTGGCAGCCGTGAAAGCTGTTGCTGGTGTTCACCGTCCCCCTGCAGCCTAATCACAGGCACAACAGGATCTGGGACCCGGGCTTGCCCAGAGGAGGAACATCTCATGGCTCTCGTCCTCGGCAGAGCTTGTTTCCGAAAAGGCACACGTCCGGCTCCTTGTCCCACACGGAAGGTGGCAGCCCTGGAAGCTGTTGCTGGTCTTCACCGTCCCCCTGCAGCCTATTCACAGGCACAACAGGATTCAGGACCCGGGCTTGCCCAGAGGAGGAACATCTCATGGCTCTCGTCCTCGGCAGAGCCTGTTTCCGAAAAGGCACACGTCCGGCTCCTTGTCCCACAGTGAAGGTGGCAGCCGTGAAAGCTGTTGCTGGTGTTCACCGTCCCCCTGCAGCCTATTCACAGGCACAACAGGATCTGGGACCCGGGCTTGCCCAGAGGAGGAACATCTCATGGCTCTCATCCTCGGCAGAGCCTGACTCCGAAAAGGCACTCATCCGGCTCCTTGTCCCACACGGAAGGTGGCAGCCGTGAAAGCTGTTGCTGGTCTTCACCGTCCCCCTGCAGCCTATTCACAGGCACAACAGGATCTGGGACCCGGGCTTGCCCAGAGGAGGAACATCTCATGGCTCTCGTCCTCGGCAGGGCCTGTATCCAGAAAGACACGTCCGGCTCCTTGTCCCACACGGAAGGTGGCAGCCGTGAAAGCTGTTGCTGGTCTTCACCGTCCCCCTGCAGCCTATTCACAGGCACAACAGGATTTGGACGCGGGCTTGCCCAGAGGAGGAACATCTCATGGCTCTCGTCCTCGGCAGATCCTGTTTCCGAAAAGGCACACGTCCGGCTCCTTGTCCCACACGGAAGGTTGCAGCCGTGAAAGCTGTTGCTGGTCTTCACCGTCCCCCTGCAGCCTATTCACAGGCACAACAGGATCTGGGACCCGGGCTTGCCCAGAGAAGGAACATCTCATGGCTCTCGTCCTCGGCAGGGCCTGTATCCAGAAAGACACGTCCGGCTCCTTGTCCCACACGGAAGGTGGCAGCCCTGAAAGCTGTTGCTGGTCTTCACTGTCCCTCTGTAGCCTATTCACAGGCACAACAGGTTCTGGGACCCGGGCTTGCCCAGAGGAGGAACATCTCATGGCTCTCGTCCTCGGCACAGCCTGTTTCCAGAAAGGCACACGTCCGGCTCTTCGTCCCACAGTGAAGGTGGCAGCCCTGAAAGCTGTTGCTGGTCTTCACCGTCCCCCTGTAGACTATTCACAGGCACAACAGGATCTGGGACCCGGGCTTGCCCAGAGGAGGAACATCTCATGGCTCTCGTCCTCGGCAGGGCCTGTTTCCAAAAAGGCACACGTCCGGCTCCTTGTCCCACACGGAAGGTGGCAGCCCTGAAAGCTGTTGCTGGTCTTCACCGTCCCCCTGCAGCCTATTCACAGGCACAACAGGATCTGGGACCCGGGCTTGCCCAGAGGAGGAACATCTCATGGCTCTCGTCCTCGCAGGTCCTGTTTCCAGAAAGGCACAAGACCGGCTCCTGGTCCCACAGTGAAGGTGGCAGCCCTGAAAGCTGTTGCTGGTCTTCACCGTCCCCCTGTAGACTATTCACAGGCACAACAGGATCTGGGACCCGGGCTTGCCCAGAGGAGGAACATCTCATGGCTCTCGTCCTCGGCAGAGCCTGACTCCTTAAAGGCACTCATCCGGCTCCTTGTCCCACAGTGAAGGTGGCAGCCCTGAAAGCTGTTGCTGGTCTTCACCGTCCCCCTGCAGCCTATTCACAGGCACAACAGGATTTGGACGCGGGCTTGCCCAGAGGAGGAACATCTCATGGCTCTCGTCCTCGGCAGGTCCTGTTTCCGAAAATGCACACGTCCGGCTCCTTGTCCCACACGGAAGGTGGCAGCCCTGAAAGCTGTTGCTGGTCTTCACCGTCCCCCTGCAGCCTATTCACAGGCACAACAGGATCTGGGACCCGGGCTTGCCCAGAGAAGGCACATCTCATGGCTCTCGTCCTCGGCAGGGCCTGTATCCAGAAAGACACGTCCGGCTCATTGTCCCACACGGAAGGTGGCAGCCCTGAAAGCTGTTGCTGGTCTTCACCGTCCCCCTGCAGCCTATTCACAGGCACAACAGGATTTGGACCCGGGCTTGCCTAGAGGAGGAACATCTCATGGCTCTCGTCCTCGGCAGAGCCTGATTCCGAAAAGGCACACGTCCGGCTCCTTGTCCCACACGGAAGGTGGCAGCCCTGAAAGATGTTGCTGGTCTTCACCGTCCCCCTGCAGCCTATTCACAGGCACAACAGGATCTGGGACCCGGGCTTGCCCAGAGGAGGAACATCTCATGGCTCTCGTCCTCGGCACGGCCTGTTTCCAGAAAGGCACACGTCCGGCTCCTTGTCCCACACGGAAGGTGGCAGCCGTGAAAGCTGTTGCTGGTGTTCACCGTCCCCCTGCAGCCTATTCACAGGCACAACAGGATCTGGGACCCGGGCTTGCCCAGAGGAGGAACATCTCATGGCTCTCGTCCTCGGCAAAGCCTGTTTCCGGATAGGCACACGTCCGGCTCCTTGTCCCACACGGAAGGTGGCAGCCCTGAAAGATGTTGCTGGTCTTCACCGTCCCCCTGCAGACTATTCACAGGCACAACAGGATCTGGGACCCGGGCTTGCCCAGAGGAGGAACATCTCATGGCTCTCGTCCTCGGCAGAGCCTGACTCCGAAAAGGCACTCATCCGGCTCCTTGTCCCACACGGAAGGTGGCAGCCGTGAAAGCTGTTGCTGGTCTTCACCGTCCCCCTGCAGCCTATTCACAGGCACAACAGGATCTGGGACCCGGGCTTGCCCAGAGGAGGAACATCTCATGGCTCTCGTCCTCGGCAGGGCCTGTATCCAGAAAGACACGTCCGGCTCCTTGTCCCACACGGAAGTGTAGACATTCGTCTGATCACCCCGTGGGACTCGGCACAGGGTCCACCATACCCTGGGCCACAGAGCACTGACACCAATATGAGGATGCTGCAAATGGCGTTTATTCAACTGCGTCACGCCCTTATATACTGCCTGTCGGTCATCCCGCCTCCTTTAACCCTTCTCTTTCCGTACATCGCGAGATCTTCCGAGCGCCAATCCCTACAATTCCCCCCTCACTATGGCGGATGACCGACGGTACAAACTGGCGTTACAGTTATAAGTGATCCCACCACCTCATGGTAATTCGTGTACTGGTGGGTACCCGCACTCTGTATAAAGAGTTTCCGCACGCAAACAGTCAGTGCTGGTATCCCACAACAAACCATAATAACCACCACCAAAAGGATTCCAAATAGGGTCAACGTTTTTCAGTCAATCAAAGACAGGAGCCATTGCCAGGTCGACGAGAGGAGATTGTCAAGCCACTGTCACCTGCCTCCTGTAATTGATTGGCTTTGTCTAAAAGCATATCATAGTCCCCCGCTTATGGGGTACACACAGCGGTTGCTGTAAAGTGGATCTGCGGTGTTCAAAACATCGGTCACACCATTTTGATGTTCGGCTGGTGCGCCTCCAGAGTTGTTGTCCACAGCGGTCATACTTGGTAAGCACCCAAGGGTCACAACGACCACAGTGCAGGTACTCAGATGATCTTCTGAACGGCATCCTGCAAAATAACTCACAACAAATCGTTATTGACTGAGGTCTGGTTTCAACCACCGTGACGGCACCCAGCGCACACGTGAGTCTGGGTGCTCTGATGATTGTACTGCAGCATACCCTCTTCCCTGTGTCACCAAGCGCCTCCCACCTTCCCACTTTCCTGTTGGGTCTCAACTAGTGCTGCTTGTAATCTGTTCGTCCAAGCTTCCTTCTAAATCAAAAAAAAATGGGAGTCAAAATCATACTGCAAAACTGTCGCGAATCCCAGGGAGTCAGTGAACCTGAAAAAAAAACCACGTCTAACAGAGAGCCTGTCATGGGATGTCCTAAGCCGTATTCATCCACGGTCTTCTTCACTTGTTGCAAAAGCTTGCTATCTAACGGAGACCACTCCACCCCCACACCACCTGGACCAGCTCGGACTGGGCAAACTAAAGGGGGTCCTTCAAAACGTATGCCGTCCATAACACATTCCTTTGCTACAATTTTCCAGTCTGGCAACGTGATCTTTGGTGAATCGGGAACTCCTTTCTGTTCCCCAGCTGCTTGTAGCAGCTGCCGCTGTTGCTTCACCTGCTCCTGTATCTCCTCTACTACTCGCTGCAACATCTGCAGCGGATCTGTAGCTGGGCCGGGCACAGGTATTAAAGGCATAGGCGTTGCTGTTTCACTGGCTGCTGCCGACTGCGCCTTACAGTCGGAGATAGCCTTTTGTTTTACCGCTGCGTGCGGCGGACGACAGCGGTGTCCGCCCACCAGCTGCCACGCCTCCTCTAACCGTTGAGCCGACCCCTCGATTGAGTCCGGACCACTCTCTTCCTCTTCCGCTACGCGCGTAAGAGGGGGTGTCCTGACTTTCTTTCCTCCTTCCTTTGGCCGTGCTCCGCCTCTCCCGACCTCCGGAGAGACATCCGGGGAGAAGGCGGATGTCGGCGCCATCTTAGGGTGAGCTTGTGGCGCGGTTCGCAAAACACGTCCCGGCACCCAATCCTCCGGATCATACAGGGGAACCGCTCCCTCCTCTGCCTGCTCCTTTTCCGATCCCTTCATCACCGCCCTCTCCGCCTCCTCTAGTCTCTGCCTCTCCTTCTCCCGTCTCCTTTGCTCAGCCACGGGTTCCTCTGCCTCCTGAATTAACTGTCGATCTTTCTCCCGCTCCTCCTCTCTCGCCCGTTCACGCTCCCGTTCAAACTCCTCCCAAGGGTATCCCGGTGGTTCGGCCGGTGCCGACGGCTGCACTGGGAGCACCAGAGGCGTCTGCTCCGCTACCTCCGTCAGCCCTTCTGTCCGCGCCCCCCCATCCGCCTGCACGCCCCGCTCCGCCTGCGCGTGCATCAATCTCTTTGCTTCGTTCCATGTTAAGCCCTCCTCCCGCACTTTCCTGAAAATCGCCCTAATCCGCCCCCACGTCTTTAACTCCGGACCATGCTGCGTCGCCATAGCCCGTTCCGCTAAAGCCGCGGTGCATTTCGGCCAGCACTCAGGAGACAATATGTCCCCCAGGCGCTCTATCGCTTCCTCTTTCAGGAGCCGCTCTAGGCAAGCTTTCGCTTCTTTTTGTCCCATAGGGATTTTTACCTCTCTAGAGCACGAGTCCAACACCTTCAGGACTCCTTCCATGCCTGGCCAGGCCTTCGATTACGCCCCGCGTAATCCGCCGATGTCCAATCACGTCGGGGTCACCACTTGTAGACATTCGTCTGATCACCCCGTGGGACTCGGCACAGGGTCCACCATACCCTGGGCCACAGAGCACTGACACCAATATGAGGATGCTGCAAATGGCGTTTATTCAACTGCGTCACGCCCTTATATACTGCCTGTCGGTCATCCCGCCTCCTTTAACCCTTCTCTTTCCGTACATCGCGAGATCTTCCGAGCGCCAATCCCTACACGGAAGGTGGCAGCCGTGAAAGCTGTTGCTGGTCTTCACCGTCCCCCTGCAGCCTATTCACAGGCACAACAGGATTTGGACGCGGGCTTGCCCAGAGGAGGAACATCTCATGGCTCTCGTCCTCGGCAGATCCTGTTTCCGAAAATGCACACGTCCGGCTCCTTGTCCCACACGGAAGGTGGCAGCCCTGAAAGCTGTTGCTGGTCTTCACCGTCCCCCTGCAGCCTATTCACAGGCACAACAGGATCTGGGACCCGGGCGTGGCCAGAGGAGGAACATCTCATGGCTCTCGTCCTCGGCACGGCCTGTTTCCAGAAAGGCACACGTCCGGCTCCTTGTCCCACACGGAAGGTGGCAGCCCTGGAAGCTGTTGCTGGTCTTCACCGTCCCCCTGCAGCCTATTCACAGGCACAACAGGATTCAGGACCCGGGCTTGCCCAGAGGAGGAACATCTCATGGCTCTCGTCCTCGGCAGAGCCTGTTTCCGAAAAGGCACACATCCGGCTCCTTCTCCCACACGGAAGGTGGCAGCCCTGAAAGCTGTTGCTGGTCTTCACCGTCCCCCTGCAGCCTATTCACAGGCACAACAGGATCTGGGACCCGGGCTTGCCCAGAGGAGGAACATCTCATGGCTCTCGTCCTCGGCAGAGCCTGACTCCGAAAAGGCACTCATCCGGCTCCTTGTCCCACACGGAAGGTGGCAGCCGTGAAAGCTGTTGCTGGTCTTCACCGTCCCCCTGCAGCCTATTCACAGGCACAACAGGATCTGGGACCCGGGCTTGCCCAGAGGAGGAACATCTCATGGCTCTCGTCCTCGGCAGGGCCTGTATCCAGAAAGACACGTCCGGCTCCTTGTCCCACACGGAAGGTGGCAGCCCTGAAAGCTGTTGCTGGTCTTCACCGTCCCCCTGCAGCCTATTCACAGGCACAACAGGATTTGGACGCGGGCTTGCCCAGAGGAGGAACATCTCATGGCTCTCGTCCTCGGCAGATCCTGTTTCCGAAAAGGCACACGTCCGGCTCCTTGTCCCACACGGAAGGTGGCAGCCCTGAAAGCTGTTGCTGGTCTTCACCGTCCCCCTGCAGCCTATTCACAGGCACAACAGGATCTGGGACCCGGGCTTGCCCAGAGGAGGAACATCTCATGGCTCTCGTCCTCGGCACGGCCTGTTTCCAAAAAGGCACACGTCCGGCTACTTGTCCCACACGGAAGGTGGCAGCCCTGGAAGCTGTTGCTGGTCTTCACCGTCCCCCTGCAGCCTATTCACAGGCACAACAGGATTCAGGACCCGGGCTTGCCCAGAGGAGGAACATCTCATGGCTCTCGTCCTCGGCAGAGCCTGTTTCCGAAAAGGCACACATCCGGCTCCTTGTCCCACACGGAAGGTGGCAGCCCTGAAAGCTGTTGCTGGTCTTCACCGTCCCCCTGCAGCCTATTCACAGGCACAACAGGATCTGGGACCCGGGCTTGCCCAGAGGAGGAACATCTCATGGCTCTCGTCCTCGGCACGGCCTGTTTCCAGAAAGGCACACGTCCGGCTCCTTGTCCCACACGGAAGGTGGCAGCCGTGAAAGCTGTTGCTGGTGTTCACCGTCCCCCTGCAGCCTATTCACAGGCACAACAGGATCTGGGACCCGGGCTTGCCCAGAGGAGGAACATCTCATGGCTCTCGTCCTCGGCAGAGCTTGTTTCCGAAAAGGCACACGTCCGGCTCCTTGTCCCACACAGAAGGTGGCAGCCCTGGAAGCTGTTGCTGGTCTTCACCGTCCCCCTGCAGCCTATTCACAGGCACAACAGGATTCAGGACCCGGGCATGCCCAGAGGAGGAACATCTCATGGCTCTCGTCCTCGGCAGAGCCTGTTTCCGAAAATGCACACGTCCGGCTCCTTGTCCCACACGGAAGGTGGCAGCCCTGAAAGCTGTTGCTGGTCTTCACCGTCCCCCTGCAGCCTATTCACAGGCACAACAGGATCTGGGACCCGGGCTTGCCCAGAGGAGGAACATCTCATGGCTCTCGTCCTCGGCACGGCCTGTTTCCAGAAAGGCACACATCCAGCTCCTTGTCCCACACGGAAGGTGGCAGCCCTGAAAGCTGTTGCTGGTCTTCACCGTCCCCCTGCAGCCTATTCACAGGCACAACAGGATCTGGGACCCGGGCTTGCCCAGAGGAGGAACATCTCATGGCTCTCGTCCTCGGCACGGCCTGTTTCCAGAAAGGCACACGTCCGGCTCCTTGTCCCACACGGAAGGTGGCAGCCGTGAAAGCTGTTGCTGGTGTTCACCGTCCCCCTGCAGCCTATTCACAGGCACAACAGGATCTGGGACCCGGTCTTGCCCAGAGGAGGAACATCTCATGGCTCTCGTCCTCGGCAGAGCTTGTTTCCGAAAAGGCACACGTCCGGCTCCTTATACCACACGCAAGGTGGCAGCCCTGAAAGATGTTGCTGGTCTTCACCGTCCCCCTGCAGACTATTCACAGGCACAACAGGAACTGGGACCCGGGCTTGCCCAGAGGAGGAACATCTCATGGCTCTCGTCCTCGGCAGGGCCTGTATCCAGAAAGACACGTCCGGCTCCTTGTCCCACACGGAAGGTGGCAGCCGTGAAAGCTGTTGCTGGTCTTCACCGTCCCCCTGCAGCGTATTCACAGGCACAACAGGATTCAGGACTGGGGCTTGCACAGAGGAGGAACATCTCATGGCTCTCGTCCTCGGCAGGGACTGTTTCCAGAAAGGCACACATCCGGCTCATTGTCCCACACGGAAGGTGGCAGCCCTGAAAGCTGTTGCTGGTCTTCACCGTCCCCCTGCAGCCTATTCACAGGCACAACAGGATTTGGACCAGGGCTTGCCCAGAGGAGGAACATTTCATGGCTCTCGTCCTCGGCAGAGCCTGATTCCGAAAAGGCACACATCCGGCTCCTTGTCCCACACGGAAGGTGGCAGCCCTGAAAGCTGTTGCTGGTCTTCACCGTCCCCCTGCAGCCTATTCACAGGCACAACAGGATCTGGGACCCGGGCTTGGCCAGAGGAGGAACATCTCATGGCTCTCGTCCTCGGCACGGCCTGTTTCCAGAAAGGCACACGTCCGGCTCCTTGTCCCACAGTGAAGGTGGCAGCCGTGAAAGCTGTTGCTGGTCTTCACCGTCCCCCTGCAGCCTATTCACAGGCACAACAGGATCTGGGACCAGGGCTTGCCCAGAGGAGGAACATCTCATGGCTCTCGTCCTCGGCAGAGCTTGTTTCCGAAAAGGCACACGTCCGGCTCCTTGTCCCACACGGAAGGTGGCAGCCCTGGAAGCTGTTGCTGTTCTTCACCGTCCCCCTGCAGCCTATTCACAGGCACAACAGGATCTGGGACCCGGGCTTGCCCAGAGGAGGAACATCTCATGGCTCTCGTCCTCGGCACGGCCTGTTTCCAGAAAGGCACAAGACCGGCTCATTGTCCCACACGGAAGGTGGCAGCTCTGAAAGCTGTTGCTGGTCTTCACCGTCCCCCTGCAGCCTATTCACAGGCACAACAGGATTCAGGACCCGGGCTTGCCCAGAGGAGGAACATCTCATGGCTCTCGTCCTCGGCAGAGCCTGTTTCCGAAAAGGCACACATCGGGCTCCTTGTCCCACACGGAAGGTGGCAGCCCTGAAAGCTGTTGCTGGTCTTCACCGTCCCCCTGCAGCCTATTCACAGGCACAACAGGATCTGGGACCCGGGCTTGCCCAGAGGAGGAACATCTCATGGCTCTCGTCCTCGGCAGAGCCTGTTTCTGAAAAGGAAATCATCCGGCTCCTTGTCCCACACGGAAGGTGGTAGCCGTGAAAGCTGTTGCTGGTCTTCACCGTCCCCCTGCAGCCTATTCACAGGCACAACAGGATCTGGGACCCGGGCTTGCCCAGAGGAGGAACATCTCATGGCTCTCGTCCACGGCAGGGCCTGTATCCAGAAAGACACGTCCGGCTCCTTGTCCCACACGGAAGGTGGCAGCCCTGAAAGCTGTTGCTGGTCTTCACCGTCCCCCTGCAGCCTATTCACAGGCACAACAGGATTCAGGACCCGGGCTTGCTCAGAGGTGGAACATCTCATGGCTCTCGTCCTCAGCAGAGCCTGTTTCCGAAAAGGCACACATCCGGCTCCTTGTCCCACACGGAAGGTGGCAGCCCTGAAAGCTGTTGCTGGTCTTCACCGTCGCCCTGCAGCCTATTCACAGGCACAACAGGATCTGGGACCCGGGCTTGCCCAGAGGAGGAACATCTCATGGCTCTCGTACTCGGCAGAGCTTGTTTCCGAAAAGGCACACGTCCGGCTCCTTGTCCCACACGGAAGGTGGCAGCCCTGAAAGCTGTTGCTGGTCTTCACCGTCCCC